>NC_056741.1:1339687313-1340049813 GCF_019279795.1 Protopterus annectens
TGGGACAAAGTTCAAAGCCCCTCCCCCCCCCAAAAAAAAACTGTGAACACTGCTATGTGAAATTGTTTAAGGTACCCTGTATAATCATATTAGCAGCTTTATAGAGATAGATGTATCCACCCAAAACAAGTGCAAAACTAACTCAAAAAGCAAACCACCCTGGTGGAATCCAAACATCAATAGTTGTATAACAAAAGGAAGAAAACCATGGCAAAATTAGGAGGTGCATTGCCTGGCAAGATAAAAAAAACACTCGCTCACCAATCTAAACAAGCAACTCAAGGGACTTATCAAATATACCAAAGCCAAATTTGAGGTAGACATTGCCTCTCAGGCCTCAGAGTCACTAAATTTTCTTCAGTAATATCCGCAACCTCAAAGGCAATACACAATAATGTAATGAATTAATTGCAAATGGAGCCACTTATACTGAGTTGGAAGATATAGCAATTCTAGTGGCCAACAAATTTAGCTGTATTGTTACCCCTCCCCCACTCCTTAATGGCATGAAACATGAACTACTGAGCCCGCTAGAATCCCTATTTAACCACACAGTCCAAACAGGCTTCACTCTGAATGAATAGAGGACTGCAACTGTTATCCCACTGCACAAGGACAGATTATCTATGTATCAAGGATACTAAAAACATATAAGCTTGCATAGTCTAATATGTAAAGCCACAGAGAGGGGAGAGGTGCTGAGAAAGGATCTAATCATTTGGAAGAAACCCAAACAGCAAAGCATTTTCATTAACTTATGTAAACCTTTCCTGTGCTAAGATGATGATGATAAAATATGAACAACTAAAGTGAAAAGCCTGGCATCCCTGGTCACCACAGGAACTGGAGACCCATGTGGTTAACTTTGAGGCTTTTGGATCCTGGTGAGGTTGGCTGGAGAGATGAGACAAAAGATCTGGAAGAGGATCCAGCACCCATGGAGGGTGTTTCAGATGAGTCAAAAGAAGGGGAACCAAACCTGTCTGGGCCAGAAAGGGGCTAAGAGAGTTACTGTTTCCTTGCACCTGATGGCTTTCTTTAGAAATCTGGTTATTAGGGGAAAAGGTGGAAAAGCATATGAGACCTGGGGGCCAACTGTGGACTACAGCATTCCTCAGTGACTGTCCCTCTGGGGGGATCAGGACAAAGTAGCTGCTCCACTTGCTATTCAGGTGGGAAGTGAAAAGGTCACAGCATGTCTAGTCCCAGCAGTTGAAAATCACAGTCACCACTGTCTGAATGAGGGACCACTCATGAGACTGAAGAAAAGACCTGCTGAGTTTGTCCACTAAGATACTGGAACTCATTGGTATGGGCATTGTCACTAGAAAGTGCTGGGAAGACATTGCTCACAGCCACACTCTCAAAGCTTCTTGGCATAATGCCTATGAACAGGTTCTCCCTTGCTTACTGATGTATCAAACTATCTCCATGTCGTCATCTGAATGGAAACTACACCTTTGTGAAGAGAGGCTTGAAAGGCCTTCAGTTCTAGGAGGACCACCCTTATCTCCAAGACCCTGATGTGAAGTTTCGATGCTGTCTTGGACCATGTGCTTTGGGCTGTCTTCACTTCAAAATGCCCATCCCCCTATCTCAAAAGTGAGGCATCTATGACTGATTGTGGTGGATATGTGAACGGTTGTTCCCAACAGACAAGAGGGGAGGTCAACCACCACAGAATGTGACACCTGCATACTGACATGAGTCATATTCTGAAGTAGAGAGATTGATGTAACAGTGACCACTGAACAGAAAGGGTCCATTGCAACACTGTCATGTAATACCATGCTTGTGGAACCAGTGTAATTGATGCACCTATCAACAAATTTTTCATAGAATTTTATAAAATCAGAATACATACTTTACTTATGGGGACTTGCAAAATTTGAATCATTTTTAAGATTCAAATTAAGAACATCAACTACTAATATATATTTTTAGATATAGACATGTATATACAGGATGGAATGATAGGTACTAAGATTGATAGAAAAGATGTACAGACATCTCGCTATTTATATTCTAATAGTATGCATCCTAAGCATATTTACAGTGGTATGGTTCACAGTCACTTCCATAGGGCTACTACAACTTAATGAAATGTATTCTGAATTAATTTGAAAATACAGGTAATAAATCTGAGCTTTGGAGTTGTAGATCAGTGTGTGTGTGTGCATCTTTAAGAAGCTATTCAAGGGCTTGCACAAGTGTCTACTTACTGACCACATGCAAGCCTTACTGCAATTTTGTAATTAGCAGCTGATATGTAAGCATGTATTTATGTAAGGTCTGTCTGTTAATCAGTTAATTTATATTTTATGATGCTGCTATCCATCCTGATGTGTTTTTATGTATTAAAGCATCTAATCAAAATACTCTGCCTGCTTGTCATCTATGTTAGAGAGGGACGAGCAACATGGTGTCAGAAGCGGCATGTCCAAAGGGACATGGCCAAAATGATTCATTGCCAGAAAGAGTTCCAATTTCTTCCACTTAAGTCCGAGAGGCACCTGGTTGGCATTGGAGGAATATAAAGGAGTGGGTCATCCCTACTGCATGCATAATTCACAAAACAGCTCAGAAACGAATTTCAGATATTAAAACTTGCTCAGAACTAGTTCTTATTCACAAAATATGAAATAAGGCATACAGAATGGTCTAAACAATATTCACATAAACTATGTCTGATATTGATAAAAATATCTGAATTACTACGGAAAATGTTTGAAATAAGAGTCCAAATTGCAGAAAACTAATAAAATAAGCATTTTTGCTAAGCATGTATTTTTCGTATTAATTAAAGATATCCAAGTTATTGGAAGTGTATAAAGTGTTTGCATGTTTGTGCAGTATTACTGTAAAGTTATTTCACAAAATACAGCCATTACAGAGCATATTTTGCAAAGGACAGTATTTCAAAGAGTTTATTGTGCATTTGAATGTCATTACAAGCTCACAGAACAGTTTGTACAAAATTACAAGGGCCATATTTTCAGTGTGTTTGTGTATACTTTGTGAGCATGGCTGATGGATTTTGAAAACCTAGTGCACTTGTGTTTGACAATAATATTGCAGTTACAGTGTTTGAGCGAGAGTATGACATTTTCATACAAGCTGCATTTTCTGATAAAGATGACTGTACAAAGGCATTTATTCTACTTAGTTTACCTGGTTCAGAAGCCATTGAAAGGGAATGCTCATTTGTGTATGCACCTGCTATCTGTACAGGAGAGGGGGAAAAACATCATATTGTTGTACAGGCTGAGTCAAGGGAGGACCCTGAGTGCTTAAAACGTAAATTCAGAGAAATGTGTAATCCCAGACAAATGTTAAAATGGAAAGGCATTTATTTTATACAAGGGATTAAAACCTTGGTGAGACTTTTGCAGCATATATTACTTGTTGATAAAGGACAGATGTGTGTGGTATTAAAGATGATGCTGAGAGAAAGATTTTGCTTTGTGACAATGATTTAACTTTGAATAAGACCACTGAGATTTGTCAGATATATGAGCTCACAGAAAAGCACACAAATACACTTACAAATGAGAATATCTGTAGAAGGCACAGTGATAAAGCTCATGTCGATAGTATGCAGCACGTGGTTAAAAGAAACAGGCCCAAGCACATGACAGCAACTGTAACCCCTGTAGCACACATTGATAAACCCCAGAACTTTCCAGCAAATTCCAGAGTTCGTACAGTCTCAGTGAAGTAAAATTGTGGGGCATCAAATGGCACAAGGGTGAGGGTGCATGCTTACCCAGTTTCATTGCAAACTGTCATAATTCTAGTGGAACTCATGAATCTAAAAGGGAGACATTTATTATTCATTTATTTTTTATTTACATTTGCTTAGTGGGAAATTCTGATTGGACACAGGTCCTTTTTCAGCAGAGGCCTGGGGAGAAAAGCTCCACAATGTTTAGCTTAGTTTAGTTTGACATGTTTAGCTTTTGGTCAGCAATGCCACAAATGCAATAAATGGAATCATTTCAAAAGGTTTTGTAAATCAAAAGGCCCACATTCTTTTATTAAAAGGGAATATTTCAAGAAATGAGTTGATTAATTAGAGAGCTGCAACCCTACTCTTTATGTTGAAGGTGTGTCAGTGCTTTATGAAACAATGGAGGAAATTTAATGGAAAAGAATGAAGTATTTTGCACTAGTCAGATAAATGGCAAACCCATAGACCTCAAAGTTGACATAGGTTCCAAGTGCAACATTATGTCAGTAAAAACATTTGCTACAGTGTGCTATGGTGAAAGGCTTGATTTGGCAAGGTGTGCAAAGCTTGTTGCTTATGGTGGTGAAGAAATTCAGACTGAAGGTGCAGTAGTGCTTTCATGTTACCCAGCTGTAAGAAGCTATGACTTGTTATTTTATGTGGTCAAGAGGTATGTCCAATCATTATTAGGGCTCAGAAACAGTTTGAAAATAGGACTGCTTTCATTTAATAAGGAAGTCCATCAAGTTAGCTTGAAAGACCACTACTCTAATTTCACCCAGTACATTTTTTCTACCTATGCTGATCTTTTCGAAGACAAACAAGGGAAGCTTCCAGTTGTGTACTCCATGAAGTTAGATCCAGATGTCAGTCCAGTTATCAGGCCAGCTCAAAAAGTTCCAATAGCCAAGCTGGACAGGGGTAAAGCTGAACTAGATAAAATGGTGCAACAAGGTATGATTTGTCCAGTTGCAGAACCAACTGAATGGGCTATCTTCCATGGTGGTAGCTCATAAGAAAAGCTCAGATGACATCAGAATATGTACTGACCCATGAGATTTGAACAAAGCACTAAAAAGACCTCATCATTCAATGAGCACAGTCGAAGAAGTCACAGCTCTGATGTCAAATGCTACTGTTTTTTTCTGTCTTAGATGCAAAGGGTTCATTTTGGCAAATTCAGCTTGACAACAAATCATCATTGCTCACTAGGTTCAGTACTCCGTTTGGAAGGTACAGATTTTTGAGAATGCCATTTGGGATACATTCTGTAAGTGAAGTCTTTCAACGTGCAAAGGAGCAACTTTTCTCTGGGTATCCTTGTGCTATTATAGTAGATAACATACTAGTAGGAGGTAATGGTGAAGCTACGCATGACAGAAACCTCAGAAAAGTTCTGGAAAGAGCATGTCAATTAAATCTTAAGCTCAAGCCACTGAAATGCAAATTCAGGCTACAAGAGGTTACTTATGTTGGTCATTTATTTACTTCTCTGAAGTCCAGGCCAACACGAAGGGATTCTGGCTGACAAAGTTCACAGAAAAGTGCAAGTTGGGAGCTATTATTAACTCCCCAAGTGATGTTGACATCCTACAGAAAGGCCTCACTGAGACCAACGACTGGTGTCAGAACCATGGCCTTAAGTTCAATGCCAAAAAAATGTGTCAGCATCCCCTTTGGGAAAAACCTGGTTCCCATGAATTACCACATTGATGGTAGTCCACTGAACACATACAGCATTACAAGAGATCTGGGAAAACAGGTTGACAGCAACCGCTCCTTTGACCACCACATTGCCACTGTGGTCAGAAAGTCCTTCTATGTGGCACATCTTATTACTAAGGGTTTTGCATCCAGAAAGAAAGAGGTCATTGTCTCCCTCTACTCTTCCCTCATTAGGCCAATCATTGAGTACAGTGCCCCCATTCGGCATGTACCTCACTAAACACCTGCAACAACTGGAGAGGCCACAAAAGTACCTCACAAAGAGGATCCTAGGCCTTAAACATTTGTCCTATATGAACAGACTAAAAAAACTCCAACTATTCTCTGTCTCATATCACCTACTTAGAGACGATCTCTGCTTGACTTATAAAGCCATGTCTGACCCAGCTCTGTTAGAAATGCTACATCTGAAGAAATCCCAATACCTCGGCACCACATGCTCCAGAGACCTCAACCTCATTACCACAATCAACAGAACATGCTGGAGGGACAGGTTCATAACCCAGAGACTGCCCATGCTATCGAATAGACTTGCCTTACATGTCAAGCAGAGCACCTTACTGACCCTCTTCAAGAGAAATCTTGATGAGTGGATGGGAAATAGAAAATTCACCCCAGGGATCACTCCAGTGGCTTTACATGACAGAGGCACTGGGAACTAAGATCAAGTGCTACAATGCCAGGGTAATCCTATGGGCTAGGCTTGTAAAGGCTCCAGGGCCATTAGCCTAGTACACACCTATGAACTAGTTCAGGCCTATGACCAGACCCTTCTAAGCAAACAGCCACTCTTGATATGCCAGTTCCAGACAATGTTCAAGCCCTGCAACATTTTCTTGGCATGGTTAACTATCTAGGCAAATTCATTCCACACTTCAGCCAACTTTCAGCATGACTTAGAGAGTTGACACGTAAAGATGTATCATGGTCTTGGTTAGAGCAACACCAAAGAGCATTTGATGTTCTGAAACAGCAGAATTGCTAGTCCACCAGCTCTCAGATACTATGATGTTCACAAGCCAGTTACTCTTTCATGTCAGGTTTTGAAATTTGGCCTTGGTGCAGTCATTCTACAAGAGGGTCAACCTGTTGCCTATGCATCAAGAACTTTTACCCAACTAAAATGCAGTATGCTCAGATCAAGAAAGAGCTTTTGGCAATTCTGTTTGCATGTTTGAAATTCCATAATTATGTTTATGGTAGACTTATCCAGATTGAAACAGACCATCAACCTCTAGTCACTATCTTAAGAAAGCCTATGCATTCAGCTCCAGCCAGATTGAAACGTATGATGCTGAGATTGCAAAAGTATAATTTTACTCTTGTCTACAAGAAAGGCAAACTTCTTTATCTTGCTGATACATTATCCAGATCACCCAGAAACACCACCGAACAGCACGGGAATGACAACCTTGATTTTGAAGTCATGAAAGTGAGAAACTTTTCTTCCACATGTCTTGATGAGCTAAGAGATCACACAGCCACAGATCCAGTTTTACAAAGGCTCAACCACTTTATCAATCAAGGATGGCCGTCAAAGCAATCTAGTTTACTTCAAGAAGTGCAACCTTATTTTCCACACAGAGATGAGATTTTGTCTGACAAAGGTATGATTATGAAGGGTCCAAAAGTAATTGTTCCAAAGTCCTTGCAACAAGAGTACATTACTATGTTGCATTCTGGTCACCCAGGAACCGACTCTACAAAAAGAAGAGTGAGAGGTCTAGTATTTTGGCCTTCTATGTCATAAGCCATTGAGAGAGTACTTTCATCTTGTTGTGTGTGTGATACTACAAAGCTACATCAACAGGAGGAACCACTTCAGCTAAACCAGATCCCTAAACTGCCTTGGTCGACAGTAGCCACCAGCATTTTTGAGTGGAATGGTCAACATTACTTGATGTTAATAAACTCTTAATCCAACTGGTTCAAGATTGACCTACTTCCTAACCTAGCATCAATTATTGTCATTACTAAGGTGAAGCATCATTTTGCAGTCCATGGTAGTCCACACACAGTTATTTCTGACAATGGCATGCAGTTTACAAGCCAACAGTTCAAAAGATTTGCCAAAGAATGGAACTTTAGCCATGTCACAAGTAGCCTGAGTATCTGCAGTCAAATGGTTTGGCAGAATGTGCAGTTCAAAGTACAAAACAGTCAATAGAGAAGTCAAAATGAGACAATAGTAATGTTTTCCTGAATCTCTTGAATCTCAGAAGCATTCCTCATGATAAACATCTTGGTTCACCTGCCCAGAGACTTCTGTTGAGACAAACCAGAACCACATTACTAATCAGTAGTCAACTGCTGGTTTCTTGTGTCAAGAAAAACAAGTCAGTGAAAGCCAATCTGTTGAAGAAGCATTTAACCCTGATGTCCTACTACGATAAGACCAGCAAACAGCTGAATTCATTACAAGGAGAAATGGTAAGGATGCAAATGTCCAAAGGTTATTATCAGATTGGTGCCATGAAGAATAGTTGCCCAGAGCCAAGATCGTACATTGTGGAATCATAAGGAACAGAGTTTAGGCAGAATTGGAAACATTTGAGATCGGTGTCCGAGCCTATACCACAACACATAGTCTGTAAGAAAAACTTTTTATCTCAGAGTGAGTTGTCTGGTGCTCCAGCTCCTGAGGAAGTTTCAGAGAATATTCCTGTTCCTGTGATGAATTCAGAAGTCCCTGATACAAGCTGTTCACTAAAGACTGTCCCTGTTGCTAAATTCAGTTCAGATTGTTATGTTACAAGAGCCAGTCGCATCTCCAGACCATGGCAACTTGGACATGCATATAATATTGCATGTCAAACTCTAATGTTGTTTTTACTAAGGGCAATCTTTTTAAGAGGGAGGATGTAGCTCAATGTGTGTGTCTGTATCTTTAAGAAGCTAGCCAAGGCTTGCACAAGTGTATAAATACTGAGCACTTGCGAGCCTGACTGTCATTTTGTAGTAAGCTGTTGAGATGTAAGCATATATGTATGTAAGGTCTGTCTGTTAATCAGTTTGTTTATATTTTGTGATGATGCTATCCATCAGTTTGTTTATATTTTGTGATGATGCTATCCATCCTGATGTGTTTCTATGTATTAAAACATCTGAAAGAAATACCCCACCTGGTTGTCATTTATGTTAGAGAAGGACAAGCAATAGCAGTCAAATAGAAACAGAGTTTTAAATGAAAGAAAAACTCTAGACATTATTTTTTAGAACAGCAAGCAGCACGTGAGCAAGCCAATCATTTACTCCATTTAAGCTCAGATATCATTAAATATAATACACATACTAGGAAGATTAGAAATATAATTAAACAGAAGTGGTCTATTTTATGTTCTTTGAATACTATTAAAGAAGTTGTAGGAGAGCAACCTAATTTTTTGTCTTTAAGAAAGAAAAGAATTTGAGGCAGCAGTTTTGTTTTAGGGATTTTAATACAATTCCCCGTAGTAATAATACAACTAAAGGAACTGTTCTATGCTATGATTATCAGTTTTGTAGTTCTATAAATAGAAATAATGTGCATAAACATCCTATTACTGAGAAAATATTCATCTTTCAATGTTTTGCAACATGTAGATCTATTAATATAATTTACTGACTTGTGAATAATGTGCTTGTTTTTATATTGGAAAGACAAACAGAATGTTAAAAGAGCATATTTTAGAACATCTTTTGGATATACGAAGGAAAGCCCCTAGTAATGCTTTGGCTAGACATATAATGGAAATGCATGATTCACATAACTTCACTTTCAGAGTGATTAGTATTTTAAATAAGAATGATAGAGGTGGTGATGTTATTTTACATACTGAACGTGTTGAATACAAGTGGATAAACTATCTACATGCAGATAGTTATTCACGTCTAAATAACACTGTTAATATTAAACCTATCCTTGAGAAGAGATCTTTATGCACTTAATTAACCTTTTATTAGTTTAATTGTTTTATTGAAAAATATGGTTGGGTTCTAATTGGTATACAGTTGCTGTTTTTAATGTACTTATGAATGTTTATAAATATTTTAGTATAAGTATTGAAAAAGAGTGTTTCTAGAAAGCATTGCTATTAAAAATGTTTTTACCATAGTTTGAGGTGTTGAAGAGTTCAATTGTGTTGCTGTGTTTGGCCTGTTTTTCATTTGGAAGTTTTTTGGCTGTTGTGGAACTGGCTTTGTTTGTTTTCTAAAAAGTGTTGACCCATTAAAGGATGCACTGATGAAGGTCTTCTTAAAGCTCTCTACAAAACTGCAGAGCCGCACCCAAGCATGGCAAAGAATATCAATGCCAGTGCCTTCTACTATCACACTGCCATCCGCTAAACTGGAAAGGAGCCACATGGGCACAATAGACATGGTTTGTAGACTAGACAGCTGTGATCCTACAGTTTTCTGAATATCCACAGGCAAACTACCCAAGAGAGATTTGTAAATATCACTAGTCCAATCTCTCTGAAATAAAGTCATGTGAGTTAGGTAGTTCAGTGTGAGAAGAGCAAACATCACTGAAGGATGAGTCCACTAAATAATCTGTCCAACTCCCTTGACTACCTGCTAGGAGGCTGGACAGAGGTGCTCTACTTGGAAAACTCCATCATAGCAGCTGCTCCTACCACTGCAGCATCCACTGGGGGACCCTTATTCCAGTGTGGCCTGTTTCTATGGGACACAAGAAATTTTATCAGGCTTTCTAGGGATCAGCTCCATGACATTGAGCTCCTTCCAGACCTGCTGTTAGACCAAATCAATGAGATCATCAGTGACTGGGACCACCCAGGTAGTAGATGAGCCAACCCCAAAAGCCTCAAGGAATTCTGACTCCTCTTGGAAGGGGGCCTTTGGATGACTAATCCCCTCTACTCCATCAATTCTAGGATCTCTCTGAAGGAGACATCTTCCAGGGTGGACCTTGGGGACCCTCCCCTTCCTCAAAGTCAGTATCTTCAGTGAATGACTCTTGAGAGGACTGTATATACTTCCTTTTCCAATAGCACTTCCTGTGAGTTTATGCGTCAGGGTACTCCATAGAATGTTCGTAATCTGAATGGGAACTTGTCAAGTAAGGACCCTTTGAGGGTAAGGTTGGCTTCCCTTAATGGAGACAATGTGTGGGAAGAACCACAGGATACAGATGGAGTCAAGACAGTGTGGAGTGCATAGGATGAACATCCCCTCTAAATCTGGAGAGGACCCTTTCAAAGGCGTCAAACACAGCAGCTGAAATCAGTGCTGAAGATGACCTCCCAGGACCTGAAGACCCTAAGGAAACAACATCCCTGGCATTGACATGACTCGAGTACAATGCCATCATCAGAGCTGAGATGTCAAGAGCCAGATCACCCAGAGGCATAGATGACGCTGATAATTTTGGAATTGAACTTAACCCTTTTAAATCATCCCCAACTCTGACAGCCTTCATGATCCGATGGCACTGGTACTGAAAGGGTAAGGGAAAAGTACAGTTGTGCACACTTACCATAAATGTAGATGTTCGAGAGTATTCACTGTTGCAATCATCATACCTGGGTTATCTGCCTGCAGGTAGTCCTCAGTCGGCCCGAATACCAGAGTCTTGGGATTTCTGCGTCAGATACTGTTGCCTCTTCCATGACGTCAGGTGTAGAAAACATGCAGCCGATGCCATTACATCAGTTTTTCTTGCCCCAGATGTCAGCAGTCCCCAAAATAGGAAGCAATCACATAGTTTGGAACACCTCCAGTAGAAAGTAAATAGCATTTCCATAAGATATAGCCAAAAAAGAGGATAGGTAGAAAGTATAGAAAAGACAGGGGGCTGGTGGGAGAGTAACCAGGACTGCAACAGTGAATACACTCGAACATCTACATTTATGGTAAGTGTACGCAACTGTACTATGTTCTTCATGTTTCACTGTTGCAGTCATCACACTTTGGTTGATTCCCAAAGCTGAGGAAGGGTGGAGGCAGTCAAGAAGTATTAGGGCTGGCTAGCAGGCCTTGTAAGACTGCTGTGGCAAATACAGCTCTGCATTTAGAAAAGATAGGTAAGTGGTAATGGTTGGTGAAGGTGTGTACAGAACTCCAGGTTGCAGCTTCCAGGATGTCCCTGGTAGGGACTCCCCTGAGAAATGCTATAGAGGTAGAGGTAGCCCTAGTAGAATGAGGTCTGATCCCCTGTGGGGTAGGTTTTCCGTGGTGTTTGTAGCAGAAATGGATGCAGTGAGCTATCCATTTAGAAATGGTTTGCTTTGAAATGGCCTTGCCCTCTGCCCCTATAGTCAAGCTGACTAGTAGCTGGTCAGATTTTCTTAAAGGTTTAGTCTTGTCAAGGTATAACCTGAGCTGTCTGTGCATGTCCAAGAAGTGCAGGATCTTTTCCCCTTTATTGTGAGGATTAGAAAAAAAGGTTGGTAAATGGCTGGATTGGTTTAAAGCCACACTGGATACCATCTTGGGCATAAATGATGTGCTAGTCCTGAGGGAAACCCTGTCTGCATGGAAGATAATGAAGGGTTCCACAGCCATAAAGGCCTGTAACTCAGATACTCTTCTTGCTGAAGTGATGGCTAGAAATAAGGCTGTTTTCCAAGAGAGGAATTTTAACTCTGTTGTAGCAGCAGGCTCAAAAGGGAGGAGCGTGAGCTTCTCTAGCACAAAGTTAAGGTCCCAGGCAGGAGTGGGAGCTCTCCTTGGGGGTCTTAAATTGTTAGCTCCTCTCAGGAACTGTTTGATTAGAGGTTGAGAGAAGAGGGGTGGCTCAGTATTGTAATGAGCTAAGATGGCAGAGGCATGAATCTTAATTGATGAGAAGGTTCATAGGTTAGTACTAGGCTAACTGCCCTTGCGAGCCATTGTAAGTCTAGCCAATTATCCCTTGTGAGACTCAAACCCTGCACCTTGTGTTTGTAAGGCAAACACCTTAACCATTAGGCCACCCTCCCAACCCACAGTATAGGCCTTTGTGGAGGAGCTCTGCTAGATAATCTAGGATTTGACAAAGTGGGCATGGCTGTGTCCTTTCTTTGAGACTGGCACCAAGAACAGTATCTTTTCCATTTTTCTGAATAGGATTTCCTAGCACTAGGCCTCCTGGCTTCAAGGATAACATTGAGCACCTGTTTGCTGAGGGTTGCTGGTGATGTATTCAGGGAATAAGCCAGGCTGCCAGGTTCAGGGTTTGCAGCTGAGAATGCAAAATCTGTCCCTCCTGCTGGGACAGCAGAGAGGGGGACTGATGTAGGTGCCAGGGTGGCACTGCTATCTGACTGCGTAGCAGTGGGTACAAGTGCTGGCATGGCCAGTCTGGTGCAATAAGGATTGTCCTTGGCCTGTCCTGTTTGACCTTGAGTAGTACTTTTGAAAGAAGGGGCAGAGGGGGAAAGGCATAGATTGAGAGGTTTTCCCATCTAAAGGATAGGGCATCCACATTCCATGCTTGGCTGTGGGGAATTCTGGTGCAAAATTTGCTCAGTTGATGGTTTTGGGGAAAGCAAAGAGGTCCACTACAACACAACAGGTTCCACTGAGATCTGAACTCAAATCTCTGGATTCAGAGTCCAGAGTGCTAACAATTACACCATGGAAGCAGCTTTAGAAGACTTCAGGTTTGAAACTCGAAAAACGAAAATTTCAGGAAGCGGCCAACCGGCACTTGTGAACTGCTTCTGCTTCGGGCTCCCGTGTGGCAAGAAAAGCTGATGTAATTGCATCAGCTGCATGTTTTATACCCCTGATGACCTGACATCATGGAAGAGGTGACAGCATCTGATGCAGAAATCCCAAGACTCTGGTATTCAGGCCAACTGAGGGCTACCTGCAGGCAGATAACCCAAGTGTGATGACTGCAACAGTGAAACACGAAGAACATCTGTCAGAGTCTAAGTAAAAGTTGCTTCTGGCTCAGACAAGGCTCTTTCACAGGTATCACTAGCAACTGTGAACACCAGATCCAAAGGTCAGACCAGAGAAGGAGTAACCTGGAAGGGACCTGACTGGACCAGACCCACAGACTACAGTGGGGGAGGTGCCAGGAGGAACCCCATCTCTATCTGTAGCTGAAGAAATTTCCTTAGCATCCCATCGATGTCAGCTTCAGAAAGACTTCTTGACAAATAAAAGAACCTATATGAAGACACCATTGAAGGTAATGTTCTTCATGCTTCATTGTTGCAATCCTGACTGATGGAATTTGCTGCGTCAGAAGCCCTTGGTCAGCCCGACTACCATCAGGATAGTTGGTATAAAGGGAGCCAGCCAATGCCATGACATTCATCTTCTTGCCTGAAGCAATTATGTATGCGTCAGTCCATCTGCACCTGAATGAAAAATTCTTATAAAGATAAGTACCCCATTGAGGAACTTTTTTTCTTACTTGTGACTCATGTCAGATAAAGTTAACAACTGTCTCTGATGTGGTAATCAAATCCCACACAGAGACTTTTATTTCTTGTGTGTCACTTGTTTAGGCCCAAACCACAATTTCCCAAACTGCTGTCTATGCACCCTTTTCAATACTAGGACTATAAGGCACAGGGTCGAAATTTTTCTAAGCATCTTAGTCAGCAATCCACTTCCCATCGCATGATGGTGTCCATTGGTTGTCCCTAGGTTGAGCTCCCTAATGGGAAAAAAGGAAAAAAAAGACCCAAACTTACAGCCTCAGATGACAACCACACTCTGTCCGCCAATCCCCTAAGGCTCATTATCGCAGAGGAAGGAAAGGTGCCTTTGCAGTCCCCTTCTGCAAGTGAGGTGGTGGAGCAGGCCTCTGTTGAGACCCTTTCAGAGTCTGACATGCTGTCGGGTCCCTCAACTTCAACTCAGGCCTTGGCGTTCGGTTCATCGGTCGGGTCTGGAGTGATTAAGCAGATCTCGGCTTCTAGCGAATGATCCTCTACTGATGACATCGCTTCAGGGCATCTGCCACATTGGTTATTTCTTTCAAGAAGACTGGCATCAGAGCTGCAGATGTGCATAGGCCTTAGGCAGTGGCTACACCTAAAATGATTTCACAATCAGTTTCTGTACCTACGTCTACCAGCTCCCGTCCCACAGGTTATCAGCAGGATTTGGTCAGGTTGACCAACCTTATTTCCTTGGTCAGAGGCAGGAACTCTGTGGTTCTGATGAACACTCTGATCAGGACTCTGTCACTGAAGAACCCTTCCTTACCTCTTTTGAGGATTCTGATTCAGAAGAGGTGTTGCCTTCTGCTTCACCCTGAGGACATTACCTTTGGGGAGACACAGCATGTCATGAGAGAGTTTCTCCAGTGGCAGGCACAGGAGTATCCCCAAGCAAAAGAGGGTCAGGGAGTTCCTTTATCTCTTTCAACACAAACCCTTGGATATTCTTCCAGCTTTGGAAGTGGTAAAAGATGTCTTTATGGAATCACCACTCAATCCAGACTCTCTTCCCCCAGCGCCTTGTAAACCAGACAGGTTTTACAGGATACTGGACTCATATAAATTCCTTTTTAAGAATCCCTCTGCTGACCCAGAAGTTGTCACCCCAGGCTCCAAAGCAGTTAGGGACAGTACTTCAAAAAACCCTCTACCTACGGACAAAGAAAGCAGGGCTCTTGACAGATTTGGGAAGAAGGTTTATGCTTCATCCACCCTCTCCACGAGGGCCCTCAATTGCCAATTTCATACAATAAAATATCAACAGAGTATTTTGGAAAAAAAATGAAGGAAAAGATTGCCTCCCTGGAAGACAAGAACACCTCCAAGGAATTGCTGGATCGCTGCCATTTCAGTTCCCAGGTTGCTAGGCACTCCTTGCACTACAGATATGATGCCCTAGAGGCATCTTCCCAAGTGACTGCCTCTGGCTTAGTCATCAGAAGGCATGTTTGGCTTAGGGAACAGACACTACCTGAGCATGTCAAATCTAAATTGCTGGATGCACTCCTGGATGGAACAAAGGTTGAGGCTGTGTTAAAAAAAGATGAAGTATAAAGGAAAATCCATGTAAACCATCAAGGACTTCCTCCAAGTCCAGCCTCTTAAACATTGATCCTTTCCCTCCCAATCAAAATCCAGTCAGAGGATCACCTGAAGGGAAAGGCTTCACAGGCAGCAATTGCAGAGGGTAAGACAGTGGTCCTCAGGAACACCCAGGCCGGGGAGTTCTAGGCCACACAGCCCTAGCAGAGATCAGCAATGACTCACAACACTGCCTACCCCTCCACCCCCAACCCCAGACAAGATAGGAGGAAGATTAGGAGGAACACTTTTCCTATTCAAGAAAAACTGGGCCATCATCACCTCTGACAAGTGTGTTCTGGAAGTAATCTCAAATGGCTACAAGCTCACTTTCAAAGAACCATTACTATTCTCAGGCTATCCCAATGTGCCACAAAACCAAAGGGCTGAGGCCATTTCACAGATTCTTAACCTATGCTCTCAGGGCTGTGTGGAACCAGTACCAGACCACCAGGTAGGAAAACGTTTTTATTCCAGACTATTCCTGGTCTCCAGGAAAGAAGGCTCTTGGTGTCCTATCCCTGATCTGTCCATTCTCAATCAGTCCCTCCTAGTCCCAAAATTCAAAATGCTTACTCTTCAAAAGCTTATGCCACGATCACACCTCAGGCTCTAATGGTTACCTTGGACCTGAAAAATGCCTACTTGCATATCCCTATGGAAGAATCCTTCAGATGTTTTTTTTTTTCTGCTTCAGAGCAGGTGCCAGTCACTTTCAGTGTTTTGCACTTCTCTTTGGCTTGTCTACTGCTCCCAGGGTCTTCACCAAATGTCTGGCCCCTGTGATCATCTTCTGCAGAACAAGAGGCATCCAAATGTACTGTTATCTGGACAACTGACTAATTAAGGCCACAAGTCAGTCCAAGCTCTTCAAGGATCTGGCTTTCACCCAGACCCTGCTTTCTTTTCTAGGGTTCACCATAAAACTCAGCAAATCCAACACAAACCCTTCCACTGGGACAGTGTGCCTGGGGGTTCTGCTGGATTCCTCCTTCCAGAAGATCTTCCTTTCATGGACATGGCTTCCTTCTTAACACAATACTTCCAGGACATTATGCAAAGGCAATGCCTCTCAGCCAGGGAATTCCTCAGAGCACTGGACTACATGGCATCCTGTATACAAATGATCCCTCTGACCACGCTACACATGAAAAACTTCAGTGGTACCACAAGAATATTTTGTGCCAGTACTCACAATCCTATGAGACACAAATCCACCTAATTCCCTACCTCAGAGAGGAATTGGATTGGTAGTCACAAAAATATACACAGATCCAGGGTCTCCCCTTCGGGTTCATCCTTCAGGGCCAAACCTTAACCACTGATGCATCAGACACAGCCTGGGGAGTTCATTTCCAACACTTCCTATCCCAGGGCAAATGGGAACAGCAGTTCAGACACAAGCACATAAATTGGAAGGAACTGACAGCAAGCAGTACAGAAGTGCATGGTGGCCTTCAATGATCACTGGAAATCAGGGGTACTGCTTATCAAACCAGACAACACGAAAGTCATGTGGTAAATAAACAAACAAGGGTGCACTCACTCCTACTTTCTTTTCCAGCTGGCAATGCAGATCTGGGAGACAGCCAGTGCTATGGGGTTGCACCTGATGGTTCAGTACCTTTCTGGGGCTCAGAACACTCTAGCAGACTGCCTCAGCAGACACTTAATGGATCCCCAAGAGTGGCAGCTGCATCAGGAAACATTTCTCAGCATAGTCCAGAAATGGGGATCCCCTCAAATAGACCTATTTGCCACAGACAAAAATGTTCACTTAAAAAGATTCTGTTTCAGGAGCAAACTTCACACAGCCTGGAGAACAGATCCCTTCTTCTTCCTCTGGAGCCATCTATTTCTTTATGCATTTACTCCACTGCCTCTCCTTCCAAGGATCCTCCTAAAAATCATGAAAGAAGGACTGAGGGTCATCCTGATAGCTCCAGACTGGCCCAGGCAGCACCAGTACCCCCTGCTACTAAGTTTGACCAAAGAAAAACCTTGGCAGTTACCCTCAGAGAGTGGATCTGCTGACTCAGACAAAGGGAAAGCTTGTGCACCCCAACATGCAGACTCTCAAACTCTCAGCTTGGATAATTCATCAAAATTCTACCCTAAGTAGTCAGGTACTTAATATCCTAAAAGAACCTAGAAGATCCAGTACCAGGAAAACATACTCTGCCAAGTGGAAAAGATTCTCTATTTGGAGTCAGCACAAAGGCTTCAATCCTGTCTCTAACAACATTTCAGCCATTTTGGAGTACCTGGCTACCTTGGTGGACAAAGGCCTATCCTTCTCATCCATTAAGATAAATTCTTCTGCCACTTCAGCTCACATCCCTACATTTCCTCCTATCTTTTCCCACCCCCTAATGAAACAGTTCCTTGAGTACTGCACATCAGAGGCAGCCCACCCCCTTATGACCTCAACTTTGTTCTAGAAAAATTGACCTTATCCCTCCCCACCCTTTGAAACAGCTGTGTCAGCTGATTTAAAATTCTTGACCTGGAGGACTGCCCTTTTACTAGCTATCACCTCAGCTACAAAAGTCTCTGAGCTGCAGTGGAATGCTTTATCTTCCACCCAGAGTTTTACTCAGAACTAATCCTTCCTTTATAACCATTGTGGTCACGAACACTTCCCTGAGCCAAAGCATACACTTCCCTACCTTCTTCAGTAAGCCACAGAACCAAAGGGAAAGAATCCTTCACTCCTTGGATGTACACAGGCAACTTTGCTACTACATTGACAGGATTAAAACTTTCAGAAAATCAGAACTATTTGTTTCTTTTACCTTGGGCTCTGAAGGAAAACCAGTCACCAAACAAACTATCTCTAAGTGGATCTTCCACTGTATTTCCTTTTGTTACACTGACCACAGCAAAACGCCTGCTGAATGGGTTAGGACCCATTCAGTTAGGGCCACTTCTACATCTACTGCTTTCCTAAGGGGAGTGACTACCAAAGCCATTCTGGAAGCAGCTACCTGGTCATTGGTGCATACCTTTACCAAGCACTACCACCTGTCAGCCTTTTCTAAGTCCAGAGTAGGATTTGCCACTGCCATCTTGCAGGATATCCTCTTTTCCCATTAAGGCACCTTCCACCCTCATCTCAGCTATGGAAATCATCCCATAAATCAGGACTGCAACAGTGAAGCACGAAGAATATAGTACAGTTGTGTACACTTACCATAAATGTAGATCTTCAAGTGTATTCACTGTTGCAGTCTTCTTTCCCTCCTCCATCCTCCTTATTCTCCTTACAATAACAGCTTTTTCTCTGTCATCCTCTTCCAGAGGACCCTCTGCAGGGATGCCCTACATGTCCCTTTCCTCTTACCTGATCTCTTGCTTATAATTCATCTATGGGGCTCCAACTTTCTACAGGTAAGAAAAAACTGATGTCATGGTGCCGGCTGGCTCCCTTTATACCCAGCCATCCTGACATCAGGGTAGGGCATCTGTCAGCTCAGAGAGGAGAGAGCTTTTTACTCAGGTAGTCGAGCTGACCAAGGGCTTCCAAAGCAGGAAATCCCATAAGTCAAGACCGCAACAGTGACTACACTCAAACATATAAATTTATGGTTAAGTGTACGCAACTGTACTGTCTGGGAGATTGATGTCTTTCCTGGAGAATAGGGAAGTAGAGCAGAGGGCTGGCCAACTCCTGAGAGAAACAACATGTAGGAGATGGTGCTTGGGCCCAAACTTGTTCCTATCTAGGTGTCAGATCCAACAACCTAGGATTCGTTGGGGCTGGGCCTGACTAGGCAGTCAGATCCAGAGACTTTTTTTAGGTTGTTCTTTTTGTTTCTCTTTTTATTTCTCCTTTTCTTTCTATTTATTCTTTTCTCTCTCTCTCTCTCTATCTTTTTCTATAGCAGGCTTAGATTTTTCCATTTTCTTAGCAGAAGGAGAAGCTGAAGTGGACACCAAAGGGGTCAATTCTCCCACTTAGGGAGAAGACCCTTCACGACAAGCTTATTTCTTTGATCCACAAGAGACCAATCCCAGAGGAAGCATAGGATTCACGTTCAAAATTTAAATGGTCTGCCCCCATACTGCAAACATACAGACTGTGCAGATACTGGAAGGGGGGGGGATCTTGTGCCCACAGACATTACACTTGTTGAAGAAAGAGTTTTTGTCAGTCATCTTAGAAGAAAAAAAAAAACAAGCTGAACAAGCAACACAAAGCTAAAGTCCCATTAACAATAATATCCTCCCAAGAGCTATATAGTAAGCACTAGTGACCCTAACCTAGCATACTGCAAATGGTACAAAATCCGGTTAAGATAATAATGAAACATATAATGCATGGGTAAGGTGGTATGGGAGAAAGGTGGAAAGAAAACTTATACAAGAAATATCTTAGACAAAAAAAAGACACAAAAGTGCCAAAAACGGGAAAGGAGTGTCTAACTATAGAACCCGGAAAGGTTAACTCTTAAAAAAAAAAAAAAAAAAAAATAGTGCTTATCTAACACAAGCACTGAGCTCTCATGGATCATCAAAGGACCCCTGAAAACTATAGACTCATAAGTCTGACTAGTCTCATAAGCAAAGCCAAGGAAAGAATTATCACAGAAATTATTAATAATGACATAGAAAACCTTCAAACACTGCATCCAACCCAGTCTGGTTTTGTCAAGGGATGATCACGCCTACTCAACCTGGTGGACTTCTTTGAGAAGTTCGTCAAGGCAATGGATGAGGGCAAAATGGTGCATACTGCCTTCCATGATCTGTCTAAGGCATCTGATACAATATCATGCTCAGGCACTGTAAACAAACTTATGGAAGCATTCATAAACCCATCTGGTTTTCAGACAGGACCCAGGAAGTTAGGACAGTGGAGACCACCTCCAAAAAGAAGCTGGTCACTAGTGGAGTCCCTCAGGACTCTGCGCTGAGACTGCTCCTTTTTGGCATCTATTTTTTGGAAATCTAGACCAATGGCTAGTCCTTGTGGCTGACCAAGTTTGCAGTTGATTGCAAACTAGGAACAGTCATAGGATCACCCAAATACACTAAAATGCTACAGGAAGGACCAACAAAAATGACTGTTGCCAAAGCCACAACTTAAACCTCATTGCCAAGAAATGTATAACAGTACCCTTTGGGAGGTTAGCCACCCTAAGAAATTATGTCATTAACAACACAACCTTAAGAGCACAACCAGTAGTCAGGGATTTTGGTATGTATATAGATAGTAACCTGGCTTTCGACCAATTTTTGTCTAAGGTAGTAAGGAAATAATTTTATGTTGTTCAATTTTTAAGCAAGGGTATGGTATCTAGGTCCAAAGACTTCAACATTCTATTGTATTCGGCCCTCATCAGGCCAGTCATTGAGTACAATGCCCCTTTTGTATGCACCTGTCCATGCATGTGAAAAAAAAAAATGGAACATTTGTAGAGGTTTCTCACAAAAAGAATACAGAGTGTAAACATCATGCCCCATGCAGATCTCCTCAAAGCCCTATCTCTATATACTGTGTCCTACAGACCATTGAGAGGCAAACTATGCCTGGCATACAAGGCAAGATCCTTGGATCCCACTCTGATGGACCTTTGCATAGCCATAAAATGAATAGCATCAGAATCACTCACTCTAGGGATTTTAACTTTACTTACAACATAAATAGGACATGTTGGGCATCTTCCTAACCAAAACT
Organism: Protopterus annectens; assembly: GCF_019279795.1. Lineage (NCBI taxonomy): Eukaryota > Metazoa > Chordata > Ceratodontiformes > Protopteridae > Protopterus > Protopterus annectens. The sequence goes on from NC_056741.1 coordinate 1,339,708,417, forward strand.
GTCAAACAACACAGACTTTTAGCAACTTATACCCTTATCTCTCACGAGGTCTCACACAATTACTTAATCAAAGAGACTCATTCTGGGAACTCTGGAAGAAAACTAAATCACCCTCTAACAGACAGACATAGATGGACCTAAGAAAAACTGCAAGAAATAGCATAAAATCAGACTTCTCTAAAGCAAGTAAAAATCCTCAATAACCAAACTCAGGACACACTAATTGGAAATAAATAATTGAGTAAAAATAAAAAGAAAATATATAACCGACACAAAATGTCTCTACTTGAGTCAGCTGTCAGAAAGATTACTTTGTTATATGTCTATCCATTTTCCTCACTTTCAGATATCAGTGTAACTAATGTCAGCCCCTTAGAAGAACTGCCTAAATTATATTTCAGTAATTTCGCTGCAAGGATCAGAAAAAATATTACAGGTTCACAGGTGTTTACTATACTAACAACCACAAGAGCCTTTTTAAGCCTACCCATCCATCCCAAATCTTTGACAATTTCTTATACCCTTGATAACTGTAAGCAAGGGTTTGGAAGATAAACATTTACAAGCAGGGCCTGGGAGATGAGCCATTTACAGGCTGCCCGAGCCAATTAGAGACATAGGTGCCAAACCAGGAATGAATTTCCTGTTCCCCATCCAATTGTCCAAGTTGCACTTGAATTGGGTTAGGGAGCAACTCTGCTTCATATGGATGGGGAGCCTGTTCTAGAGACAGGGTAGTCTCTGTGATGCATGCATGTCTCTCCAGTAGATCCTATTTATATCACAGGCAAGGTTTAAGTCTTTAGAATGGGTAATTCTGGTGCTGTTTGTTTTGTGGATATGCAGGAGGTCCAGCAGAGTGGGGTCTAATAATGCCCTCTATGCCAGGCATAAATCTCCCCTCAAAAGCCTGTAGGAGACAGAATACAGGGATAGGACCTTGAGGTGGTCTGCATAGGACATTTTACTTACATCCTGTGTTCTTTTAGTGAGGAATGTTTCAATTGCCAGATATGCCTAGTTAGGTACATACCAAATGGGGGCATTGGTCTCAATGATAGGTCTGATGTATGCTGAAAACAGTAGAGTAATGACTTTCTTGAACCTAGATGCCATACCTTTATTTACAAGTTATGTAACAGAATGATTTCCTCACTACTGTAGACATGTGATGGTCAAAGTCTAGATTGCTGTTTATGTGTGTCCCTAAGTCCCTGACTACTGGCTCAACTCTAAGGGGTGTGTTAATATGACAGTTACCAGGGGTGGATGACTTCCTGAAGGATACTATTATGTATTTCTTGGCACTTAGTTTTAGTCCATCACTCTGCCACCAGCTGTTTGTCTGTGTCAGCCCTTCTTGGAGAACATTTGTGTCAGTGTGGGATTCAATGATCTGCAAATTTAGTCAGCCAGAGACCAATGACATCTGCCTTGACTTCAGAGAAGCAAATACCAAAAAGAAGTGGTCCAAGGACTGATCCCTGAAGGACTCCACTTGTGATTGGCCTCCTTGTAGAGGTAGAACTCCCCAGTTCTAACTTCCTGGGTCTTGTTTGTGAGCCAGTTGGCTAGCCACTGGCTGACATACCGGTTTGTACCTAACCTCTTGAGTTTGTCAACAATACCCAAGTGAGGTATTTTGTCAAATGCCTTGGCCAGGTCAAGGTAGGCAGTGTGAACCATTTTGCCCTCATGCTTTGCTTTGGTGTCCTTCTCAAAGAAGTCCACCAGGTTAAGTAAGCATGACCTGCCCTTGATGAATCAGAACTGGGTTGAGTCCAGTGTTTGGAGGTTTACTATATCACTGATTGATCATTTCCATGATAATTCTTTCCATGGCTTTGCATATAAGACTAGTGAATCTTATGGGTCTATACTTTCCAGGGTCTGCAGATGACCCACCTTTGTGCAGATAGATGACTGTTGCTGTTCTCCATTCATGATGCATGGAGCCTGTTTGCAGCTACAGTTAAATAGCAATTCCAGAGCTCCTGACAGGTCATGTTTCATGCTATTTAGAAGGCATCTTGGGATATTGTCTGGGCCCATTGCTGCTTTGTTCTTGGACTTAGAGACAGCATTAAGGACCAGTTATCTAGTGATAGCTGGGGAGTTGTATTTGATGGTATTTCCTAAGGAAAGGTTGAGGGAGAGAGAGAGAGGGGTAAAGCTGGAGCTGAATTTATCAGCCAGTAGGTTTGCTATACCTTCCAGCTCAGTACAGGTGGCTCCGTTTACGATTGTTATCAGCTCGGTACACAATTGTGTATTGCCTTTGAGGTTGCAGACATAGCTAAAAAATGCCTTGTGGCTGTCCTTGGCCTGGGCGGCCAAATTTACCTCAAATTTGGCTTTGGTAGTCTTTATTTGTCCTCTGAGTTGTTCATTTAGTTTGATGAGAGTGCCTTTATCCTGCTGGGTGCTGCACTTCCTAATTTTTGCCATGATTTTCTTCCTTGTGTTATACAGCCTATTGATTTTGTGATTCCAGCTGGTGGCTTGTTTTTTGAGTTAGTTCTATACTTCTTCTTGGTGGGTATGGCTGTCTCTATGCAGCTATTAACATGCTTGTTCAGGGTTTCTTTAAACAGTTCTGCATAGGCAGCAGTGTTCTCAGGGTTTATGAGGTCTTGAAATTTTTCCAGGTTATCACTTAATAGCAGGAGGTTAGCCTTAGAGTATTTCCAGCTGGGGGTCCAGGTTTTATTTTTACTACAAAGGAGACCATTTTATGTTCTGATCTTACCAGGGAAGACACTACAGTAGGGGATGTGCAGCACTCTCCCATACTGGTGAGGACCAGATCCAGTATAGTTTCACCCCTGATTGGTGTACTGAATATCTGGTCCAGGGAGTTTGTTTTTACAAAATCCAGGAATCTTTGTGTCTGTATGGTGTAGTACAGGATTGCCAGTTAATAGTGGGTTAATTAAAGTTATCCATGAATATGATATTGGGTTGGATGGGGAGTGTTTCCAATAAGTTTAAATACATGATATGGGTTTCATGGGTCATAGTCCTGTTACAACAATGTTGACCTCCACCCAAATTAAAAAAAAAAAAAAAAAAAACAAGCTGCATTCTTGTCACAGTCACTCAAAGTAATTACTACTAAATGGAATCAACTAAAATTATCTCTCTCCCGAACCCTAATTCTCCCTCATCAACTAAACATCAGCCCACAATCAATCTTTTATCCCTCTCTACAATTCTAGGAAAAAAGTTTATGAGTAAGTCTTCTGATGCATCTATATTCTAAACAACTCTCATTGGATCATATGAGGTTACTAGGCTAACGACCCTAGAGTCTTTTTAAGCTTAGACATTAATGCCCCAATTTTACCAATTATTTACAAACTGGCCTTGTCCATAAGGGCCACAGGCAACAAGCCAGGGGAAATTTGTGATTTCCCATACTCTGGTCCAAACTGCACTTGAGTAGGCTTAAGGAACATCTCTGCTTCACATGAATGAGGAGTCTGATCCAGAGAAGGGGTAATCTTGAGACACATACCTGTCCCTACAACATGACTTGTTTATGTCCCAGATGAGTTTTAGATCCTTAGATCAGGTAATTCTAGTGCAGTTTGTTTTGTGAATGTTTAGCAGATCCATCAGGATTAGATTGGAGAATGCCTTGTAGGTTAGGCATAGATCGCCACTTAGTAGTCTGTAAGTGACCAAGTACAGGGACAGGCTTTGAGGCAGTCTGCATAGGAACTATTATTTATACCCTGTATTCTTTTAGACAGGAACATCTGTGGCTTCACCAGTTATTGCAAGTGCCTCATCAGGTACATGTTGAAGGGTGCACTGTACTCAATTATTGGTTTAATAAGGGCTGAGTATAGGGGGGACTATGATCTCCTTAGATCTGGATGCCGTGCCCTTAGTTATAAGTTGTGCCACATAGAAGGATTTTCTCACTACTATGGACACATGGTGATCAAGGTTCAGGTTAATGTCAACCTGGGTTCCCAAGTCCCTTACCACTGGGTCTACTCTTAGGAGAGTGTTATCTATACTGTAATTTGCAGAAATGGTCTTCTTCCCAGAGGGTATAATTATGCAGTTTTTTTTTTTTTTGCAGTGAGTTTTAGGCCATGGTTCTGGCAACAGTTATTTGTCTTTGTCAGACCCTCCTAGAGGATATCTACATCTTTATTGCACCCAGCTTACAGTTATCAGCAAATTTGGTTAGTCAAAGGCCCATTACATTTGCCTTGACTTCAGAGAAGTATATTCCAAACAGAAGTCCCACTACTGAGCACTGTGGGACACGGGTCTACTTCACGTTGTCATAAGCTGACAATATCAAGTTTGATATTGTCGGCACGACAATATCGAAAGTGAAGAACATCGTGCAAGTAAACAGAAATCTCCGTAAGGGGAGATTTCCATTTACCTCAATGTAGTGCGGTCTCGGAGTTGGCATATTTAAGTAGGGGGGGTGTGGGCAAGCCCCCCTGCCTACGCTATTTAGTTGTTTTTTTTAATTTGTTTTTTTTTTACATTATTCGATGTTTTACTTAATCGATCAATAAAGTTCGACCTTTATTAATTTGATTAAGTAAACTTTAGATAACATGATATAAACGCGTGGGACACCACTAGTAACAGGTCTCCTGATGGAGGTGGATTCCTCCACCCTAACTTCATGTGTCCTATTTATGAGCCATTTGGCTAGTCATTAGGTGACATAGAGATTTATGCCTAAATTTATGAGTCTGTCTATAATACATGACTGAAATATTGTATCAAATGCCTTTGCCAGGTCAAGGTAGGCAGTATGTACTGTTTTCCCTCAATCATGGCTCTAGTGAGCTTTCAAAGTCCACCAAGTTTAGTAGGCATGACCTGCCCGTGACAAAGTCAAACTGGGAATGGTCCACTGTTTGAAGATTTCCTATGTCTTTTTGCTTATGAAGTCCACAATAATGCTTTCCATGGCCTTGCATATAAAACTAGTCAAACTTACAGGACAGTAGTTCCATGGGTCTGTTGATGGTCTGTCTTTGTGTACAGGGATGACCGTTGCAGTCCTCCACACTTTAGGGATGAAATCCTGTCTGGAGGCATGGTTGAATAGAGATTCAAGTGGGCCTGACAGGTCATGTTTCAAGTTATTTAGGAGGCATCCTGGAATATTATCAGGAACCATTAATGCAGTGTTTTTAGCTTGGAGAGTGCAGCGAGGACCTGTTATTTAGTGACAGCTGGGGAGAAACAGTGGTGGTGGGGGACTGGGGCTGAAATTGGAGCTAAATGTATCAGCCAGCAAACTTGCTAAATCCTCCAGGTCAGTACAGGAAGTTCCATTTACTATTAGTTCAGCACACTGTTGGGTGGTCCCTTTAAGGTTGCATACATAACTGAAAAATGATTTATGGTTATCCTTTGTTGGGAAGGCTATGTTTGCCCAAAGTTGGCCTTGGTGGACTTGGGTAGTTCCCTGAGTTGATTGCTGAGACTAATGAAGGAGTTTTTTTCTGTTTTTGGCATAGCCCTTCTTATTTTTGGACAAGATTTTCTTTCTTTTGTTGTACAACCTATTTTTACTGGGGGTCCAGCAAAGAGGGCTTACTTTCAGAGTTTGTTCTAAGTTTATTTCAGTCTGGCACTGCTGTTTCTATGCAGTTACTTGTATACCTGTACATGGTAATGTAAATACTTCTGCATGGGCCACCATGTTCTCTGAGTTTGGCAAGGCCTGGAGTTTAGCAATGCCATCACTTAATAGGAGGTGGGTAGCCTTGGAAAAGTTCTTAAAGGTTTTGGGGGTTGCTGGGAGTTCAGCTTTTAAGTTTATTTTAAAAGTGACCACTTTGTGATCTGATCAGACCAGTGAGGACATTACATAAGGGGGGTGTGACATTACCTCATATTTGTGAGTACAGATCTAGGATATTTGCACACCTAGTAGATATGAAAACTAGCTGTTCTAGGGTGAGCGCATTGACAAAATCCAGGATCGTTAAGCCTGCATGTTAGTTGGTTGTGTATGTATCCCAGTTTATGGTGGTATAGTTGAAATCACCCGTGAATATGGTGTTGGGCTGAATTGTGAGAAATTCCAGTAAATTCAAGTGTGTGGTATGGTTATCCTGGGTCACAGAAAAGGGCCTACAGCTAGCAAGGATATGGTATTGGATCTTAGCTAAGGTTAGTTGGTCACAGAGTAGTTTAAGCATGTAACCAATCTTGAGGTGTGCTTACTTTTTATGTAGATTGATACACTTCCACCTCTTGGCCTTTCTTGTGTGGTAGCTGATCTAAATGTGTGAAAGGCATTATAGGCTTGTATTTCCTGGATGCCTTCCGTGCCTTTAAACCACATCTCAGTAACTGTACACATCAACACTCAATAAACAAGATGGTAACCTTTAATGGATAAATGTCCTACAGAACCAACAAAATCCTAAAGGCAAAACAGCAAACAAAAAGTAAATATGATGAAACATGGCAGATAAAACATAAAAACACTTAAATGTCACCACTCTTCAGGGTAAGGAGTGCTTCCAGTGGGTGGAGCTTCTTGTTGAGACTCCTAGTATTCAGCAGTAACACCTTTAGGTTATCTTGAGTAGAATTCACTTTGTTGGAAGAATTATCAGATTGGCATTGCCTGAAAAGGCATTATGGTGTAGATAATGTTTTGGCCAATATTCAAAAGCCTAGTGGGGAGAGGTGCAGATCATCCCTGGCAAAGCAGTGTGGTAGGCTGACTATGTCCTCCCAAACTTACAAATATTGGTCCCCCTTAGAATTAAACCAGTAACTAAGCCAGTTGTTCAAGTCAATAATCTTCTGTTTATACTGTAGTATTATTCTTGAAGAAAGTAGAATGCTGCTCTTTGCTAGGCTCATAGGTGGCTGGGACATATAATCTGAAAGCTTTATGATGTCTCTCTTCATGTAGTCTAGAGAGGTATGTCTCAGGTTATACTGGTATTTGTAGTTCAATATCCTGAGTGCATGTGTGATCTGGCAGAGCCTTGACCCTGACAGGCAACTAATAGTGACTGCCTCCTTGCTCAGCCTAGTGAGGGGGGCATCAGTGCATCTCACAACAGAATCTCCAATAACCAATATATTGGGTTGTGTGGTAGTTTGCTTTAATGGCTTACAGGGTGAGACACTGTGAGATGTGGTTCTGTGTGTCCTAGGGAGTGTTTATAAAGTTGCTGAGAGCCACTTATGAGAGGCCTTTAAGGTTTGGGTAGATTGCATTTAAGAGCCTCAGCATATGTGAGTTTATGTATCTGATCCACAGTGGGTGTAGTGTATGTGTGTTACTGGCAACCTGTTTGGAGATTTCAGTGTCCGTATGCAAGACAATATGCCTTATATATATATGTCTGTGTTTAAAGCTTTGCACATTTTTTATATATATATATATATATATATATGTATATATATATTTTTAAATGTACGTACATTTAAGGTATGCAACTTTAAAAGTTAATTGAGTTTTAATTTAACAATTAACTTGAGTATTTAAGGAGAGTTGCTCAGGAATTCATTTGTCTGAAGAAGTACATGTTATTGGTTGTACGAAAGTGGTTACATTAAACTGTTGTGGGACTTATTTCACTTGTGCCATCCTTTGTTTATTATTTCTGTATGCAAGAGCTTTGCCTCCAAAAGATACAGTGTAATTATGCCTCTCACATACTATGTCTGTCTGGTTAAGAATAAGGTGGTTGTCAGTAAACATGAGACAACTGTTACATTTGTCTCAGGATGCTCATTTCAATCAGTCCGGCTATACAGACAGCAAGAAAATCCACATCCATGGTTGTAAATCTTTTTTGTGATCTATGAGGGGTGGTGCAATTGTGGTTTAGAACTGTGCTGGGAAGAGAGGTCTAGGATAGATCTAATACAACAAACTTTTGGTACTGCTTCTCGGCGGGCAAACCAGCTGCTCTCTACTTAGCTAGATAGTCGAGAAAATAGCAAAGGAAAGGAAAATTACAACTCTAGGTGCCTGCTTCTATACAGGGTACTGCAAAACACTGCTGCACAGATCAGCACAGGTTATAAGAGGTGTGCTTCAAATAAAGGAAAGGCCACTTATCTGAAAACTAATTCACCGAGATGACAACACCCAAACGTTACATTACTGAATGACCACATTACCAGCTGAGGTTACAGGGTAAGTATGCACCTGGTCAACAAACAGAGAAAACACACAGCACAGCATGCCAAACCCACCCAGGTGGGGGGGGGGGGCTATGCCCCACCCCCACCCAAAGGTACCAACTCTGGAATCACACTACAGTGGGGTAAAGGGCAAATTTATCCATGTTGGCCAAGCACATACTTACCCTGTAAACAACTTCGGTAATGTGGTCATTTGGTAATATAATGTTTCAGTGTTGTTGCCTCTGTAAACTCTTCAAGTAAGTGGTCTTTCGTTTATTTGAAGTAGACATTATAGGAGATACTTTAGAGAGGAATCTAATAAGTAAAAAGTAAAAATGCAGTATACGTGTATACATAAGGCTCAGATTCTGCAGCAATTCACAATTCTTTCACTACAGAGAGTGATACTACAAGACTATGGTTCCCAGACTAAGTATAATGCAAAGAGAAAAAAAATACCGTAGAAATGTAATAAATGAGGCTGGGATCCTGGAGCAATTCACAATGCTCTCACTACTGTAAGCGATACTACAAGGCTAAGATCCCAGAACAGGTAAAATGCATGCAGACAAAATGCAGTAGAAATGTAATAAATGATGCTGACATCCTGCAGCAATTCACAATGCTGTCACTATTTTGAGTGATACTACATGACAAGGTCCCAGATAATGTAAAATGCAAGCAGAAAAATGCAGTAGAAATGTAATAAATGAGGCTGAGATCCTGCAGCAATTCACAATTCTCTCACTATTGTGAGTTATTTTACAAGACTAAGGCCACCAGACCAGTAAAATACAAATAGTAAACAACAGCAGAAATTAAATAAATGAGGCTCAGCTCCTGCAGCAACTACTCACAATTCTCTCAGTACTGTGAGAGATACAAGACTAATGCCCCATACCAAGTTAAAATGCAACAGTTGACGTTTGGTTAAAACAAGGAAAAATGTGGAAAAGAACAATACACAATTCAGATTAACACTCTGAATATTGCAATGTGTACTAGATGAAATGGGATTACATGAAACAGGAGCTAACTCAAGATTTAAGAGTCTAATGGTAGTACCTTATAGTCTGAACAATCATTGACCAGTAGAAAATGCACTTGGAAGGGTTTGCAAACTTTAATGTACAATAGGCACCAACTTTAAAAGCACAACAAGAATTGGGTGGGTGAGTGGGAAAAAATCCAAAAATCAATGCAGTCAAACAACAGTTTTAAACTCAGAGCTCTTGCAGCTGAAGAGGAATGTAGGTGAGTACCCTAAATAAGAAAACTGTTTCTCATCTTCTCCACTAATCTAATTCCTATTCTGTCAATGAATGCAAAATGAATCTTTTCTAACTGGCGCCATCAACTTTTAAGACTTCAAGAAAAAAACATTGTAGTAAAACAAAGTTTAAAATACAACAAAACTGTAATATAATAATAGCAATATCAAAAAAGTTATGGAACTATCCAAACCTTAAATGTAGAAAATCCAAAAATCAATGCAGTCAAACTGCAGTTTTAAATTAAGAGCTTTTATAACTGAAGAGGAATGTAGGTGAATACTTTAAATAAGAAAACTGTTTCTCAGCTCCTCCCACTAGTTAGCTAGATCTAATTCCTAATCAGTCACTGAACCGAAAAGTAATGTTTCATAACTCACTCTAGCCAACAACTTTTAAGACTTCAAGATGCAGTAAAACAAAGTTTAAAATACAGTAAACAGTAATATAATAATACCCAAAATAAAAAAAAAATATTTAAATATTCAAAACGTAAACATACAGAATTCAAAAATCAATGCAGCCAAAGAACAGTTTAAAACTCAGAGCTCTCAGCATGGATTCTGAACTACCTTTAATAACCTATAACTGCTTTGTTTCAAGTCACAGAGCACATCTACTCAAATATGGATTAAGGCATTTGAAACATATGAGTGTTTCACTGATTTGAAATTGGCAATCAGTCAGGTCAGTCACCCCGAATCTTGACAAATTTCAGAACCCATCCTTCTCAGAAGAATAAATTGCTTCAGGATCAGCAAACCTTTTACTGGAGTATGTTTTACCAATAACAGAATGCTTGAAATAAATTATTAATTTATATAGTTGCACACAGGGCAAATGTTATACTTAAATACCCATTCAAATGCTCTTATTTGTTCATTATCCTGTTCCAATAATTCCTTTAAATTATTTGCTAGTTTATATGTTAAAGTGATCTGTGCATAATATTTTCCTAACATTAGCATTAAACAATAAATTATCCTAATTATTTTTATCAAATTTCCAACCCATTTGTTATGTGGACACTAATGCATAATAACAGCATAAACTGTGGACAGTTTTTGTACGTGGTGCATAACACTAGGGCGTAAAACTAATGAAGCAGATTTATTAAATAAATGAATTAGAGGCACATGGAAATGTTTGAGGCAAAGACAATGGCAAGGATTCATGAAGCCTCCGTGTAAGAGTTATAACTCTTACACGGAGGCTGCAGTTAAACGGAGTGATGTCAGCATGCTTTGCATATTCATGAGAGCATGCTAAATCACACCTAAGGCTAATACGTTCCGTGTAAGACAGTAGGGGGCGTGTCCGTAGGCCGAGCCCTGCAAGCGGACACGCCCCCAGAAGAGTAAAAGTGCCCAAAGTAAAGACCCATGACAGAGTCCATGGAAATGTGAATAAACACAACACAACACATGCCCCCACAGACTACGAACATAAAATGTACAAATGAACATCTTATAATTTTTTTTAAATTGTAAAGATGTTTGCCTGTGAGTGCGCTCGTTTGCACGGGCGTGCTCGTAGCGCAGCCACAGTTAGCACTCAGTGGGAAAGCATATAAGAACTAAATATGCAAAGTAAGCCAAGAAGCAATAGCGTAGCGGTAGAGATGTCAGCTGAAGAGCAGGCATCCATGGTTCGAGCCCCCACAACATCAATTTTTTTTTTTTAGTAAAATAAGCACGAAAAGTACAGTTTTGTACCTACCATAAATGTAGATGTCCGAACTGGATAGCATCTGCAGTCATAACAACTGGGTTGTCCTGTCGTCAGGCAGCCCTTCGGTCGGCCGGATTCCAAAGTCCGGGTCCGGCTTCGGCTGATGTCGCACTTCACCCGACGTCATCTCTGCTGGTCTTCGGGTATAAAGGCATCAGCCGACGCCATTTTCTTCAGTGTTTCTTGCCCCAGATGCCAGTTGCCCTCTTGGAAGGCTAAATTTTGGGTAAAAATGCCAATGTTTCCCAAAGGATAGAAGGCAAACACAAAAAATAAGCATGTATGTACATATATACAAACAAATACACCATAAGAGACTCCCCCCCCCCCCCCCCCAGCTAGCTATTAGGGGGGTAAAAAACCCAGGAGTACCAAAGAGGGGAAGGAGGGGGGGTATCTGACTGCAGATGCTATCCAGTTCGGACATCTACATTTATGGTAGGTACAAAACTGTACTATGTCCTTCATGGATGCATCTGCAGTCATAACAACTGGGTAGAATACCATAGCCAACTAGGGGAGGAGGAAGAATAGATTATGGTGTGGTTAGGATCCCTTGCAGTACAGCAGTGGCAAACCCTGCTCGGGATCTGGAATACAGAGGTAAATTATAATGCTTGGCAAATGTATGCACGGAGGTCCAAGTAGCCCTCAATAATGTCCTTGGTTGCCACTCCTCGTAAGAAGGCTGTGGTAGTGGCTGTTGCTCTTGTAGAATGAGATCGTATGTTCTGTGGAATTGGTTTTCCATGGAAGGAGTAACAGAATCGTATGCAATTTCCTATCCATTTGGAGATTGTCTGTTTGGAAATTGCTTTTCCTTCCCTTCCTGTTGCATAGGCTACAAAAAGCTGGTCAGTTTTTCTGTTACTTTTTGTTCTGTCCAGGTAGTAGCGTAGCTGTCTGTGTACATCCAAGGTATACAGCATTCTTTCCCCTCTGTTTTGTGGGTTGGGGAAGAAGGTAGGTAGGTGGATTGCCTGGTTTAGGGACACTCTGGATACCACCTTAGGCATAAATGTAGGATTAGTCCTCATGGACACTCTGTCTTGGTGGAAGATTAGGAAGGGTTGTACTGCCATTAGGGCCTGAAGTTCAGAAACCCTCCTTGCTGAGGTTATTGCCAGTAGGAAAGCAGTTTTCCATGAAAGATGCTGTAGGTCTGCTGTTGCTGCTGGTTCAAAAGGTGCGAGTTTCAACTTTTCTAGCACAAAGTTCAAATCCCAAGCTGGCAATGGTGGTTTCCTAGGAGGTTTTACATTCTTGATCCCTCTGAGGAACTGCCTGAGTAGAGGATGTGAGAAGACAGGTGGATCAAAGCTGTATTCTGCTGAAATAGCTGATGCATGTATCTTGATGGAGGAATAGGACAGGCCTGTATGTAGAAGCTCTGCCAAGTACTCCAGAATGTTAGCCATATCTATATTCGACACATCCTTCCCTCTTTCAGCACTCCAAATGACAAACCTTTTCCATTTCCCTGCATAGTTCCTTCTTGTTGAAGGTCTGCGGGCTTCAAGTATAATGTCTTTAACCCTTTGGGAGAGATCTGGAATAGTTGCTGCTATGTGATGTGCCATGCAGTCAGCTGCAACGTTTTTAGGTTTGGATGCATGATGCTGTAGTTGTTCTGAGTTAACATCAAAGGCATCAGGGGTATTGACCACATTTTGTCCCGAGACATGCTCCTCAGCAATGGGTACCAGTGTTGTCTTGGCCAGTTTGGAGCTATCAGGATTATGCTTGGACGCTCCTCCTGATTTTTAGTAATACCTTGTGTATCAAGGGAAGAGGTGGGAATGCATATGCTGTCAGGCCTTTCCAGCTGAAGGAGAGCGAATCCACTTTCGATGCAAGTGGATGGAATGTCCCTGTGCAGAATTTTTTGAGCTGGTGGTTGAGAGGGGAAGTGAATAGATCTATTTGTGGCATTCCCCATTTCTTTGCGATGGTCTTGAAGATGTCCGGGTGTAGCATCCATTTGTGAGCATCCGAGGTGGTTCTGCTTAACATGTCTGCTAGAGTGTTCTCCTTTCCCGGTACAAACATTGCCTGTAACTGGATGTTGTAGCTGAGTGCCAGGTTCCAAAGGTCCAAAGTCATTCTGCATAGGGAGTATGAATGAGTGCCTCCCTGTTTGTTGATGTACCACATGACTGTGGTGTTGTCTGTCCTTATCATCAAATGGCCTTCTTTGAGAAATGGTCTGAATTTTTGGATTGCCAGTTTTACTGCCAGCATTTCTTTTAGGTTGATGTGCAGGTGAAGTTGGTCCTGCGCCCACAATCCTTGCACGCATTTGTCCAGCATGTGAGCCCCCCATCCTAGGTCTGAGGCGCCTGTTGTGATGGTTTGGCTTGCTTGATATTTGTGAAAGGGTAAGCCTGGGTTTGACTGGCATGCTTGAGCCCACCATAGCAACTCCTGTTTTAGGCATGGAATTAGTGGAATTTCTGTTTCTAGGCTGTGCCTGTGTTGGGACCATAAATTCTTTAGGTACCACTGTAGTTTTCTCATATGCAGTCTGGCATGTGGAACCAAGATTATGCATGATGCCATGAAGCCCAAGGCCTGCAGAACTTTTCTTGCTGTTAGCTTGCTGTGGTTTGTTAGTGCCAAGAAGTAAAGAGGGAGATCTTTTGTTTTTCTGCAGTTAGGAATGCCATTTGTTTTACTGTGTCCAATTCCGCCCAAGAATGTCCTTGTTTGGGATGGAATCAGCCTTGATTTTTGCAAATTGACTGTGTATCCCAGTGCTTGTAGCAAGTAAATGACCCTTTGTAAATCTGTTGTCAGCTTGCTTTTGTTGTCCCCTTGTAGCAGGCAGTCGTCCAGGTATTGATAAATTTGGATTCCCTGTAGTCTGCAGTGGGCGATTACTGATGCCAGGCATTTTGTGAATACTCTGGGCGCAGTAGATAAGCCAAAGGGCAATGCTGAGAATTGATAGTGCTCTGATCCTGCAAGAAATCTGAGGTATCTTCTGCAAATTGGTCGAATGGGGACGTGCAGGTATGCCTCCTTGAGATCTAGAGTTACCAGCCAACACTCCTTGCCCAGCATGGGAAGAAGTTGCTGTAGGGTCAGCATCTTGAATTTTGGGACAATGATGTATGTGTTTAAGGTGGACAGATCGAGAATAGGTCTCCAGCTTTTTCCTTTCTTGAAACTAGGAATAGTCTGGAGTAGAATCCTTTGCCTTGTTCTGTTATTGGTACTCTTTCCACAGCTCTCATCTTTGTTAATTTTATTATCTGCTGTAGAGCTTCTGTTTTTTGATTTGGAGGTAGGTTTGGCATTCCTCTTTGACTGGTATAGTGTGGAAGTGGAACCGTAACCTTGGTCTATGGTTTGCAAAATCCACTTGTCTTTTGTGATATAGTGCCAGTTCTTTGAAAATAAGGTTAATTTTCCGCCTAAGGGTGCTGCTATTTGTTTCCTGGTAGGCGGAGTTAGAATCAAGTCACTGTGATTGCCCTGTTGTAGTGGTAGTGGCTGTGCCTGTGGCTCTGTTATTACCTTGCCACTGTCGTCCTCTGTAGGCACCCCTCTGGTTTGATTTCTGCCTCTGGAACGTCTATTCCTGCCCCTTTGGGATCTTGTGGAGTCAGGAAAGGACCAATTTTTGGCAGGCCAGTTCCTGCTAAACCTTGGGGCTGAACCTGCAAGAAATCTTTAACCGCTTGTACAGATTTTGCCTTTTCTTCCATTTTCTTCATTACCTGCTGGGCAGGTGTACCAAACAAACTGGTCTTATCCATAGGAGCATCTAATAACTTAGCTTTAACATGATCCGTAAAACTTGTTCCTTCAGCCATGCATGTCTTCTTATCACTGTGCCAGTCATGGCTGATCTAAATGAAGCCTCCAGTGCATCATAGCCACATTTTAAGGAATGGTTACTAACCTGTTGTATGTTATTTACCATTTCTAATAGATTTTTCTTATCTATAGTCATCAGAGGATAGCTTTTTAGTTAACTGATCAAGCATAAACTCTTGGTATTGTATCATGTGAAACTGACAGTTTAAAGCTCTAGCTGAGAGAGTAGCAGAGGTGTAAACCTTTTTGCCCCATCTGTCTAAAGACCTGGCTTCCCTTTCAGAAGGAATAGGGTTTTTTGCTGTGGTTGAGGCTACTGCCTTAGGGCCCTGGGATATAGTTTCGGGGTCTGCAAGAGGGGCCTTGTATAGGTGATGATGAGTGTCTGGCACCCTGTAAAATCTATCTGGTTTGGCAGGTGCTGGAGGTAAAGAATCTGGTACAGAGCAAACATCATTAAATGCATCGTCCACAACAGAGAGGACAGGAGGTATAGCTAAGGGCCTGTGTTGTGGTAGGTGCAGAAAAGTCCTAAGTCTTTTTCTGGAGTCTGAAAAATCCTGTTCCTGCCATTGGAAATGTTCTCTCATGGCATGTAAGGTTTCCCCAAAGGAGAATTCTTCTGGTGGGGAAGCAGCTGGAATGGATTCTTCAGCATCTGAGTCCTCAAAATTGGAGAAAGGAGCCTCTGGCTGGTCTGTAATATCTGAGTCTTCCGCAGAATCATCAGAGGACACAGGCTCGAGGGCTCTGCTCTAGGTCTCTTTCTGGGGCTGAGAGGCCCTGTCTGGGTGAGATTGAGATCCCTAATTAAGGATATTAAATCTTCTGCCAGAGTAAGCATTTGTGAACTAGAAGTGGGCCTGGTTGAGGGGGTTTAACAGGCACTGACTTAGTAGATTAGGCTGCTTTAGCCCTGGCGAAGGCCTTAATAGACATGGCTGCAGGAGGCCTAGCTGCACCACGTGCTGGGGTAGAGACATCCAAAGGGATGGTGTCTGATAAGTCACTAGTAACCACTGTAGTAGGTAAAATTTCTGAGGCCGATTCAAGTAAGGTAACCGGAACCTCAGTAGTAGTCATTGATTCGCTGTACTCTGATCAGTTTTCGGTTTCGCCGAAACCGAGACACTCGCGTTTGCTTAACCATGGTTTCGCCGAAACCGTGGACCGCGAGTGTCGGTCTTCTTTCGCTTTTAATAATTTGGGTAGTCGGAGGATCCGACGGCATAATGTACGCAAATTCAGAGCCGAAAACTGTTCAGCAACTCCGACCGACGCCTAAGCGTTCGTCGGTTGAAAGAAGCACAGGCGAACAGGCTGCTACGCCGTGGTCTGGGCCTAAACAAGGCAAACAGTAAGAGTGGAAATCTTTATGAGGTATTTGTTTCCCACAAGTTAAACAGTTATTGACTTTTTCTGACATCGGCTGAGGTAAGAAAGAGTCCCCAACGGGTACTTAGCTTTAGAAGTCTTCAAAGGAGTATTCGGTAGTAGTAATCTCTGGATCTGACCGACCGGCACTTGCGAACAGCTTCTGCTTCGGGCGCCACGCGGCAAGAAAGACTGAAGAAAATGGCGTCGGCTGATGCCTTTATACCCGAAGACCAGCAGAGATGACGTCGGGTGAAGTGCGACATCAGCTGAAGCCGGACCCGGACTTTGGAATCCGGCCGACCGAAGGGCTGCCTGACGACAGGACAACCCAGTTGTTATGACTGCAGATGCATCCATGAAGGACATCAAGTTCCTGAGAAATATGTACACATATAAAATCACAATTTATGTAAAATGTAATGAAATAGTCCATTTATTTTGAAGAAATGTGAGGTAAGAAAACAATAGAAAATGCCAGATGTGCCTATAGCTGAGCTACAGTTTAACAAGGTGAGTGTATCTGCCCGTAGCTGAGCAGTGGTTTAACAGGTGCAAAATGAGTGCCCGTAGCTGAGCAGTGGTTTCACATGCTGAAACTGTGTGACCCTAGCTGAGCTGAGCGTAATATGTGTGCTGACAGCCAAATGAGGCGTGAACCAGCGCACCGCGCTAACAAGCTAACCAGCGGGAAATGTTAAGCAAGCTGTAACAAAACTGCCTTTACACAGACACACCCCCTAGCCTGTCTAGACAGTCATAAAATATAAAAAGCAGTGGCCAGGTTCGAACCCAGGATACCATGCACCATAGTCAAGGTACTGAACCACTAAGCCACGACAACTGTACTCAGAAATGCAGTAATAGCAAATATATAGGAATGAATAGAAAGTGGAGCATGACAAAGCAGGTTTTGTGAAGTGGATACAATTCCAAAATGGCCAATCACAGAGAAGTGCGGGGAAAAACGGCATATATAAGCCCCATAGGCGGGAATACACAGCATAAACGATTGTAGAACTGACTTGCAGCCAGAATGTCAGGTGTAGGTGAGGGTAGTTGCTTTCGAGCACAGAGGTGTGGCGTTGAGGAGTCCATTTACATGGTCTGGCTCCTAGTCCACAATCATGAGGCCCAACTCATGCAGGGCCAGGTCCTGTGGGGAGCGTATAGGGCTAAGGCGTGGGACCGGTTGGCTCATGATCTCACCAGTGCCACAGGGATTCCAAGGACTGGTGAGCAGGTCCATCACCACCATGCGGACCTGAAGAGATGCAAGCAGGACCAATTGAACCTTTGGATCCAGGAGGCCCGGCAAATGCCCAACGCCTCACTACTGAGTAAGTTAAATTTAATTATGTATGTAAGAAATTAAATTAGCTGATATTATGGAGATGTGTATTCCAATATTACTTCATTTATATTATAGCTGCAGGTGTCCGTTATGCGAACCGCAGAGCCTATGGCGATAGGCTGGTGCGGTTGCACCACCAGGAAGGTCAGTAATCCACTCCCAGTAACTGTAAAGAAATATCAAGGTATGACAGTTAGCAAAATAGTGCAGTCTAGTCACTAAGTAATAAAATGTGCAAGTAACAGTGTAAAAGTGTTTGCAAGTATTGCTTGATTACAAAAGTGTGTTGCAGTCTGTAATCCAAACAGAAAAATGAAAATGTCTGAAATAAAGTCTGAAATAAAGATGCCCCTCCTGTAATATAATAGTGCACAACCTGCAGCAGGCTGAAAAGCACAGCTGCAGAAGAAGAGCAAATCACATGTGTGAAATATATCCCTGTTGAAATACTGAAACATGACAGAAGTGAGACTGCTGGAAAGGATTGTAATAACTACAGGTAAAACATGTCAATAAAGCCTAGAAGTAAGTACCATCCTGAATAGTAAAATGAAAACAAGTGAGAGGGTGTGAGAAAGAGTTATGAATCCACCAATAAAGTAGTAATAACCCCTGAATAAAGTATACTGCAGTCAGTACAGAATGAAATGAATGTGACAAGTAGAACCAAACTGCGAAATGTGTCCAAAGTGTTGCTGCAGCTGGAATGTGTATCCCAAAATCTGGATAAGTTGCTCTCAGTCTGCAATATGCAGATAGTATGATTGTCTGAAATATCAAACATCCACAGTTGTCTATAGCTATATAAACCAAATGTAGCAGGATGATGTAGCTGAACAAAGCCAGATATGAACGTGTATGAATAACAATAAAATGTATATTGATGTAGCAGTAACAGTCCTATCACCAAAGTGAAGTAGTTATCATATAGGAAACTGTAGTTAGAACAGTAGTGTGTATATATCTGTAGCTATTAGAAATGTACAGCATATGTATTGGTATTTGAAGGTGTTAATAATATTTTCTTCACCCCACCCTATAACCACATATAATCCATTCCATGTGAAATTGGTATGTGCAATCACAATTAACACCCCTGGACATTTGTCCTGATGGGTCATAAATATTTGCATGTCCGTTGATGCATCTGCCCTGTTCATGCATCCAACCTGATGGCCTGTTGCCATCAATCAACCCTGCATGTTGTTGGACTGTGTATTGCTGTTCAGATTACGCATGTGTTATGCTCAGTGTTCAATGGTGTGAATATCTGGATGTTTGGTTAAAGGGAATACTAATGCATGCTGTTACAACTAATTGCGAATGGTATTGTATGTTACTAACCAAACTGTCATGACATAATGCAAAACATAGGACGACAGGGAAGGTGGGTTCCAGCGGACCCACCTCTCCCACCTCAGCTGGCGAGTGCACCTGGCACTAGTGCCCAGTCTGGACCCTCCTCCGGTGGCCCTGTGCCACCTGCGGGTGGAAGCGCTGCAGGGGATGGGGCCCGTCCCCCCTCTGCAAGCATGGCTGGAGGAGAACCACCACTCACCCTCTGTAGCGTCCGGACTGTGGTGCGTAGGGAGATCCGGGACTCTGTTCTTGGGCCCCTATGCCAGCTTGAGGCACAGGTGGCACAACTTACGGGCATGCCTGTTGCCCGGCTTACACAGCCCCCAGCACAGCCCCGTTCTGGGCAGTGAAGGAACAGTGGCAACTGCCCATGGGTGGGGATATCAGTTCCACTGTTGCCATCTGTGGACTCATGGGCTCTGGATATCCAAACCTCCATCCCCGTCAATTGTGTAACCCCCCCCACACATGTCATACACCGCCCCTGTATGCATCTTGTTTGTCTTGTCTGTTGACCTACCCAACCTACCTCCCCAGCTATACCGACTTCCTTCACCTGACATACCACTCTCACCTGAAAAAAAAAAAAAGGCACTCTGTACCCACAAAAAAATTATGCCCCATACATAGCTGCCCATTCCGCACATATGTCTGCCGGACATGGAAACTATCAATTACAATTGGCTGTACAACAAGTATTATTGTTGTCCTTACACCTCTCTCAGGGGTGGAAGGTATCAAATGTCACACCAAATTACAAACATATCCACAGCTGTTGCTGATGAAGAAATGGACAGCTATGGGCCTTACCTACATACCTCCTGCAAAAACCAAGCTTGTTTCCCTACTGTCTTACTCTCTTTGTGACCCCTTTTTCACCACTTTCCTGTCTCCCCATTTTCATTTCTTTCAAAGAAAATAGCGTGGGTGTGCGCAAGAGTAAGCGCGTTTAAGTGGTTGTAAGCGGGTGTGCGTGGAGCTAAACGCCAGTGCGCATGCATGAGCTCCACGCAAACCAGCACGAACCCGGTTACAACTGCTTAAAAGTGCCTTAGTCACTCTGATTGACAGGTCCTGTAGTCAGTTCAAAAGCAAAATAAAATCCCACTGTCAGTCCCGAACCCAGGACCTTGGAAACACTAGTCTGCATGACTTACCACTAAGCCATGACTGTTATACAAGAACATTGTGCTAAAATAAATATATCATGTAATAGTAGGAATGAATGTAAAAGGAATATAGGATGTGTAGTACACAAAGCATGTCATTTAGAATTACTGTCAAAACTAGTGGATTTCCATAACAATAGTGTGTGAACAGAAACAGCCATGCTCTTTGGTAGCTAGTAGGTAATAATGTCACTGTAGCACCTTGCAAGCCACACACATACTCACAGCAGGATAATCACTGCCCATACCCCACAACCTCTTACAGGAACACATCCGGACCAAGTAATAAAATATGTGGAGCAAAGGGCCAAAACCAGGGATACATTACAAATAATGTTACAACAAACTCAGACAGTTCAGAGAGTAACAGGTTCTGCATTTTGTGGGATGTTTGGAAGGGTATGAAGTCTGAAACTTGAATGTTTGTCACTATATTCTGACTTGAGCCCAGAGTGATTTGCCAGAAAAAGCTGTGCATGAGATATTGACCAAAATATGAGGCAGAAATGTGGACAACCTGCAAATATTTGTACACATGAGAGGTCTGACACCACCATATTTGAATAGTTAAGAGCCTAGACATAGCAACAGTGAATGAGTTACAGGATGCCCCACAGACTCCATGTGAAATGTACAAACAGTAGGCAGAAAGGTGTTACAACACATGCAATGGTAACTATGGAGTCCTGAAAGTATGCACCACTTGCATGGCAGAAAAAGTGTAGTAATACATATGCTCATGCTATCCCACAGTCACAACTGCAGCATACCAGACAATTTAATGGGTGTACCCCACTGATATGTACCATTTCATGAGGCAGATAACAGATGCACCTGAGAGTCTCTGGGGCCTGCTCAGCAGCATACTCAAATACCCTAATAGATGTCAAGGCCCACACCATGGCCAGACCACACTGCATGCTGTAACACCCTAGCAGATAAAGCAAGCATTCCAAGGTGTGAATGTACATGGAAAATAGGAAAGCCACAGCAGCACACTATAGTCAGGACACCTAGCAGGCATACAAGTAGTGACTGTAAAGGGCAAATATGGAAGCCATAGCAACAAAGTGCAAGCAAAAGTGCAAGGAAAGCACACACACACATTAACAGTAGTAGTAGTCATAGGTGTCAGTGTACATACACAGTTAGTACAGGAAACTGGAGAAATGAATGGAGGAATGTTAATCTACAACACAGCTGGAAATATGAGAGAGATACCAACCTTTACACTCACAGAACATTGTCCACAGCATACCAGCATGGTCCCTGCCCTTAAAATCTGAAAGGGCTACGCCTATCTCACATACCTTTTTATAGCACTGTTCTGAAATCACAGTGAGAACTGCAATCAGTACACAACTGGCTGCATGCAATTAGCAAATGCTAGCTAACAATTGGTGCAGAGGCCATCACATGGACATATGCAGATACCTACAAAAGTATGCTGTACTCCCAGTCCACACATGCAATACTTTCATTGCACCCTGAGGAGGAAGTGAGAGACAGACAGAGAGAGAGAGAGAGAGAGAGAGACAGAGATAAACGAAATTAAACAGACACAAACAAAACTGTTCAGCAACAGCCACCTGAAAGCTGACAACTGGCAAGTGGAGCAGCAGGACACAAAACCAGATGGCAACACAAACAGCTATGACAAACACAGGTAATGTAAAGTAATACTATAAAGGTCTACATACTGTGAACCCTCCATATGTGTCATTGGTCTGTATCCATATGTATATGAAGATGTGCAAAGGGCAGGGGACATACAGCAACTGTCAGTGAAGGCTGTACATACATTTGTATGTGAGAGCATCTATGTGCACATATCAATGTAGGTTGACTGTAGGTTGTAGTGCAATGTACAAAGTAGGTTTCACAGTTATGTATGTTTAGCAGTATGTTAGTGTGTGTATACAGTATGGTAGACAAACATGTTGATATACCTGTTTATCATATGGATACGTATGTATGTCAAAATATGTATGTATGTATATATATATATATATATATATATATATATATATATATATATATATATATATATATATATATATATATATATATATATATATATATATAATATGCATATATGTATACATACATAGAGAGAGATGTAGGAATACACAGACAGATGTAGATAGAATATGTACAAACATATATATGTAATACACACATACAGATATAGATATATGTAGATACATATACATAGACAGACTGATTTGACTATCTACAGGTATGACTGTATATGACGACCTCAACACCCCCTGTCCAACCCCCTCTGTCACTCTCACCCCCTCTGTGTGTCCACCCCTCCATATCTATAGCAATATATGTACATCAATATATATATATATATATATATGTGTATATGTATACAGACATATATATATATATATATATATATATATATATATATATATATATATACATATAGATATATCTATATATATATATATATATATATATATATATATAGAGAGAGAGAGATGTATATATATTCTGAGTGAGGCACATGTGTACAGCTGTATTGCAACAGGTGCCTGGTGACAAAGGCATGGAGTGAACACCAGTGTCAAAACTGGAGTACCATACCCCATTTTAAATCACCTACACCAGTAACCACCAGATATGTGATTGGCTGCCCACCACTGCATGTGTCCGGGGTGAACAGGGTCATAAATGTGTACAATAGTCCCCCCAATGATATTCACAGTGGCACACTATTCCTGGAATACCTGCACATGGTGTCAGCAGACATGGTGTGTCAGCTATGGACATGTAGGTCAGTGTACCCCTCCACACCACATAATGGATGCCATGGTATGTACCTCACATGACAGCTACAGATATGGAGAAGGACACAGTGACATGTACAACACTGTGACAATGCACTCAAACACATTACCAATGCACAGTGACTGACAACACCACAGAGTACACACATACTACCCACATAGAGGTTACCACTCCTGGATTTACATACGTAAGTCACACAGATGTCCAACAACCGTAGTAACACCTCACACCATCCACAACCTAAATGACTGCTGTGTGTTGTCCATGCCACTGCAATAGAGAGCACATGTGGAGGTAAAGGTTCCTACCCACAGATAAGACATATCCTGCAATAAACCACACAGTGTTAAGAAGCAAGACTCCCCATGAGTACATGTCACACATACCCCT
Organism: Protopterus annectens; assembly: GCF_019279795.1. Lineage (NCBI taxonomy): Eukaryota > Metazoa > Chordata > Ceratodontiformes > Protopteridae > Protopterus > Protopterus annectens. The sequence continues at coordinate 1,339,731,840 of NC_056741.1, forward strand.
GCTGAATGTTAGTCAGATAGGTAATATGCCATATGAGTCACCCTGTGTAACTGTGTGACAGCAGCAGGTACCATCACACCACATGTGTCACAATGGTCAGGGTAGCAGAACAGTATGCTGCTGTAGTCCCAGGGGCAATAGCATATCGTATAGTATTGTATTGTAATGTATTGTATTGTGTTGTATTGTATTGGTATGTTGAGGTGCCTCCTTTGTAGAGTGGAACCACTGCTGCTGTGCTCCAGTGTACAGGTACATATCCTGTAGTCAGGCTAGTGTTACATAGCACTTCTATATGTGTGTTTAGCTCCTGTCAGAGTTCATGTAGCATGCAACCGGGGATACCATCAGATCCCAGTCATGTTGTGTATTCTGCTTTCCTGGGGACGGCTCTCACCTGGACATCTGTGATGACACGGAGGTTACAGTCAGCTGGGATAACTATGTCTTATTTTGGGGGAGAGGGAGGGGTGACACCTGCACTGAACCTGTCTGCCACAATGTTGTCAATATCTGTGGTTTCAGTGAATTATTTGTTGTTGTGTACTAACTATGAGCATAGAGGAGGGATTCTGACCAGGTTGCTAACATAACTGAAGAAGACCTTCTGGTTATCTGTAGTGTACTTCTTGATTTCCCTCTCAAAGTTGCCCATGGATGTTTGTATGAGGGAAAATATATCCTTACTAGTGCTGCTCAGACATGCCTTCCCTTTATGGAATTATGCTCTGTCTTGCAGTAGCTGCCATCTTTTGTAATACAATCTGTCTATGGCTGGGGTCCACCAGATAGGATGCTGTCCCTTTGTGGAGAGTGTCTTGGTCATATATGGGATTGCATGATCCATGCATTATCGGAGATGTCCGTAGAAAGCATTTGTGTAGGGGTCAGCATTGTGGATTGTGTCTTCCACTGGCCCAGTGGGCTGAAAGGATACCATGTCACTGTTACAAAGTGTAAAGTTTGCATCTGCAATGTTATTCACTATAGCCGTTTGTGCTGGTGGTGGAGGTGGGACATGTATATCCAGGGCAATTAGTTTGTGGTCAGCTCACAGTAGTTGATGATGTAGGCCATACAGTACCTAGATACAAACCCCCAGAGTGAGGAGGTGCTCTGGACCTGAATCAGTGTTCTGACTGCTGGGGTTTGGTAGTACGTCGTATGGAGTGTGCCAGGTACTGTTGCACAGTTGCTGGCTGAGCACTGATACCTGGCCATTTACATGTGTATCCACCAATAGACAGACAGATGCTATATATGTGAGATATGTTGTATCATAACAGTCGAGTAGCATGTGTAGTATGTGTGCCAAATTCTGCTGACATATATTGCTGATATCAGGTTATTTTCTTTTTCAGGAACATGGCTCACCCGCGAAATCCAGCTTACTCCGCAGCTGAGGATGAGGAGATACACCAGAGCCTGGTGCGGGATTATGCAATACTCTTTTCCCACACCAGCCAGAATCAGCAGGAGAGGGCTGCACTGTGACAAGACCCAGTCCGTCGGGTAAATGACATAGGCACGCATAATAGGACATATGAGCAGGTACGACATCACTGCAGTGATTTAATCAGAAATGTCCGTCAGCATGCGTCAGATATCCACAGGCAACAGGTCGCCACAGGTGGTGGGGTGGCTACACATCCCCCACTAACCAGACTGGAGGGACTACTCATGAGTGTAGTGGCTCCAGTCCGACAGCAACAACAGCAGCAGGCATGCATTATGATGGAGGCTGGAGCCACGCAGCAGCAAGACTATGAGCGTGCAGGTAATATGCCATATGTATAGTTGACTGTTGTGTACACTGGTAGTTAATGCATGTGTGAGGTGTGTCCTTGGTTTGTAGCTGTCATCATAGTATTTAATGTGCAAGTGTGATATCCTCAATATCAGCAGCTGACCTGTGAAAGGCGACTGTTGTACTACTGACCTGTACCATACTCAATAACGATGGCACAGTTGTGCCCACTGACATTAGTTTCCTCACTTCTGCAGGTCCCTCCGGTGTAACAGCAATGCAGCCTATCCATGCTGGTGAGTGTGTATTAACAATACCTTTAAAAGTCTTGATAGTAATAGTAATATTAGGCTCACTTAGTAGTGCTCTGTGTATGCATGCAGGTGTGTCTGTGCGTTGATATCATGCATACTGAGTAGTGTACAACTGTGTGCATGTGTGCACCTGTGCATGTGTGCACCTGTGCATGTGTGCATGTCTGGACCTGTGCATGTGTGGATGTGTGCATCACTGGTAATATTGTGTAGACATTGTAAACTGTGTTTCCTGTTTCCCTCCCACAGGTTCTGGTGCTGCTCTGGTGTCATGCAGCAGGGAACCTGAATCAGGTGCCATGGGTACTGATAATGATGACGTCTGTGTAATGGCACAGGAAGGTATGCCAGGGTCCATCACTGGTCAGCCGATTGACAGTACACAGCTGTCAACTCCATCAATGCACACAGTTATCCTGCCAATACACCCTTTGTCACCAATGTCCCTAGGTGATGGACAGCATACAGTGGGCATTGACCAGGGTAATGTGGTATCTGTGGCACATGCCTCCCCACACAGCAGCCATGGGCATGGCCCTGAGATGGTACCACACAGACAGATGTCCAGGGGTTCTCGTGGGAGCATCCGTGGGCATACTGCCCCTGTCAGAAGTGCCCACAGAGGTCTTACAACCTCAGATATGTTTCGGGCTGTCATGCAAGCACAGTCACGTATGGAACGGTACACCAGACAGGGTCTGAGGGAGCTGACAGCATGCCGCACAGCCATGACTGACAGTATGCGTGACATTGCGGCTGCCATCCATAATTTCACCGATGTCATAGACAGACATTGTGGGGACATATTAGACCGGTTCCACAACTACATGTCCATGAGCCAGGGCGATGGTGGACGGCTGAGGTGTCGACGTGGGCATATGCCAGCAACAGCAGCAGCTGGCAGTCGTCGCGGATGACAACAGGGCCGCGGCCGCCCCCATAGTGCCAGCAGCAGCCCCAGCAATGCTGGGTCTGTGCTGTCATCAGACCGTCCCAGGAGACCACGTGCACGTGGCTCTGGCCAGGCCCGACAGGGATCTGTGTCCAGTCAACGAACACCTGCTTCTGATGACAGTACCCAGTCTGGGTTGGTACCGGATATGGTCCATAGCACCCCTGCAAGGCACAGGTACCGTGTCCGTGGCCAGAGACACTGATCTGTATGACCTGGCAGGTACAGTCTGTGGCTGTCCACAAACACCAGTATATGGCAGCGATGAGGTGGAACTGTGTGCATCCATACACACATGCGAATTGACAACACCTAGGGCTACCGCATACACGCACACACTGCATCAACATTGCCCCACCTTGTACTGCTGTCCCTCACCAACACACATACACATACATGTCAATCGGTGGTATCGGTGGCTGACTCAGGCATACCAAGTTCACACCCTGTGCATATGATGAAACTGTGCCACCTCCTGCAATCTGTAACATCAGTGCAGGTACAGGTTAACATGTTGCTGATGCACAGGGTGACTACATAGACGTGTAGTAATAGTATCATGTTGTTAACAGTACTGTGTGCTTAAATAATTGTGGGTATATCACAGCATGCCTGATGCAGTAAGGGTATGAATGTCATGTACTGTTGTCTACACCCATGGTAAGTACCATAGTGTATCATCTGCACATGTTGGCATACTGGTGGTAAGGATGTCAACAGAAGGCTACATACATAGGTAGCACAGGGGATAAGGTAATGAAAGTATTAATACGCAATGATGGACATGTAAACTGCAAGTGGCATGCTGCCCACACTGGACTCTGCAATGCGGATGTTTGAGGATGTTGATATGTGTGCAGTACTACACGACTGGTACAGGACACACAGGAGCACCCTAGCACTGCAAGCTGCTCACATCTCATACCATGCTAGACAGCCCCAACACACAAAACTAACTGTCACAGGAGGGAGAGTCCCCATACATGTCAGGGATACTGTGGTGGCAGGCCAGGTAGCATACATCCTACTAAGTATGGAACCACTGAGTGAAGGCTCAGTCTCTGTTATTTGACATGTGTATTACTGCAGGTATGAGCACATGGGTTTCCATCCAGTTATTGTACATCCTGACGATACATGGTCTGTACACTTGTGTGTGCTAAGACTGGACTCTAGCCATCTGACCTGTGTATTTCCATGTACATGTGCATAGTGCCTGCATATTTGCAGTGTTACCTACTGGACGTGGTACAGCTTGTTTGTTGTACAATGGACTACATGCAGCCCTGCTTACTGTAGCTTTGCTTGCATGCATGTTTGCTTGCAATTACCCTGGAATACTGATCCCACCTGCAATGCATAGTTACAGAGCTTCTGTGGACTCCTAGTGACATCTGCATAGCTTACTATATGTATGTCCATGTCTCACTTGACAGAATGTCACTGTTTGTCCTGTTCGCATGTACGTTGCCTTTGACTCATTGCATATGACTTACCTGGCATTTGTCCACGTGAGCAGTCATATATGCTACTGCTAACTAATCACAGGCACTATACCCTCACATATTCATCTTCTGTTGAACCACCTGCTTCACTAGGGATGGCTTGCACCTGTCACCCCTGGGCTTTCGGATATTGGCAAAGGCTCCTGCTGCCCCCATAGTGCCTTTGTTAGGCAAGGCTCAAATGACAAACACACCTTCATAGGTATCACAAGGGATAAGAAACTAAGAGTAATGCTACCCAACGCCAGAGGTCTAAACCTCAAGATGCATGCACTCGAAACTCTCCTTAGCATGGAGAACATTGATATCTGTGCAGTAACAGATGCCTGTGGTTCAGGGCTACTGAGAGCACCCCAGCACTACCTGGTTATACCTCATACCATGCTTTTCAGCCCCAAAACTTGGAACGAACCACAAAAGGAGGGGGAGTATTGATATTCATCAAAGATACCCACACCTCCAGGTTGGTGGCAAAGCACCAAGCATCAGAGACTATCCATGTGCAACTAACAATGGGTGAAGCTGCCTTCCAGGTTATAGCCTGCTACAGACCACCCTCCCAAACCCAAGAACTGCACTCGACCTTCCTGAGAACAGTGGAAAATATGAAGGTGTCTCCAAACACCATTATATTGGGCGACGTCAACTACCCAAACATAGACTGGGAGCATGACTCTAGCTCCAACACCCTAGGCCAAAGATTCGTAGAATATATGAGCTCAAATGCTATGGAACAACTTGTTACCACTCCCACAAGAAGGAGAAACATATTGGACCTGATCATCACCAAAATGGGGACTCGATGCTCCAGACCAGAAGTGTATCCCTCACTGGTAAGATCAGACCATAAACTAATCTCACTGGATATTCACATCCCGACCCCACCCCCTGCCCAGAACACCACAGTGAACAACTTCTCTAAAGCAAATTCACACTCCTCAAAACTGAGGTGGAAACCTTTAAAGCCCCCGGGCCTGTGGAAACTACAGACCAGACCGCAGATTCCTCTATAAACGCATTCTATGGACACCTTCAGGAATGCATGGATCATGTGATCCCGAATAAGACCAAGACCCAGTCCTCCAAAGGCAGACGTCCTGTCTGGTGGACCCCAGCCATAAACAAACTACACAATAGAAGGAGGAAGCTACTAAATGATACAGCAAAATCCCAAAAAGGGAAGGCATCACTGATCAGTATTAGCAAATAACTACAGGCACTCATAAGATTGTCTAAGGCCAGCTTCGAGAGAAATTGCACAGGACAATAAGGATAATCACAAGGCTTTCTTTAGTTATGTTAGGAACCTGGGTGGTAATTCCCAGATATGCTCATAGGTAGTCCAAAATGTCAATAGAAACACCAAACCCACAGACATTGCCAACATTCTAGCTGACAGGTTCAGCAAACTTCCCCTCCACACCGAAAGGGCAAATATGTATCCCAGCAGAGTGCTGCCCCCCTGACATCTCAGATGCTCAGGTAAGAGCCGCCCTCTCCAAAGCAATACACACTGCATTAATGGGACCAGACAGTGTCCCGGGCTGTGTCCTACATGAACTCCAAGAAGAGCTACAACCAAACATAAAACTACTGTTCAATCCCAGCCTTACTACAGGATATGTGGCCAAAGAGTGGCGTACAGCAACAGTGGTCCCTCTACAGAAAGGTGGTGCCTCAATGGATCCTGGACACTATCGCCCCATAAGCCGCACTAGCTCGGTCTGCAGAGCTATGGAAAGGATCATCATGGACCTCATAAATACAGATATTGGGGACCTACAGACACTGGATCATACCCAGTTTGGCTTTGTTAAGGGCAGATCCTGCCTCTCAAACCTTGTTGATTTCTTTGAAACAGTCACCAAGGCCATTGACGAGGGGAAGGTGGTCCACACAGCCTACCTGGACCTTGCAGAAGCCTTCGATACAATACCCCACTCGGGCATTCTAGAGAAGCTCACCAGCTTAAATATAAGCCCCTGTCACTAGATGGATTGCACACTGGCTCAAGGACAGAACCCACATGGTTAGAATTGCTGGAGTCATGCCAGACACCAAACCAGTTACAAGTGGTGTCCCACAAGGCTCAGTCCTGGGACCTCTCTTGTTTGGTATATATTTATCGTAGGTACAGGCCAACACGGAAGGACTGTGGCTGACCAAATATGCAGATGACTGCAAACTGGCCGCCGTAATTGACTCTCCAGCTGACACAAGCATCCTCCAAAAGGGCCTCATAGAAACAGACAACTTGTGCCAGAGCCATGGCCTCAAGATGAATGCAAAAAAGTGTATAGTCATCCCCTTTGGCAAAAACAAAGTGCCCACACAGTACCACATAGGTGGTAATCCATTAAGTACAGAAGTAGTAATTAGGGACCTGGGGCCCTAAGTTGATAGCAATCTCTCATTTGACAACCACGTGGCCAAAGTGGTTAGAAAGACATTTTATATAGCCCACCCCATCATGAAGGGATTCACATCTAGATCATTGGAGGACATCGTGCCTCTTTACTCATCCCTCATCAGGTCCATAATTGAGTACAATGCCCCTGTTGGGATGTACCTTACCAGACACCTGCAGCAACTAGAAAGACCCCAAACGTACCTCACCAAGAGGATCAAAGGGCTCAAAAAGATGCCATATGCTGACCGGTTAAAGAAACCCCAGCTCTACTCAGTGGCATACCGCCTGTTCAGAGGTGATCTGTGCCTGATGTATAAAGCCATGTCAAACCCGGAATTAATGGGCATGCTGCACCTGAGTATATCCAAATCCCATCTGGCTACACACTTGAGAGACTTGAACCTCAGCACTGAAATAAATAGGACATGCCGGAGGGACAGATTCATAACCCAGAGGCTAACTTCACTCTGGAATAAAATCCCAGTCCAGGTTAGGCAGAGTCCCTCATTGACTCTCTTCAAGAGGAATCTTGATGAGTGGATGGAATATTGTAGGTTTACCCCGGGTATCACTTCTGTGTCACTGTTAGATAGAGGCATGGAAAAGAGCATGGCAAGATATATTTACAATGGATGGCGACAGCCAAACACATTCTGGCTAGGTTCATAAATGCCCTAGGGCAGATAGCCTAGTATGAACCTATGAACCTATGTACCTTGTTCCACATTGGCCCTATGTGCTGTTAATCACCATGGCAATCACAATACTATGGTAGCATGTGCAAAGGTCAGGTATCAGTCACCTCTATGGTACAGTTGTGGAATATGTGGGTCATGTGGCAATGTCACAGCTGCCACATGTACACAGTCAACCCTCTCCCCTACACATGGACGTACAACACATGTGTGAGATGGAACCACATAGCCAAACTGGGGACTAAGCACTCTGAACCCAGTACTGGCATAACCTGTCAGGTGGCATGAAATACTACAGTGACTACAATACCAGTCTGATGTAGACCTACACTGACAGTAATACAAGCACGTGAACACACTGGGCCATTCATGGAGCCTAAGAATAGCATCCTGCCTGAGTGGCAGACACCTCTGCAGCTGGCACACAGGCATACGTTATGCCTGAACACATCACGCATAACACATAGCATACAAATCCTGTGTGCCAAACAGTCACAGCCTGTACGGCTAGACAACAAACCTGCCACAGTTGTGTTAGGTACCTTTATTGTCCGGTACAGTGAGGTCACGCTCACCAGGCTGGACAAGGTGAAGGTCACAGTGATATGCCCATGGGGCACTATGGTCCACCACATAACACAAGCATACAGGTCAGTCAGAGGCATGGACACATATGACTCAGTCATTGTCCATGCCACATACCTTCTCCTGCTGTACTTATAGGGTGCTGACATCATCAGTGTTTAGAATGGGGAATGTGCATCCTGTAGTGTGTTCTCCTAGTTGCCAAAAGGGACATTTCCCTCACACAAAATTGCACACACACTAACCCCCCTCATCCAAACATACACACTTGCCATTTGCAGGATTCAAACCCCTACCTAACTATGTTATGACACTCAAGACGGATGCATTAGCAGAGCGCGCTATTTGCATTACTGGGAGGTTTTCCTTCTCCTGCTGTACTTATAGGGTGCTGACATCATCAGTGTTTATAAAGGGGAATGTGCATCCTGTAGTGTGTTCTAGTTGCCAAAAGGGACATTTCCCTCACACAAAATTGCACACACACTAACCCCACTCATCCAAACACACACACTTGCCATTTGCAGAATTCAAACCCGTACCTAACTATGTTATGACACTCGAGATGGACACATTAGCAGAGCACGCTATTCGCATTACTGGGAGGTTTCCCTTCTCCTGCTGTACTTATAGGGTGCTGACATCATCAGTGTTTAGAAAGGGGAATGTGCATCCTGTGGGGAGGCAGACGCCAAGCACACTCTGGCTAAGCTGTCATTCCCTAGGGCAAACAGCCTAGTGTTGACCTCTACACCCATATTTTTAATTGTCAAATGCACATTATTTGTTGCTGATAGACTGTTTGCAGGTCTTTATTGCCATAGCATTCCCTGTTTGTATGAACAACTTGTGTATCTGTGGAAGATGTTTGCATATGGGAGGGATCCATTATATCACGTATGTCTCTGTAGTCATTTAGCTGTGTGCACTGGGCAGATTGCTGCAATGTGGTTGGTTCCTGGAATAACACGCACAAATACCAGATATGTGTGGCCAACTGCTAAACTGAGATTTGGCCTAAGTGTGTGAGCATGCCCAGTTCAGCCTTCCCATGGCATGTTGTCTGACATATGTCTCATTTATCAAAGTGTGTGAGCATGCCCAGTGTGAGCTTTCCATATCTTGAACTCTGCAGCCCACCACATTTGTGGATGAGTGTGAACTTCAACAAATATCTCCCGTTTATGGTTGTGTGTTGTGTGTCATGTTGTGCAGTTACTGTCCGACTGCTTTGTGTGTGAACACAACAGGGATTATACTGTGCCTGCAGGGTTTGCATGGGATACTTTGTATACAGTTGTCAACATCCTTTCATACTGACCTAACACTGTAGTACCGTATAGTGTACTGGTTCAGTACTTTGACTGTGGTGGACAGTATCCTGGGCTTTAGTCCTATCACTGCTTTACATTTCCATAGTGAGCACAACAGCCTGGTTAGGGGCCAGTTGTGCACATCTGACCATGTTGCATTATGGTCAGATATGAACTACTTAAACCAGGCTTGTCCAACATTGGTAGTGTATTCCACAACATAGGTGTACATTTGCAAACACTAGCGATGTGCCCTAGGCCATTTCTAATGCTAGTCGGAGAGTGTGTTTGTCCTTCGACACACATTGTAAGTGGAGTTTGCCATGACATATGTCATGGTTAGTATACTGTGCCTCTGTCTACCTGTGACATAACAGTGATACCCAGGGTAAACCTACCATCTCCCATCCACTCATCAAGATTCCTCTTGAGGTGAATCGATGAGTGACTATATGGATAGCCTGTACTGGGAGTTTACTCGAGTGGGGGTGGCTTCTGTGTTATGGATCATGCAGTACAGCTTGTCCTATGTATGTCAGTGCTGGGGTTCAGGTCTGTCATGTGTATAGCTCACTGCCATTCAGATTGTACAAGGTGCAGCATGTTTATTGATTCCAGCTTGGACATGGCTTTATACATCAGGCACAGCTTCCCTCTGGGTGGGCAGTATGGCAGTGTATGTAGCTGCAGTTTGTTTAATCAGGCAACACATGGCATCTGTGCAAGCTCTTTGATACTCCTGGTGAGGTACTGTTGGGGACTTTACAGTTGATGGAGGTGTCTGCTGAGGTACATTCCACAGGGGCTATTGTAGTCAACTGTAACGCTGATGAAGGATGACTGCAGAGCCACAATGACCTCCCCTTATCTAGATCTGACAACCTTCATGATTAGGTGGGTATATGGTATGTTTCTGTAAACACTACAGCCACATGTTTGTCCAATGCAGGATATCTATCACCTTGTGTCCCCAGGTCTCTCATTACATGTTAAGTGCGTAATGGGTTCACACCTATGTGGTAATTGGTGGGCACTTACTGTATATCCACGGGGGTTGACTATACACTTTTCTGCAATTAGTTTGCTGACATGGCTATGGCACCAGTTGTCTGTTTCTATGTGGCCCTTTTGTGGGATGCTTGTGTCAGCTGGAGGGTCAGATATGGTGGGCAGTTTGTAGTCCTCTGCAAACATGTTCAGACACAGTCCTTCCATGTTGGCCTGTACCTATGGGACATATATACCAAACGAGGGAGGTCCCAGGACCAAGCCTTGTGGGATGCCAGTTATATCTGGTTTGTAGTCTGACATGGCTGCAGCATGTCTGACCATGTCAGTTCTGTCCTTGGTCTGGTTTGCAACCCCTCTAATGACATAGGGGTTTATATTTAAGCTGGTGAGCATATCTATAATGAACACGTAGGGTATTGTATAGAAGCCTTTGCAAGGTCCAGCTACGCTGTGTGGACCACACTGCCCTCATCAATGACCTTAATGACTGTTTCAAATGAGTCAAACATGTTTAGGGGCAGGATCTGCACTTAAGAAAGCCACACTGGGTAGGGTTTGGTGTCAGTAGGTCCCCAAAATCTTTATGTCTGCGGTACATGCTGATCCTTTCCATAGCTGTGCAGACCGAGCTTCTCAGGATTCTGGGGTGGTAGTTTTCAGTATCCATTCAGGCAACACCTTTGTTGAGAAGGACCACTGTTGTTGTACACTGCTCTTTGGGTACATATCCTGTGGTAAGGCTGACATTGAGCAGTAGTGTGATTTGGCATTCCATTCTTCTTGGAGTCCATGTTGGACTCAGCCCAGGACACCATCTCATACCATTGCTGATGTGTGTTTTGCTTTGTAGATGCTGGCTGTTACCTCAGCATCTGCAATGTCAGGGGGCCAGCAGTCTGCTGGGATAGACATTTTGCATTCTGGGGGGGGGGGTTGCACTGCACCTGTCAGGATGTATGTTGGCAATATGTGTGTGTGTTTGGTATGTTGTTTGTAATATTTGTGTGATTCAGAGCATATCTGTGAATTCCCAACATGGTTCCTACCATCCGTTGTGGAAGCCTTGGGATTATCCTTAGTGTACAATTTGTATCTTCATAGGTTCATAGGTTCATACTAGGCTATCCACCCTAGGGCATTTGTAAGCCTAGCCAGTGTGTGTGTGTGGCTTTCGCCACCCCTTGCTATGTGAATATTATGGCCATTTATGATTTGCTTTGCTGTGCCTCTGTCTGGACGTGACACAGTGAAGACCCCCAGTGTAACTCTACGATCATCCATCCACTTGGCAATGTTCCTGTTGAAGAGTGTCAGTGAGGGGCTCTGCCTAACATGGAGTGGGATTCTGTTCCAGGGTGTGGGGAGCCTCTGGGTTATGTATCTGTCCCTCCAGCACATCCTATTTCATTATGTGTTGAGGTTGACATCTCTCACTAATAAGTTTTTTAACAATTTTAAATTAAGTGAATTTTTTATTTAAAAAGATTTAAAGAATTAAGCTTTCCACAGGAAATCCTTATATGGTACTGGCATTTTTAATTGTTTAATAGGGCATTTAATTATTGTATTATGTGATCAACTTTAATTGTTTAGAGTACTTAAGAGCTCCATGAAACTTCAGTTTGTATTCTGTTTCATCGGAAGAAGTTTCTTAAACGAAAACGCAGTGGAATTTATTAGCGTTTATGCTCTTTGTGTTGCTGCTTTTGCTGTGGCTTTGTGTTACTGTATGGTGCTTTATTTCGCTGTGGTGGACCATTAAATCAATTTATTTCCAAGAAGAACGGAGGTTGCCTTATTTCCTCAACAAGTATATTTCTTTTTGGTGAAGTACTGTGTTTTTTATACTTGTCTCCTTTTTACTGTTATGACATCTCTCACTCTCACAGCTCCGATGGCTTTGGGTTTTCTGGGGTGGAGCATGTCCATTACTCCTGTGTTGGACATGGCCTTGTACAACAGACATACAATGCCTCTGTGTAGGCAGTATGTGACTGCATTCAGCTGGGGTGTCTACAGCCAGGCAGCATATGACATATATTTGAGACCCTTTATCCTCTTGGTGAGGTACCTTTGGGGTCTTTCTAACTGCTGCAGGTGTCAGATAAGGTACATCCCAAATGAGGCATTGTACTAGATTATGGGTGTGATAAGAGAACAGTATAGGGGCACAATGACCTCTGTTGACGTAGCTGTGAATCCTTTCATGATACGGTGTCCAATATAGACAGTCTTCCTAGCCACATTGGCAATGTGAGTGTCACATAACAGGTTACTGTCCACTTGTGTCCCTAGGTCCCTGATTACTCCTTCCATACATAATGGTTTACCACCTATGTGGTAATTTGTGAGTACCTTGTTTGGTATTTGGTGGGACATTCATACTGTCCAGTGTCTTCAGGATGGCTGGGTGGGGTTCCTGTGTGTGAGAGTGTTTTCTGTGGCATGCTACAGACTGTACAGCAGTCTTGCCTATGGTTAGTTGCACATGGGTGGACTCCAATGCCTTGTGCATTGTCAGTTACCTGGATGTATGGGTGTCTGTGCTGAATATGGATACTCACCCTCCTTTTATGTTTTGTTCCACGTTTTGGGGCCATAACACATGATATGTGGTATAACCTGGTAGTGCTGGTGTGCTGTCAGGAGGCTTGCAGCAGGTTTCTGTCACTGCACAGACATCGATTTTCTCCATACTGGGGATGGCCTCGGGAGCATGCATATTGAAGTTTACACATCTGGCATTGGTCAGCATTACCCTTATGTTTCTTTCCACTTATGTTTTGTAGGGTGGTGGGTTAGTCTTTTCAGCCTTGCCTATGAAAGGCTCTATGGAGGTGGCAAAAGCCTTATCCAATATCCAGACACCCAGGGGTAACAGGTGCAAGCCATCCCTGGAACAGCTGCGTGGCTTGTCAAGCATGACATCCCAAGCAGACAGACATTGGACCCCCTTGGAATGACACCAGTAATTGTGCCACTTGTTATAACAGATCATTCCGTGTTTGTACTGTGGCATCATTCTTGGTGAGGGTAGGATGCTGCAAACGGTCAGTGTCATACCGGCCTGGACTACATAATCGGAGAGCTCATCTATGTCTCTTTTCATGTAGTCCGAGGAGGTACATCTCAGGTCATTCACACCAGCATGGGCTATGACTGCATCATATTTCTACTTGCTTTGGGGTGACCTGCATACTTGTGTTATGTGGCGTATTGTAGCAGCCTACAGGCAGCTTACTGTACCCTTTCCCTTGTTCAGTCTGGTGTGCAGGACAGCAGCGTGTCACACTATGGAGTCACCTATTTCAACTGTATCAGGCATGTTGTTTCTCCTTCTGGCCTGTGACTGTTTGACATACCAGCTTTGTGTACTATGTGTTGCATGTGCTATGTTTGGAGGTTGTTTGATTGGGTGTCTGCTTTGGAGGACTCTGTTGGTGTGGTGTGTTTGTAATTCGGCCCTCTGGGAATGTTTTTCTGTGTTTATGTCTTTGGTTTGCAGTTGTGATAGGTCTATGTGGGACTGGGTTTGTGGTGTGTGTGTGGTTACCTTCTCCTCCTGACTAGTTTTGGGAGTACTGAGTTGAGGGAGCTCAGCCTCCAGTTTGGATAGATGGTTGCATCTCTCACATATATTTGTATTTCTTGGGGGGAGTTGGGGGTTCTCTGTGTACTTGGGGCAGGTGTAACATTGCCTCAAGATTCACAGATTCAACTTGTTGTGGCTGGCCTTAGTGGATTGTATGTGTGGACATATTTTATTGCCATACTACTGATCAGTGATTACTTCTTTTTTTATTTTTGCTCTATCATGTAGTAGCTTCCTCATTCTCTTGCATGGTCTGGTTATGGCTGGTGTCCACCATGCCAGATGCCTGCGTGTATGGCACTGTGTCTTGTTTTAATTTAGGATTGCATAATCCAAGCATTCCTGGCAGTGTTCATGGAATGCCTGTATAACAGGTTTTGAGGTGTGGCCCATATTTTGCACCTGCACAGGACCTTTAATGGATTCCACATCAGTTTGGAGGAGTGCAAATTTTGCTTTACACATGTTTTTCACTGTGGTTTTCTGGCCAGGGACTGTGGTCAGGATGTGTATATCCAGTGTGATTACTCTATGGTCTGGTCTTACCAGTGAGCAATACACTTCTCATCTTGCCATCCAGTACCCATGTTGCTAATTATCACATCCAGTATGCTTACTCCTCTTGTGGGAGTGATACGTTGTTCCTGGGCATTTTGGTTTATGGATTCTATGAACTTTTGTCCTACAGTGTTGGAGCTAGTATAATGCTCCCAGTCTATGTCTGGGTATTTTCAGTCACCCAATATAATGTGGTTTGGAGGACTTGATATATTCATGTATTCCAACATAGGCCAGGTGCAGTTCCTGGTGTTGGGACGGTAGTCTGTAGCAGGCTATAAACTGGGGGGGCAGTTTTAGCCACTGCTACTTGACCATGGCTAGTCCATGCTGCTTCTTGTTGTGGTACCAACATGGGGGCGTGGTTATCCTTGACAATTATTGCTAGTCACCCTCCTTTTGTAGCTTGTTCCATGTTTTGAGGCTGTACAGCACAGTATGAGGTGTAACCTGGTAGTGTTAGGGTGCTGTTTTGAGCCTTGACCCAGTTTTCTGTTACAGCACAGATATCAACATTCTCCATACTGGGTGAGTTTAGACTGCATGCATCTTGCTGTTTAGACTTCTGGCATTGGGTAGCATTACATCTAGGTTCTTATCCCTTCTGATACCTATGGAGGTAGGTTTGTGTTTTGAGCCTTACCTATTCAGGGCACGCTGTGGGTAACAACAGCCTTTGCCAGTATCCATACGGCCTGCACTGATAGGTGCACGCCAGTCCTAGCAGGTGGAGCATCATGTCATGCTCAGCATGTCATCCCAGGCTGGCACACATTGGATCCCCTTTGACTAACTGCAATACTTCAGCCAATTATTGCACTTGATCATCTCATTGTCATATTGTGGCATGATGCTTGGTGAGGGTAGGATGTTAGTCACGGTCCTCAGGTGTGCATATAGTACATGGTGTTACATTACTTAACACATGGCATTCATGCCTCAGGTGGTGCTGCAGGGCTGCCTCTGTCGGATGCACATATTACACTCCCTGTACATGTTTGTGAGCAGGTCATGTCATTTTAGGCATCCCTGTTATTATTTGAATGAGTCAGAGGGGGTATCATTCCCAGGGTTCCTACTGAGCCAGTGTATGTGCTATGCGTTGCCTCTTTGCCAAGGCTAGGGCATACTGGGCACGCCTCCTTCGGCCTACTGGGGCAGGCTCAGGTTGTTCGTCCTCCGAGTCACGCTCTGCCTGTGATGGCCTTGGCAATGGCGGGGGGCTGTTTGGCCCAGCCCTATGCTGGTCCTGCTGCAGCTGTTTTCGCAAGATCATATTATGTAGCATAGCACATACCATGACAATTTGGGTACATGTAGTTGGTGTGTACTGCAAGGCTCCACCAGATGTGTCCAGACACCAGAACCGTGACTTCAGCAGCCCAAACACACACTCTATTACATTACGTGTTTGTGTGTGTGCCTCATTATGGCGTTCCTGTTCAGGTGTGTGTGCGTTTCTGATGGGTGTCATCAGCCACGGCTCCAGTGCATAACCTGCATCCCCCACTAGGTGTCCGTGTGGGATGTCCCCACTGGCAAATGTCTGGTACAGCTGCGTCAAATGCCATATGTGGGAATCATGGTAGCTCCCAGGGCAGCCAGAACACACATTCATTATTATGCCCTGGGCATCACACACGACCTGGCAGTTGATGGAGGGGAAGCCCTTGCGGTTAATGTAGGCCCTACCCCACTCACCGGCTGGTGCTTTGATGCGTATGTGCGTGCAGAATATTGCACCCACTACCGCAGGGTATTCCGCTATTTGCTGGAAGAGACGCATATTGCTGGCCAATACCTCATGGGCATTGGGGAAATATACATGATCACCGACATGTGCTGACATGGCATCCAGGAACTGGTGCAGTACCCTGGAGGCTGATGCCTGTGATATCCCCATCATATCACCAGTTGGTCTCTGGAAGGTATCAGTTGCTAGTATTCTTAGGCCAACACATACCTTGGTTTCCACTGGGATGGGTTCCCTTCTGTTGGTTCTGTGTGTGAGGCGTGGCATGCACAGCTCCACTATTTGCTGCAGGAGCGCTCTGTCCACTCTATAGCGCTCTACTATCTCCAGCTCATGTAACCCCATGGTAGGTGACCCTGGGCCTGTACACTCTTCTCCGTCTCCTCACTGTAGGTTGTCTGGCACCATCTGCATTGTCACCACCCTCAGTAAGTCGCCTATGTCTCATTATGACAGCTATGGCAGCCCCTAACATTTCTGCTCTGAGTTCAGCTTTTTCAGTTTTCACTTCTAATAGCTTACTCCTGTCTTGCAGTGTCTCTTGAGAGAAACATCTTGCACTGCTGTTTGCACAGTTTTAAGTGTTGTGCTGAGCTACTATTCTGCCTGTCTAATTGCCTGCTTCTAATTGTTTTCACATGCTAGCTCCAGCAGTATTCCCTGCTAGCTTCCTACTAAATCTGTTGCTTCCTTTTTCCTTTCTGTTTCCTCAGGGGGGAGCCGTGTGCATACCAGCAGAAACACGCTCACAGTGGCTTACACGTGCGCACACATGTTTACACCTTTCAGAACCTGCTTATTCGGGTTAAAACGCGTGCACACCCGCGCAAACAGTGTTAAACATCTCCCAACACACTCCCACATGCTCAGTCTGTCTTACACGTGCGCACACTGTCTTACTCGCGCCTCATGGCGTGCACACATGCGCATGCACGCCCAGCAAGAAACTTTGGTGTAGGCAACAGTGTACACCTTCCATTTCTTGACTTTCCCATGCTTATGTTGTGGCACTCCTCTTTCCATGATATGTGTCTGACATCTGTCATGTAACTCTGACCTCCAATGAGCTGCATTTCTTTCTGCCATTCCCCCCCTGTGATGTCACCTATCTCCTACTGTATTCCTCCTCCTTATGTATCTCTTACGCTACTCAGGATGTGCTCATTTACTATGTGACAGTGGAATTCAGTATCCTGACACTCATTTGCATCAGATTGCCTACTAATGCTTAGTTACATCTCTTAGACTCAGCTTCCCCCCCTTAGCAACTACTAAACGGTGGCCATGTTGTTTTTGGTCTGCTGGTCCCTGCATTGTAAAGCCATGTATTGCATAAAACCCACATTTGTGGGTTTATAACCTTCGTTTTTATGTTTTATGTAGCGCAGCCCGTTTGCGAGGGACTGCGCTGTGTTTAAACACCGGCAATCGCCGGAAAAAAAAACATTTATTTTTCATATTTGCATTGGGGTACCTTGCCAATGGCCACATATTTGGCCATTGGCATGCTGCCTGACACATATGCACCCTTTATTTGGAGCTGACATGGCTCTGTTGTGGTTTTTGCAGAAACGTACTCAGTTGTCAACTGAGTACATTTCTGCAGCTAAAACGGCTCTTACACGGGCTGCTTTGGGCTTCCTGGATCGCTAATCAACCTCATTTGCATGCTATTCGGCTGCAAGTGAGATGATTAGCTTATCCACACCCACTCCATGTAAGAGACGTTTTAGCTGGTCTCTTACACTGACTTTGGGCTGTTCCTGGATCGCGAAGGCTGCATGGAGTCTTACACTACTCTTAGACTCCGTGCAAGCCTTCGTGAATCCTGCCCAATATCACAGGTATTTATCACAAACTGTGGAGAATTTTTTAAGAGATAAGGTGAAGGTAGGTGTAGAAGGTCCACTGCTTCAGTCTGAATACAGAAAAAATAGTGAAAGTGATGGACGGGATGAAATAAATATTACTAAAAAAGTTATGTAGTATTAATAGCTTATGCTTTTTATTCAATAAGGTTCACATAGCAAACAAAATGTAAATATGACAAAGAATAATTAGGCTATTTTATGATCTAATGCGAAGTCAGAAAAAATATTATGCCTAGACCTTTGTTTATACAAAAGAGAAAATAATTTACAACAGCTACTGGAAGGGGAAAGCAAATAATATCGTTTGAAAGGGCATTTAAATGTAATAGTTATCTAATGTGCTACTATATAAATGTGATGAGTAAAAGTACTACTTTAAGGATTTTACCACTTGTGAAACTAGCAGCATAGTTTATTTTTCAAGCTGTAACTGTTATAATCAAAAATATTTTTTTTTAATTCAAGCATTACAAGTGGTAAAAGACATTAAATTGGAGGGGGTGTTAATGACTTATTGATAGCAGAAATGAAGTAGTAGCTGTGCTTTGATAGTGTACATAACAAATGGCTGAAAGATAATATCCCATTAAAGCCTCATGAGAAAAAGAATTAAAAAAATATAGCAAGTGCTGTTTTAATATTTCATATAAAGTCTGATTCATAACCTGTAAGCTGATGTCATTTGTCGAGTGATTTCTTTTTTCATTTTTATAAGTAAGCATTCAACAACTGATTTGTGATGCTTGATGAAGGACTTGTTGCATTTAGCTAGCATTTGTATTTATGATCATTTTTAATAAAGTGGTTTTATTTTATTACAACCCCTCAGCTGTGCTTTTTGCTTCTGATGCAGTAGTTAAAAGTGGCGCTTTGCCAGTTCTCTGGAGTGTGTTTTCTTTTTTTCTGATACCAGTGCCTCCATCTCCCTCTAATTCTATTTCCTCCTGTATCTGAAGTATCCCTAAGACTTAGGGTCTGCAAGAAACCCTCACACTGGTGCAGTACATTAGCTTAGATGGGCTGGGAAATGGAGAGAGGATGTTACAGTCCCACTACTGATGTAAAAGGAAGTGAACAGCTTGCTACGCCTTAATTTCCTGGCATGAGAGAGGAAGTACCAAGCAGTGAGCATGCAACATGCATGGAAAGGGAACTATCCCTCAGCCTACACAATGACATGCATCTTCTATTGCCCTGCCCACCATACTATCAGTTTTTGCCACTGTAACACATTTCTGGTCTCTACCAGAATCACTTTCAAAGCAACATCCCCTTATTCCTCCACCCGAAATCAGCAAGCAGATGTTATCCTGTAGTTTCTCACACACCTCTGTGTAAGCTCTTTCAGTGGAGTTACAGCTTCATCCTTGCTTGCTACGGATCTGGCTGAAAAAAAAAGTCACCATATTCTGAGATCAACAGCAAAGAATCTGTTAAGTGATTGGTTGTCCAAATAAAAAACGAGCTTCCTTTTTGTTCTAGTGAAGACTTGAAAAACTAGAAAATGACAGTTGGGATTAAAAAACTGGTGGGGAAGAATTACTTTTAGAACAAGTTATTGCAACTGTATATTTCTATTGTGTGTCTGGCCACTTAATATGCTCTTATGCTTTCAGAATGAATGTGGAAGGACAGTTCTGATGCAATTATGGGTGGCAATCTGCTAAGTACAAGTGTCAGTTAAGCTTCTCTTCATATGTGTTTTTGCACTGTAAATTTGTTACCTGCTAAGTAACACAGGGATAGAGTTCTGATGACATAAGAGGAAGACACAATTATGACCCATTTGCTCTAACCTTTAGTAAGTATCTGAAGTGACATACCACAGCATCAGACATTCTGTCCACTAAGAGGAACACAGCTAAGGATGGTTATGCAAGACATTCCAAGGTCACACCTTTCACTTTGTCCTGTACCTACAGACACTGCTGGAAGTTGGAATCAATACAATTCTAGACTATAATGTGCCCAAGAGGAGTCGCCTACACAAAATATGAAAATGCTTAAAATAATTTACTCAGATTAATCAAAAAAGAAGGAGCAATGGCTACAAATACATGCAGAATACAAATTCAACTCAAAAGATAACAGAAATTGATTCATAGATTGTTACTAGGCTAATGACCTGGGGGGACATTTCTAAGCCTAGCCAAGTTTTCCCAAAAGAATAATGTCATCCTGTATCCAAACAGGGCAGACATTTGTAAGCTACCTCTGTATATAAGGACACACGTGACAGGCTGGTGTAAATTTTCGATTCCCCATCCACTGGTCTAGATTGTGCTTAAATTGGGTAATAGACAAACTCAGCTTCATGTGGATGGGAAACTTGTTCCATAGCAGAAGCAGTCTCTGGTATGTATTATCAACATGGTAATTAGCCAAGATGGTAGATTTCCCAAGGGGTACACTTATTCATTCTTAGCACTGAGTTTAAGACCATGGCTTTGGTACCATTTGTTAGTCAGAGATAGGCCTTCTCGAAGAATGCTAGTGTCTGCAGGGAAGTCAATGATAATTCCAGCTTACAATCATCTGCAAACTTAGTCAGTCATAAACTTTCAGGATTTGCTCCCACTGCTGAGAAACAAATGTCAAAAAGGAGCAGGCCAAGTACCGAGCCCTAGGGGAGTCTGAAATGCAAATCAGCATAACACCATCTCATTATTATGATCCTAAGAGTAAGTAACATTCAAGCCTTTATGACTGCACTCTTCATTCAAACATATCTTCTATTTTCTGAAAGAGACACAGGACGTCTGATGATGACCAAAGAACCAGAAAATGGTAAAACAGGAAAATGTATAGAGATACAATTTGCTGCTTGCGTAGCCTTCCACAAATGAGTCTCTGGATCTCCTTCTGGCATCTTACAGTGAAAGTCATTGCTACTGCTATATAAACCAAGCACGTTCACAAAAACACAAATTGAATGCTGACACTAACAAATCATTTACACTTTCATAAATGTAACATTACAATTAGTGATGACGGATTACCACCACAGTGGTGCTTTATTGGTTTTATGGCCCCCTACATTTCATTTTTATGGAATGGTCAAGTTACTATTCACTTATCTTTACATAATTTACAACTCCAAGACTATTACAATGACGGCAGAGTTTTACTCTCTTGCTTTTTGAAATGACATACAATAATTCATTTTTTTCTAATATCTTGATAAAAATAAAACACCTGGCTACAAAAGTTCAAATTTTAGAAGTCTGTATTATTAAATGCCTCTTCTGATGGTACTGAAGAGCATCCTTCCTTTTGAAACCTTTCCCACAGTCAGAACATTTGAAAGGCCTTTCTCCTGTGTGCACCCTCTGGTGGCACGCCAATGTGTCCTTCCATCTAAAACCTTTACCACACTCTGCACACTTGTGAGGATTCTTTTTTACATGAAGTAATCGATGCTTAGCAAGGTAACATTTCAATGCAAATCTCTTTCCACATTCGCTACACTCATGAGGCTTTGTTCCTAAATGAATTTTTTGGTGTATGCTAAGATGTGGCTTTGAAGAGAAAGTTTTTCCACAATCAGTGCACTTAAAAGGTTTTTCACCAGTGTGCACCATTTGATGGTCTATCAGCTGATGACGCCATATAAAACATTTCTCACATGTATTACATTTAAAATGTTTCTCTCTATGAACCTTCTGGTGTCTGTAAAGAGAAGACTGATTTGGAAAACTCTCTCCACATTTAGGGCATTTAGAGGGCTTTCCTCCTGAGTGATTTCTCCGATGTTTGGCCAAATATGCTTTCGTTGCAAAACTTTTTTCACACTGAGAACACTTGAAAGGCTTTTCTCCAGTGTGAGTCAACAAATGACCTGCCAGCTGGTTCTGCCATCTAAAACTTTTTCCACACTCCATGCAATTAAAAGGTTTCTGACCATTATGAATTCTTTGGTGCCCAACAAGATATGTCATGGATCTGTAGCTCTTCCCACATACAGAACATATATACTGTTTTACTTCCACATGATTTCGCTGGTGAACCATAAGATATTGTTTTGTTGTAAAACCTTTTCCACAGTCCGTGCATTTATATGGCTTTATTCCTTGATGGCTCAGTTGGTGAGTCTCAAGGTCACGTTTACCTAAAAAACTCTTTCCACACTCATTACACTTGAATGGTTTTTCTTCTATGTGAACCCACTGGTGCCTTTCAAGGTAGTGCTTATTTGTAAAACATTTCTCACACTCACTACACTTGTAAGGCTTCACATCAGAGTGTATCTGTTTGTGTGTGTTAAGGTGAGTGTTACTTGTAAAACAGTTCCCACATTCATCACACCGAAATGGTGTCTCCTTCTTATGCACCCACTGATGGTGAGTGAGTTTTTCCTTCCATCTAAAACTCTTACCACAAACTTTACAGGTGTATGGCTTTTCACCGGTGTGAATCCTTTGATGTCCGACAAGGTGGTGTTTCCACTTAAAACACTTACCACAGTCAATGCACTGAAATGGTTTCTGCTTTGTAGGAATTTCCCTGTTTTTTGGGACTTCACCATTCCAAACAAAACTCTCCCAGTCAATAGAAGGTTCAGACTTTTCTGATGAACAGTTTATCTGATCAGACTCTTCTCTCTGTTCTTGCTTGTGGTCATTTAACATATGTTTACTTAATGATTCCTGATCTGTAAAGTTTTTTTTGCATGTAGTGCATGTAGCCTGCTCTTCTTTAAAGCTCTGCAGGAGCGTAGGGAGTTCTGTGCTGCTATCTTCATCTTCATGAATATCAACAGATAAAGAATCTGAGGGAACAATGCAAAAGCTCTCCATTAGATTTGTTAAACAGATCCATAACGTACACAATATGCATAACCTGCCAAAACTTGTTCCTGCAATTATTTATTAAAAACAGGTTATAACACATATCACAATTATAGCAATAACACCAAAAGTGCAGTTTAAAAAAGTCATAAGATTAACCCAGTATGACCTCTTCCATTTTTTCACCTTCATCATTTCCCCATTTAAAGTGATTTGCTAGTACTAAATTTCTTACCTTTATGCCAAGACATGTTACATAATATGCTAAATGTCATTTTCACTACATTGGCAAACATTTTTGGTTGCTGGTCTAGGTTAAAAAAAAAAAAATTGTAACGTGTATTTTTCCTATGCTTATGCCACTGAGAGTAAACAATGAGCTTTAGCCCTGTGACATTTGCACACAGAAAACAAGAGGTACATACATAAACCTTAATGGACACACCACTGAGCATGTGCATAGATGTATCCAATAAAGTCTATAGATGTAGCTCATGCTTTTCCTAAGGTGATAGATACCACTGAGGTGATACACTAAAATTATTTGGTCCATTCTTCTATCCAAAAAAAAAAAATTAATATACTATCCAAAAAGCCTGCATTGGTAATATAGAGGGATGAAGCCCTTACTACAGCCCAGGTGATTCAATTTTGACTTACAGCTCTGCCATTTGATGGCGTAAGTAGGGAAGATGAGTGCAACTATCCTTGGAGAGGAACTGCGGGTCCCACCTGGCTCACACTGCTACTCTCATGACACTGTCCGGCTGGTCAGCAGATGTCCATCATGATGTGGAGAGATGTGCATGGAAGATGAGGTCATGGCCACCCCCATTTGCACATATATGGAACCATGTATGTACAAACAGAGGTGGCTAAGATAGCTGTTGAGGTGACATAAGTATTCATGTCACCACTAGCGGCAGGAAGAGGCCACAAAATGCTTGCATTAGTGGGATGCCAGCAAATGAACAAAACAGCTTCATGGCTGCCTGGAAAACATCCCCCTCCCCAACATCCCAAAACAGTCTAATGTCTGACTGACTGCAGGACGGAAGATCAGCAGGCATGAGGCAAAAAATTAAAATATGAACACACACTCACACATAAATATATATATATATATATATATATATATATATATATATATATATATATATATACACACAGTACATATGATATATATAATCCAAAAAAAAAAAAAATATATATATATATATATATATATATATATATATATATATACATATATATATATATATATATATATATATATATATATATATATATATATATATATATACACACACACACACACCAAAAATAAAGGTACTAAGAAGTTGAGAACTTTAGCACCAAACTTAACTTAGTAGATGCCATAATGCACATACTAATGAAAGAAAATCATAAATCACTTTAATGCTACAAAGTGCATATGAGTTCCTCAAATGTTCTCTCCTCCAGCAAAGGATGTTTCTTTAGAACCTGGCATGCAGAACGAAAGAATATATAATTGCACTGCAATCCAATTATTGCAAATGGGTAATAACTGGAGGGAATAAAAGCTATGGAACTTGTGTGCCAGTAACAATTAAGAGGTGTGATTAGTCACCCCCTCTAAAATTCCTCATCATCTTCTTTCATCTGTTCCTGTTAGGGGTCGCCACAGCGGATCATCTGTTTCCATTTCTTCCTGTCCTCTGCATCATGCTCTTTCACACCAACCGCCTGCATGTCCTCTCTCACCACATCCATAAACCTTATCTTAGGCCTTCCTTTTTTCCTCATACCTGGCAGCTCCATCCTTAGCATCCTTTTCCCAATATACCCAGCATCCCTCCTCAGCAATTGTCCAAACCAACGCAATCTTGCCTCTCTTGCTTTGTCTCCGAACTGTCCAACCTGAGCTGAGCCTCTAATATACTGATTCCTAATCCTGTCCATCCTAGTCACACCCAGTGCAAATCTTAACATCTTTAACTCTGCCACATCCAGCTCTAACTCCTGCCTTTTTGTCAATGTTACCGTCTCCAACCCATATACCATAGCTGGTCTCACTACCCTCTTGTAGACCTTCCCTTTCACTCTTACTGGTATCCGTCTGTCACAAATCACTCCTGACACACTTCTCCAATCATTCCACCCTGCCTGTACTCTCTTCTTCACCTCTCTTCCACACTCACCATTACTCTGAACTGTTGATCCCAAGTACTTAAACACATCCACCTTTACCAACTCTACTCCCTGCATCCTCACCATTCCTCTACCCTCCCTCTCATTTACACACGTACATTCTGTTTTAGCCCTGCTGACCTTCATTCCTCTCCTCTCTAAAGCATATCTCCACCTCTCCAGGGTTTCCTCAACCTGGTCCCTACTCCCACTACATATCACAATGTCATCTGCTAACATCATAGTCCACGGAGCCTCCTGTCTGATCTCATCTGTCAACCTGTCCATCACCACTGCAAACAAGAAAGGGCTCAGAGCTGAAACTTGATGTAATCCCACCTCCACCTTAAACATATCTGTCACTCCCATCGCAGTCCTCACCAATGTCACACTACCCTCGTACATATCCTGTACCACTCTTACATACTTCTCTGCCACTCCCGACTTCCTCATACAATACCACAACTCCTCTCTACGCACCCTGTCATATGCTTTCTGTAAGTCCACAAAGACACAATGCAACTCCTTCTGACCTTCTCTGTATTTCTCCAACAACACTCTCAGAGCAAACATTGCATCTGTAGTGCTCTTTCCTGGCATAAAACCATACTGCTGATCACTAATCATCACCTCCCTTCTTAACCTAGCTTCCACTACTCTTTCCCATAACTTCGAGCTGTGACTGATCAATTTTATCCCTCTGTAGTTACTGAAGCTCTGCACATCACCCTTATTCTTAAAGATAGGTACCAAAACACTTTCTCCACTCCTCAGGCATTCTCTGACTTTCCAAAATTTCATTAAACAATCTGGTTAAAAATTCCACTGCCGTTTCTCCTAAGCACCTCCAAGCTTCCACTGGTACATCATCTGGGCCAACAGCCTTTCCATTCTTCAACCTCTTCATAGCTGTCCTTACTTCCTCCTTGCTGATCTGTTTCACTTCCTGATTCACTATCCCCACATCATCCAACCTTCTCTCTCTTTCATTCTCTTCATTCATCAGCCCTTCAAAGTATTTTTTCCCTTTACTCAACACACTCTCCTCACTTGTGAGTACGTTTCCCTCACTATCCTTTATCACCCTTACCTGCTGCACATCTTTCCCAGCTCTGTCCCTCCGACTAGCCAATCGGTACAGGTCCTTTTCTCCCTCTTTAGTGTCCAATCTGTCATACAACTCTCCATATGCCTTATCCTTAGCCTTTGCCACCACTCTCTTTGCCATGCGCATCATCTCCTTATACTCATGTCTACTTTCTTCATCTCTTTGACAATCCCACTTCTTTTTCACCAGCCTCTTCCACTGTAAATCCTGTACTTCCTCATTCCACTACCAGGTCTCCTTGTCCTCCTTCCTCTGTCCAGATGTCACACCAAGCACCTTTCTAGCAGTCTCCCTTACTAGCTCTGCTGTAGTTACCCAGCTACTCAGTAACTCTTCACTGCCCCCCAGTGCCTGTCTTAACTCCCTGAAAGTACAGTTTTGTACCTACCATAAATGTAGATGTCCGAGAGGTATGCATCTGCAGTCCTAACAAATGGGTTGTCCTGGCCTCAGGCAGCCCTTCGGTCGGCCGGATTCCAAAGTCTGGGTCTGGCCTCGGCTGGTGTCGCACTTCACCCGACGTCATAGCTGCAGTTCTTCGGGTATAAAGGCATCAGCCGACGCCATTTTCCTCAGTGTTTCTTGCCCCAGATGCCAGATGCCCTCTAGGAAGGCTAAATTTGGATAAATGCAAATGTTTCCAAACAACAGAGAGCAAATAGAAATAAACATGTATATACATATATACAAACAAACAAATACACCATAATAGATTCCCCCAGCTAGCTACAAGATGGGCAAATACCCTAGGAGTACCACAGTGGGGAAGGAGGGTGGTAATCCTGACTGCAGATGCATACCTCTCGGACATCTACATTTATGGTAGGTACAAAACTGTACTATGTCCTTCAAGGATGCATCTGCAGTCCTAACAAATGGGTAGAATACCATAGCCAAACTGGGGAGGAGGCCCTAACAAGATTATGGTGTAGTTAAGATCCCTTGCAAAACAGCAGTGGCAAAACCTGCTCGGGATCTGGAGTATAAGGGTAGATTATAATGCTTGGCAAATGTATGCACGGAGCTCCAAGTAGCAGCCTCTAAAATGTCTTTTGTAGCCACTCCTCGTAAAAAAGCTGTAGTAGTGGCTGTAGCCCTTGTGGAGTGAGGTCTGATATTCTCTGGAGTTGCCTTTCCATGATAAGAATAACAAAATCTAATGCAATTTCCTATCCATTTTGAGATTGTCTGTTTTGAAATTGCTTTTCCTTCCATGCCTATGGCATATGCTACCAGAAGCTGGTCAGTTTTTCTATTGTTCTTGGTTCTGTCCAGGTAGTAGCACAATTGCCTATGCACATCCAAGGTATGCAGCAGTCTTTCTCCCCTGTTCTGTGGGTTGGGGAAGAATGTAGGTAGGTGGATTGCTTGGTTTAAAGATACCCTGGAGACCACCTTTGGCATAAAGGTAGGATTAGTTCTCATGGACACTCTATCCTGATGGAAGATAAGGAAGGGTTGCACTGCCATTAATGCCTGTAATTCAGAAACCCTTCTTGCTGAAGTGATTGCAAGCAGGAAAGCAGTTTTCCATGATAAGTACTGTAATTCTGCTGTTGCTGCTGGTTCAAAAGGGGAAGTGTCAACTTTTCTAGCACAAAGTTCAAGTCCCATGTAGGCAATGGTGGCTTCCTTGGTGGCTTTACATTTCTGATTCCTCTCAGAAACTGCCTGAGTAGAGGATGAGAGAAGACTGGAGGATCCATGTTGTATTCTGCTGAAATAGCTGACGCATGAATCTTAATGGAAGAGTAAGACAGGCCATTGTGGAAAAGCTCTGCTAAGTATTCCAGGATGTTAGCTATGTTTACCAGTGCTACATTTTGCCCTTTTGCTGCACTCCAAAAGAGACATCTTTTCCATTTCGCTGAGTAAGTTTTTCTTGTTGAGGGTCTGCGAGCTTCCAAGATAATGTCTTTAACCCTTTGAGATAAATCTGGGTTATTTTGTCTTATGCAATGCTCCAAGCAGCTAGCTGCAGTGTTTTCAGGTTCGGATGCAGGGTTTTGAAGTTGTTCTGTGTTAGCAGTAAAGGAACCTGGGGTAGAGGCCATGCGAGTCCCCGAGACATACTCCTCAGTAGTGGGTACCAGTGCTGCCTCGGCCAGTCTGGAGCTATCAGGATGATCCTTGGGTGGTCTTCTTTAATCTTCAATAGCACCTTGTGCATAAAAGGAAGAGGTGGGAATGCATATGCTGTCAGGTTTTCCCAACTGAAAGATAGGGAGTCCACCTTCCAAGCAAGTGGGTGGTATGTCCTTGTGCAGAATTTTTTCAATTGGTGATTGTGTGGGGATGCGAATAGGTCTATTTCTGGTAGTCCCCATTTCCTTGTGATGGATTTGAAGATGTCTGGATGCAGCATCCATTCGTGGGCATCCGTGGTAGTCCTGCTTAAGATGTCTGCTAGTATGTTCTCTTTCCCTGGCACAAATATTGCCTTGAGCTGTATGTTGAGGCTTAGGGCCACATTCCAGAGATCCATTGCCATCCGGCATAGAGGATATGAATGTGTGCCTCCCTGTTTGTTGATATACCACATAACTGTGGTGTTGTCCGTCCTTATCAGCAATTGTCCCTGTTGGAGAAATGGTCTGAATGCCTGAATTACCAGTTTTACTGCCAGCATTTCTTTTTGGTTTATGTGTAGGTTTAGCTGGTCTTGAGTCCATAAGCCTTGTATGCACTTGTCCAGCATGTGTGCCCCCCAACCAAGGTCTGAGGCGTCTGTGGTGATAGTCTGGCTTGGTTGAGGGCTGTGGAAGGGCAGTCCTTTGTTCAATTGACAGGCCTGAGCCCACCATCGGAATTCTTGCTTCAGGCATGGAATTATTGGAATTTGGGTTTCTAGGCTGTGCTTGTGCTGAGACCATAAATTCCTGAGGTACCATTACAACTTCCTCATATGCAGTCTGGCATGTGGGATCAAAATTATGCAGGATGCCATGTAACCCAGGGCTTGCAGGACTTTCCTTGCTGTAAGCTGGTTCTGCGTTGTTAATGCCATGAAGTAGAGTGGAAGGTGCTTTTGTTTTTCTGCTGTGAGGGATGCCATTTGATTTGATGTATCCAGTTCTGCACCCAAGAAAGTTATCCTTTGGGATGGCAACAGCCTTGACTTTTTTATATTGACTGTGTATCCCAAGGCTTGCAGTAGATGAATGACCCTTTTCAAGTCTTTTGTTAATTTGTTTTGTTGTCCGCTTGTAGCAGGCAGTCGTACAGGTAAGGGTAAATTTGAATTTCCTGAAGCCTGCAATGAGCAATTACTGATGCCAGGCATTTCGTGAATACTCTGGGCGCAGTAGATAAGCCAAAAGGCAATGCTGAGAATTGATAATGCTCTGATCCTGCAAGAAATCTGAGGTATCTTCTGCAATTTGGTCGTATGGGGACGTGCAGGTATGCCTCCTTGAGATCTAGAGTTACCAGCCAAGACTCCTTGCCCAGCATGGGAAGAAGCTGCTGTAGAGTCAGCATTTTGAATTTTGGGACAATGAGGTATGTATTCAGTGCGGACAGGTCTAGAATAGGTTTCCATTGATTTTCCTTCCTTGGCACCAGGAAAAGTCTGGAGTAAAATCCTTGCCCTTGTTCCATAGATGGTACCTTTTCTATAGCTCTCATCCTTTTTAAGTTGTCTATTTGTTCTAGAGCATTTGCCATTTGATTTGGAGGTAGGTTTGGCATTCCTCTCTTCCTTGGTAGAGTATGGAAGTGAAACCTGAACCTTTGTCTATTGTCTGTAAAATCCATTTGTCTCTTGTAATGCAATGCCAGTTTACTGAAAATAAGGCTAGCTTTCCGCCTATAGGTGCTTCTAGTTGTTCCCTGGTAGGCGGCTTCAGAGCCAAGTCACTGATTGTCCTGTGGAAGTGGTAGTGGCTGGGTCTGCAGCAGTACTTCGCTGGTTGTTAGGCTGCCACTGACATCCTCTGTAGGCACCTCTGGATTGACCTCTGTCTCTTGTGCGCCTATTCCTGCCTCTCTGTGCTCTGTTGGAGTCTGGAAAGGACCAATTCTTGGAAGGCCAGTTCCTACTAAACCTTGGAGGCTGGACCTGTAAGAAATCCTTGACTGGACAGATTTTGCTTTCTCTTCCACCTTCTTAAGCACTTGCTGTGCAGGAGAGCCAAACAAATTGTGTTTATCCATGGGAGCATCTAGGAGCTTTGATTTTACATGGTCTGGTAAGGACTGCTCTTTTAACCATGCATGCCTTCTGATCACGGTACCAGTCATAGCTGATCTAAAGGAGGCCTCCAGTGCATCATAGCCGCATTTTAAGGAATGATTACTGACCTGCTGTATGTTATGTACCATTTCCTGAAGAGATTTTCGGTCTAAAGGTTCAGGTGAGGACAGCTTTTTAGATAACTGATCTAACATAAATTCCTGATACTGAATCATGTGGAATTGACAGTTTAAGGCCCTAGCCGAAAGAGTTGCAGAAGTATAAACTTTTTTACCCCATCTTAGATTCCCTTTCAGAGGGGAGTGGGTTTTTGGCAGAGGTAGCTGCTACCGCTTTGGGGTCCTGTGAAACAGTTTCAGGATCTGCAAAAGGAGCCTTATACAAGTGATTATGTGTGTCCGGAACCCTGTAGTATCTGTCGGGCTTAGCAGGGGCCGGAGGGAGTGAATCAGGAGCAGTACAAGCATCATTAAATGCATCATCCACAACTGTAAGTACTGGAGGAATGGCTAAAGGCCTATGCTGTGGCAAATGCAAAAAAGTTCTAAGCCTTTTCCTAGAGTCTGAGAAATCCTGACCCTGCCATTGAAATTGTTCCCTCATAGCATGCAGGGTTTCCCCAAAGGGAAATTCCTCAGGAGGAGAGGCAGAAGGAATGGAGTCTTCTGCATCAGAGTCCTCATATGGAGAATAAGGGCCCTCAGGAGGGTTTGTATTTTCTGATTCGTCTGAGGAGTAATCAGTGGAAACTGGCTCAGGGGATTCTGCTCTAGGCCTCTTATCTGGAGGAGGTTGAGAGGCCCTATCAGGGTGAGACTGGGATCCCCTGATCAAAGAGATGAGATCCTCTGCTAGACTAAGCATTTGAGTACTAGAGCTAGGCCTGTGAGAGGGGGCTTTAGTAGGCACGGCCTTGGAAGATTTAGCTGCTTTAGCCCTGGCAAAAGCCTTAATTGACATGGATGCAGGGGGCCTAGCAGCTCCACGTGCAGGAGAAGATACATCTAGGGGAATAGTATCTGATAAATCCTGAGAAACTGTAAGAGCAGGAATTTCAGTAGCAGATTCAGCCATGCTGGAAGAGGCCTCGGTAGTAGGAGGCATGCTTTCGGCCGAAGGAAGAACCGCAGACTCGGTTTCAGCCGAAACTGAGACACTCGCGGTTGGCTTAGACTCGGTTTCAGCCAAAACCGAGACACTCGCGGTTGGCTTAACCGCGGACCGCGAGTGTCGGTCCTTTTCCTTACGCTTTTTAGCTAAATGCGAAGTCGGAGTCTCCGACGGCATGATATAAGCAAAAGCGGAGCCGAAAAACTCCTCGGCAAACTCCGACCCGACATCTAAGCGTCCGTCGGTTGAAGGAAGCACAGGCTAAACAAGCTGCTACGTCGTGGTCTGGGCCTAAACAAGGTAGGCAGTAAGAGTGGAAGTCTTTATGAGGTATTTGTTTCCCACAAGTTAAACAGTTATTCACTTTTTCTGACATTGGCTGAGGCAAGAAAGAGTCCCCAACGGGGTACTTAGCTTTTTAGAAGTCTTCGGTAGTAGTAATCTCTGGATCTGACCGACCGGCACTTGCGAACAGCTTCTGCTTCGGGCGCCACGCAGCAAGAAAGACTGAGGAAAATGGCGTCGGCTGATGCCTTTATACCTGAAGAACTGCAGCTATGACGTCGAGTGAAGTGCGACACCAGCCGAGGCCAGACCCAGACTTTGGAATCCGGCCGACCGAAGGGCTGCCTGAGGCCAGGACAACCCATTTGTTAGGACTGCAGATGCATCCTTGAAGGACATCTCCACCTCACAATCACCCTTTTTTAACTTCCACCATTTAATCCTTGGCACTGCTTTCACACTCCTCCTCCTCTTCTTGATCACCTATGTCATCCTACAGACCACCATTCTATGCTGCTTAACTACACTTTCCCCTGTCACCCCTTTACAGTCTCTAATCTCCTTCAGACTGGCCCTCCTACATAGGATATAATCCACCTGTGTGCATCTTCCTCCACTCTTGTACGTCACCCTATGCTCCTCCCTCTTCTTAAAATATGTATTCACCACAGCCATGTCCATCAATCCACAATCACCTGACCTTCTGCATTCCTCTCCTTAACACCATACCTACCCATCACTTCCTCACCCCCTCTGTTCACTTCACCAACATGCCCATTGAAGTCCACTCCAATCACTAGTCTCTCACCCTTGGGTACACTCACCACCTCTTCATCCAACTCACTCCAAAATTTTTCTTTCTCATCCATCGCACACCCAACTTGTGGAGCATATGCACTAACAACATTCATCATTACACCATCAATTTCAAGATTCATAAACATCACTCTATCAGACACTCTCTTCACTTCCAAAACATTCTTGGCATACTGTTCCTTTAGGATAACCCTACCCCATTTCTCCTGCCATCCACACCATGATAGAACAATTTGAACCTGCCTCCTATACACCTGGCCTTACTTCCCTTCCATCTGGCCTCTTGCACGCACAATATATCAACGTTCCTTCTCTTCATCATATCAGCTAGCTCTCTCCCTATACCAGTCATACTGCCAACATTCAAAGTTCCTACCCTCACTACTACACTCCTAACCTTCCTCCTCTCTTCCTGCCTTCGGACATGCCTTCCCCCTCCTCTTCTCCTTCGGCCAACAGTAGCCCAATTTCCGCCAGCACCCTGTTGGCTAACAGTACTGGTGGCAGTTGTTCTTAACCTGGGCCTTGACTGATCCGGCATGGAAATATGAAATGTTCTCCACATAAGTCATTTGGCAGAGGTTTTACGCCGGATGCCCTTCCTGACTCAACCCTCCCCATTTGTTCGTGCTTGGGACCGGCACAAAGAAATGCACTGGCTTGTGCATCCCCAATGGCTGGGTTCCCCTCTACAATTCCTGAAAAAGAAAAATTAAAATAAACAAATAAATCACAAATATCCAGAATACTATATGTCATCAAACTTCTCATATCTTAATTATACATCAAATGCACTCCATTTTACCGATTACTTGCACTAATCCCCTAAACTCCCTATAAAGAAAATCAAGCATTTGGAAAGTTCAGATATTTTTATTTACAGCATTTGCATTAATCCAGCAAAGTATGCCATTGCTACTCTGTCTACACAGGCTGTGTTATAGGGAAACTCACAGTACTTCAAAAAAATCTTTAGCTTAAAACAGAAATATATGACTTAGGGTTAGTCTTAATGTGGCAAAAGCAAAAGTCAAGAATAGCAAGCTTATACATAGATTTCATCTAATGTACAGGGGGTGTGGGGTGCGCAGGCCGCCCCTCACATGGGGGTGCCCCCCCGCAAAATAGTAGAATTAATGCACAGCTGACTGCAGAGTTCAATGGTATGTTAATGTGCATAGCAGGAGGTGAATGATGTCACCTCCTGCTATGTTGAATACATCGAACCGTAGTGGTCCATGTATTCAATTTCACTTTGGTTTATTTTTCTGCATTTCGGGTCGACTTTTTAAATGGTTGACCGAAGCTGATTCGAACTGCCAATAGTAAACCTGGCAAAACAGTACTACCAGTAAAGCAGTAAACTTTTTCAAAAAATAACAAACTTCAATGACATGTTACAGTGTAGCCAGTAAGCAAATACCAGGGGCAGCACAAGATTTGTTAGAAAAGTCCTGAAGTGAAAGCAAAATACACACAGCATTGGCAGAGTACCCACTGAATTAAACATTGATGGTGCTGTATGCAGTTCTGGGCACTTTACTATCCAGTAGTCTCATTACATTACCTGCAGAAATAAACAGCGATACTGTTAACATTTAATTATAATGGATCATATGCTTTGTTTGCTAAAAATGAGCATCTGTACTTGTGCATATGTGGCAGTTTGCCTCAAGTCCAATGTTCAGCAAATGCGAAAAATAAATACTAAAAAAACAAATACTAAAAGCAATGCAAGTATATTTCCACAATGGAATGAGTCACCTTTTCAAATGATAATAATGGATCCAGAAATGACGGTCTTCTTTCAGAAAGCACACCAAATTATGCATTGTTTTGTCTTGGTAACTGTTGAAGTACATATATACATTAGTTGTGCAAGCTATGCAGTCTAAAAATGTATAGGGTAATATGTGTGTGTGTGTGTGTGTATATTAAGTTATACTCTCTCTATGGAAAGATAGGCACACACACACACACACACACACACACACACACACACACACATACGTAGTATTTTAGTTCATAGGTAGGTACTAGGCTATTGGCCCAAGGGCCTACGTAAGCCTAGCCAACAAGGTTCCCTGGCTTAAGCCACCCAAGAAAGTTACTTTCCTGTGCCACTGTCGAGCAGACACAGAAGTGATCCCCAGAGTGTATTTCCTATTTCCCATCCACTCATCAAGATTTTTCTTGAAGAGTGCTAATGAAGAACTTTGCTTGACATAGATGGGTAACCTGCTCCAGAGTATGGAAAGTCTCTTGGACAGGAATCTATCCCTCCAGCATGTCCTGTTTATTGTAGTGACAAGGTTTAGGTCCCTAGAGCGTGTAGCTCAGAGGGACTGGGAGTTCAGTCCAACAGCAGTCACAGAAACACTCCAAACTTTCAGCTTTTTAGGATTCCTAATGTGCTCACTTAAAAGAATCTCAAAAATATTGCTCTTCTTGGCAAACCAAGTAGAAACAGAAAACCTGCAATGCAGTTCTTAAACAGTACTTGCAGATTTGTGGCAAATAACAGCTGAGAACAGAATGTTTCCCATGCAACACGG
Organism: Protopterus annectens; assembly: GCF_019279795.1. Taxonomy (NCBI): domain Eukaryota; kingdom Metazoa; phylum Chordata; order Ceratodontiformes; family Protopteridae; genus Protopterus; species Protopterus annectens. The sequence goes on from NC_056741.1 coordinate 1,339,767,174, forward strand.
TGCATACAAAGGGTCTCTAAAATTGAGCCCAAAACATTCAAGGCACAAAGGTACTTCAGCAAGTTCACACCCATATAGTGACAGTTCCATAGGTAGAGAAAACACTGAATGGCTTTCCACACAAGTAATAAACTCCACAAGCACAAAAGCCTTTATCCAACTTTCCTTCACTGGATAGCAGTTCTACTCTTTTAAAGACATTTTCTCCATTCAAAGATGCTGGAGATTCCATTCCAGAAAGCCCTCTAAGGTTATATATAAGTATATGTAACAAGCCTATTGAGTACAGCCCTAAACACAGCTGTTTCTACTTTCACATTATTGCGCTTTTCCAGTATGTAAAGCTTGTAGATGCTACCAACACCATACTCAGTAGTGCGCAATACAGGTTCAGCTGAGACATTTCTAGTTTTTCCACTACCTTCCCCAGTATATGAAACTGCCAAATTAGCCGCTATATTACATGACCCTCTCCAAGTATAGAACCATTGATTTTAGCACATGTAGATGGGGTGTAGCTCTAGGACAGCCTGTCAGCATTCAGATGATGTCAACCTAGGGGGGGGTGCACACTTTACACAAAAATGGCTGCACTGCCACAGCCAAACTGGCAAACTTGAAATTACTGTCCATCTGTACAGCCAAGGAAGGGGAGCATCATTAAAAAAAAAAAAATCTCTGACAAATAAATGGGCACATAAAACCCATTTAACAGACATAACTCTTGCTCAACTGATGAATATCTCTCTATTAAAAGTGACTTAACTTCTAGCTTGTATGTCAAATAGGGTGTTTACCCTCCTCAACAGCCTGTGCCAGTACTGCTCCTAAGCATACCTCGGAAAAATGCGCGAACACTGTGAATTGTTTAGAGAAGTCTGGTGCTAATATAACGGGCTCAGAATGTAACATAATTCTTAACTTCTCAAATGCTTGATATGCATCTTCCATTCATTTAACATTCAGGAAGGTCCTCCCCTTCGTTAATTCAGACTAGGGGCATGCTAGAGTGCTGAAGTTTGCTTATAAATTTTTGTTAGTAGTTAGCCATCTCCAAGGAGGCCTTGACTTTTTTTGGTGGAAGATATGGATCGATTACATATGGTTTTTACCATTTTTGTCTGGGGTTTTAACAACCCCCTTCCCACCAAACAGCCCAAATACAAGGCTTCAGCAATGACCAATTTACACATGGCTTTGTTAGGTATTAGTCCAGCCACTAAAAGAATTTAGAACAATTTGCACCTTGGAAAGGTGACTTTCCCAATTTACAGAAAACAATAACCAGATTCAGGAATGCAGGTTGTGAGACATTTCTGACAGAAATAAAGGCAAAAACTTGTGGGCATAGCAGTGATCACCCAGAGGGCCATAGAGGTGAAACACACAGTTACCATCAAAAATGTAGAAATGAAGGAACATAGACAGTAAACACTACAAAAGGTCTGCCTAGATAGTTGTAAAAGTGAAAAGGCTAGGGAAATCAACAGGAAGTGCTAGATGCAAAGGATAGCAGGTCTGTACCTGTCAGTCTTGTCATTACATGAAGAACATCCCCTATACCAGAAGGAGAACAAACAGGGGAGACAAAGGATATTGTCTGAAGACCGATCATAGATGCCAGATGTTCTATTACCGCTTCTTTAGCAACATTTGTAGACCATCATTTAAAGAAGCATGTGCAGGGCATTGACCAGTTACGTTAAGATTCTTGGCGTTTTTTGGAAAAATGTAATAACCTTACTTTTGATGAATCCACGTTTTTTCCTGACAATAGATATGAGGGACCTCAATACAGTTATTCCACATGACATCGGGCTAACATAGTTTACTGAGTTCTTACATTATTTTACTGAACTATCTCAAGACTGAGTGAATCTATACACTCAAATTTTGGACATAGTCTTGCATAACAATTTTATAGTTTTTGAGAACCAGTTTTTCCTGCAAACAGAAGGGTGTAGCCATGGGCTCAGCATGTGGGTCCCTGTGTGCTAACATGGTGATAGTAGAATGGGAGAAAAAATATATTTTTAGCAGTGTCTTCAAGGATTCCTTGTACCTCTATACAAAGTACCTGGATGATATATTTATTGTCTGGAAGGATGGTGTGGATAAGATTTACGAGCTTATAGAATTCATTAACCATAACAATTTCCTACAATTCACATATAAACTAGGAGAAGACACTATTTCATACCTGGATATAAAATTATTGAAGGATAGGACAAAAAAAAAACATAACAGCTAATATCTTTCGAAAGCCCACTTATTCAAATTCTTTCCTTCATTACTCCAGCTCCCACCCCACCAAACAAAAAAAAGCTGTCATTAAGAGCCAGTTTGTCCAAGCAGCATGTATGGTTACACTTTCTGATGACTTTGTTAAAGGATGTGAAACACTTAAAATATGTTCTTGAAGAGGGGTTACCCCAACACTTTTATTAATCACTCTGTGAGTGAGGTGATTTGTAAGAGGAATTTCTACCATCCTATTTTGTAGGACAGAACTAGTATGTAACTGTGGTTACTGACATTAGAGACCCTTGGGTAATTGGTAATGAAATTCAGTACACCTGTAGTTTATTACTACCTTTTCATTGGACTCTGAATTCATTAGCTGGGTGTTGAATAAAAATTGGGCATTATACAACACAGATTTAAAGAAGAACTTTTCTAAAGGGCTGCTGGTGTTTTATAGGAAGGGTATAAGTATGAAAAATATGCTTGAATCATCATTTCAAAAAACAAGGATAGTATGAAAAATGGTACGTTTAAATGTCGTTCAAAAAATGTTTTATGTGCCGATCATGTTGTAATAAAAAATGATACATGGTATATTAATGGTAGACACAACAGCCTGTCTAAAGGGGGTGTTTATGTGGCCCTATGTCAGAAGTGTTCAGCATTCTATGTAGGAAAGACTGAATGCATGTTAAGAGAAAGAATTTATGAACATTTGTATGCCATCAGACAAAAAATTACAATAATGCCAAATTTAAAGATTTATGTGAATGCTCAGAGCATTGTCTTAAATTTGTGGTGTTAGGTCAGCTTGATGTCAACCATGGAGGTTAGTTTTATAGAAAAAAGAGTTGTTATGGCAACTATGTCTTAATCCACATACCCCCCAGGACTTAATGGGGCTCTATCCATTACTTAGTTAATGAAGTTAAAACCATCCCAACGTTAGAAGTTTTTAAAATAAGTTTTTAAAAAATTACTATGCATTTATGTGCAATATTCTCAAATGGTTTTATTGTTTGGTACTGTTATAAAAGATGCTGTATTGTTAACTTTATAACATTAATGCCTTTATTGTATTTTAGTTCCATTGTTGATTTAAAAGTTTTGGCACAAAAGTGTTGTGGGATTTCAAAACTTTTTAAATAGTAATGTCTCACTTCCTTTCTGTTATATGAAGAAGTGAAACAGTTACAGATGAAAGCGCTTATGTACTTCTAAATAAATGTGGTGTAGATTGCAGTAATCACGGAGCATTCAGGCAATAAGTGCAAGCCATAAAGATGCTTAAGGGCTACACTGCCCAGACTGCCTGGTGCGAGCTGCTTCTGGTTGTATATCTGTATGGCAGGGATTCAACTTCCTCCATACCCATATGCAAGCTCAATGCATTAGCCTTCCTACCCTTGGATGATATCATCCCTGTTTTCATGGACATTGTTTCCACATTACTTGATGCTACCTAGGATGTTGGCACCATTCTAAATCATCACTATATTAGAGGATGACCAAAGAATTGTGTATCCTGCTGCAAAACAGTGAAGTGGCTGCTGTCATACTGCCCTCTAAGACACTGGAATGTATATAACCTTTCCAACTTGGACAGTTCATGGACGGATAATCAGGGGGTGACCTGGCAAAATTATCTGAATGAGCAGCTGCTGCATCAGCTGACTTTCTGTCTCTCTGACCTTCTTACAGAGCTACAGCAGAAGCAAAATCTGATGCAGTGAATCCTGCTCAGGTGAATGTCTGTTGCTCCATATAAAGAACCACTGTGTCAAGGCAGTTTTGTCTAAAACACATACTGGAGCATTGTCACTATAACACCATATAAAATTTTCTTGATGCTACAGTACACTTTTACAAACTATTTTGGCCAATGCATGCACTGTACACCAAGTATCACACACAGTTTTTGGGGACACTGTATCCTACAAACTGTATTTTTTTATTTATATGCCATGCTCATCTTGTACTCTGCTACACTCGATGGTGACTATCCCTGGGTGCTGTGGGTGCTTAGGTGAGGATTTTTCTGCATGCACATGGTATTAGCCATAGTGGTCACAGTACTGCAGGCTTCTCTGTGCCAACATTGAACTTATCATGCCCATGTGGCTCTCTTGTTAACATGGATTTCAGCAACATGTCTCCAACCAAAGACATTCGCTAAGAAATGTCCTAAGACCTACATGCCTGAATCCAAAATAACCACACTGTCAAGGTGGGTTGCTGCATACTTGGCCTCTGATTTTTTTTTTTTTTTTTTTGGTGCACCATAAAGGCTCAGTGACATCTCACCTTAAAATGAAAAAGTCTACCAAGTACAGATAATGTTCTTTTCTCCTTACTCACTGCAGTTAATAGGATTTGCCAGTAACACTTTGTCATGTCCACTGTGGACAGAAATCTAGTTTTACTCAACTTACCTAAAAATCTGTACATTCTAGGCATGGTGTAGGAATCGGTGTATACTGTTTAGTTTGCTAAAGACAACACAAAATCTTACAGTCTCATCAGGTTTGGGAATTACTATAGGACTATTCCATTAATTCTATAATTCCTGTCTGACCCCCAGCTTAAGCATCATCTGTATTGCCTTCTTTATTGCTTGCCATTGAGATTTCAAAATTCAATATGATTTTAGTTTTACTTTTTCATAAGAGTTATTCTTAGTAGACTGCTGAGATAAATTAATTTTGCCTGGCAGTTCTGAGAGCATATCTGAATTCTTAAGTACCAATTCTTTAACTACCTATCACTAGGTTTCAGATGATGTTTATTCCAGCCTTACTTTGGGACAAGCTGTGATGTTTTTAACTCATTCAGCAAACATGCACACTACAGAAACCTCATTTTCTTTCCAGGGATTAAACACGTTCATGTGATATACCTGTTAAGATTTTGTCCTTCCAGTTTTGCCTCCCTGTAATTTACTTCATTTCCCTAAAACTTTGAAAAAGACCCTGCAATTTAGCAAGAAGTGTATTCTTGGCAGAAGGTGTTAACAAATGCCCCTGCCTGAAAATTTCCAAGGCATGCATTTCCACTGTATGCCCTTTGCTGAGTGTTCTTTCCCTACGTTCTCTGACAACAAGAGTTTGAACGCTTACACTATCCTGTTGTTTCTGTAAAATCCTATCACACTATTAAAGAGAGTGTTTTCTTCTTCCTTGGTTTCTCTTACTCTATCTAGCAAGCTTTATGGATGTCTGCAATACAACACTCAAAGGGAGTAAACCTATTTGAGGTTTGGGATACTTTTACAGCAAGCAGAATGCATGGAAACAAATGGTCTTAATTTTCTTCGTTTTATTTTATAGCTTTGCAGAGTATGGGTTTTAAAGTTTTGTTAAAGCATTCCACAAGTTGATCTGTTGGTGGATGGTAGACAGAGGTTCTTGGCTGCCTCACCTTAAAGAACAATGGTACAGTTCATGCATTACTCTGGACATGAATGTGGTGCCTTGGTCTGTAAGGATTTCTCAGAGAATTTCATCTTTAGAAATAGTAGTACCAATTCTTTCACTATAGCTTTAGTGGTTAATCTTTTTTACTCATAGATTCATACATATTTTAAGTCAATTTACTCTTAAGACCATATACACCTTTTTAGTAAAAAGCCTCAGGCCATATTCCTTTATCAAGGAGGGCTAGGCCAGTCAGCCTTGGTGCAGATTTGTAGGGATCCATCCAATTATCCAGGTTCTGTCTGAAGGACACTAGTGAATTGTACTATTTAACCTGCAGTTATCTCCACAAGTCTCATGCATCCACTAACACTGGAAATAGCATTTACACCACCACTTGATGTTGAGTGATAACAATCTCAGATTTGACACACACACTTCTCTTACCATAAAAAAGGTTCACAAAAACCCCCCCCCTTCCCCCCCTCTTCCTTTTCCCTTTCTTTCATAAACTTAACAAATGATTTATAGTTGAAGCTCTTAGAAAATTGATATGTATCTATTATATTTACATGCCTTTAATGTCATTCTAAGCCAGAGGAGAGCTGGATAGTCCATATAGTCTATGATTAGAAATTATATATTTTTTTACTGATGTTTATGTAACTTTGTAACAATGAAGATTTTTTAGAATCAAGTTTATACAATGTTCTAAGTGAACTGCTCTAACCAAGGTTTTTAAAATTCAATTAGTGTTATTTAAATAATTGATTTAAACTGATTACTTTAATTAATTGATTATAGGAAAACCCTGAGTATATAATAGCTTGTTTCATAGCATTGTTTTATGGTCTGATGAAGCGTACAGGAGTACGCGAAAGCGCTCACCACTAATAAATTTTTTGTTTTATTATAAGTCGTGCAGAGTCCGGAGTTTATGTTTTATTATAAAAAACTAGGTGCATTGTACAGAAACAAACAATTCCTCACCAAGACAGCCAGAATTTCTGCTCTCAATACCCACCTAATCTCCACTTTACTCTACCCCTCTCGTATACTTACCTACCTTAGACAAACAGACTTAAACAAGCTCGAGGCTTCCTACAATAAAATTGCTAGGTTTGCCACTGGTGCATCTTATCGCAGCCACCACTGTATCTCACTTAGAGAACATGACTGGCTTGAACTCTCTCAACTTCTTCACCTGAATCAACTCTCTCTCACCCACAAGTTAGTAAACTATCCTCTTAAAGTCACATCCCTTCAAAACCTTCTCCAGTTCTACTAGACCACCACGCTCCAGCAGCAAAAATCTACTTCTAGTGACCAAACCCAAGAACTCAGCGGGAGAAGCACTATTCTCCTGTGTTATATCCAGATTATGGAACAATCTCCCCCCTCTATAACCATATTACCTTCTTGCAATCACTTCAAGACTGCAATAAAAACTCACTTAAAAAGTGTCTGGTTATGCCCATGCACCAATCCCAACTAGTAACCCTCCTTTTTACCTCCCCTCCCCAACCACCCTGCCTCACGCTGTCTGATTATTGCATTCCTTCCTCTGCAGGGTCTGGCTCACCCTTTACCCTCCCTTTCCCTCCTCACTCAATCTCTCAGACCTGTTATGACATGCTTAACGCTTAACTACCTCACTTCGTCTCAACTCCAAATACATATCCAACTGACTTACATCTAGCTTCCTCTCACTACCACGTATACTACTTACTCACTCTCCTCTCTTACTCCTCTAACTTCCCCTTCTATCTCCTTAGCACTTCTAGCTTGTTCCACCTTTGTGTGGAGCATCTGCTTTACATCTATTTGAGTTTAGTGCAATATCTATATAAGATTTTGGTATATAAGTTTAGGACAGTATCTGTTTGAGATTAGTACTATCTGTATATACATCCTACCTTTATTCCTAGCCTCTAGGTAGATATTGATATATCTGTTCATTACTATGTTTTATATTGCATGTATACCTAATGTTTGCTGCAGTATGTATTACTTGCTATTGTATGTATATTGAATTATTCTTCATGTACTCTTTGAAAGAATAGTATTATTCTGTTTTGTTCACTGTCTTTTCAATCTGTTGTTAGCATGATTGTTAGCTTGAATAAAAAGCTGCATGAAATATAAAGGGTTATATAAAATGCTGAAAAATAGAAAGTAGTATATGTGCTGGCTTACATATAATAGCTTAAATAGATTTTTGGCATCCATGGGAAGGAGTATGTTATTGAAAAACAAAGTCTGTAAAAATAACTACGTAGATGGCAGCTGCCAGGACATCCATGAAGTAAAGCTGAAACATCAAACAAGATAAACACAGATAGTGCTGGAACAGTATGTTTCAGATAACTAAGTTTCCTTGGACTACAAAGCTTAAAGAAAGGACAAATCATAAATTAGAAGAACAAAGAAAAACTGTTATCAGACTCTGGAAAAATACCAGATCTTCTGGTATAAATGTAACTATGCATAAAGAGACTTTGGGAATTTGCTATAGAGCGCTGACAGCATATGTGCTGCGTGTTTGTAAAACCAAAAGTCAAATGTAACAGAAATGTCTTACTAACTAAAGCAGTTTACTGAAGCAGTTTGCCTCCGTGTATTTATTGTACTTAGTACAATCCAGTATTTAAAAGTAGTTGTTCATACTAAGAGTTAATATACTGCGGTGTGCTTGCATGCAAATCTAAATAACAAGAAGTAACCAACAAAAGGCAGCACAGAATTCTTCACTCTTCTGCTCATTTATTTTCTGAGGAACTTTTCTCCCCGGGCATCCGCTGATAAAGGACATGTGTCCAGTTGGAATTTCCTGGTAAACAAATGTAAGCAAATGAATAAATAAATAATAAATAAATAAAATTTAATTTTAGCCCATTTTCAGTACAACAAGACTTTATGAGAGAGAGTTCTTGTTGGATGGTTTGGTTATCATGGAGGGACTTAACAGTAACTCCCAATCTGCAATCATCTTCAAACTTAGTAAGCTATAGGACCTGGCTCCCTGCCTGGAGACCAGAAAAGTCAATGCCAAAACGAAGAGGTCGCAGCATTGAGCCTTGAGAGACACCAATGATCCCCTTCATATTTTCTGATGAGACACCTGTGACTTGTACTGCATGGGTTCTGTCCTATAGCCAGTTTGCTATCTGTCTTACCACACAGGGATCAATTTTTTGAAATCATTTAGTTTACTTATGATGCCATCACGTGGTATGATGTCAAATGAGTTAGCTAGGTCTAGATATGCTGTGTGCAGTAAATGACCACTGTGAACTGCATGTGTGACCCTCTTGACGAAGCTAACCAGATTTAATAGGCAGGATCTTCCCTTGACAAAATCAGACTCTGTCTAACAAGGATTTTGATATCATAATTTATGAGATCAGTCATAATATGGCCCATGGCCTTACAAACAAGGTAGGTCATGCTGATAGATCTACAATTCTCAGGGTTGGGAGGTTGGCATAATGGTTAAGGTGTTTACTTTATAAACCCAAGATGCAGGGTTTAATTCTCATATGTGGTAATTGGTTAGACTTAAAATGGCCCACAAAAGTAGTTAGTGTAGTACAAATCTATGAACCTAAGTTCATGGTTAGCTTTAGAGGACCTGATGGTGATTTTCAATTTTTTTCAGTGTTTTTAAAACAAATGGTAATGGTTACTAGTATGTGTTGGTGACCTTCATTCGATTTCACAAGGGGACCTATAAAGTCTGTAACTATTTGCTCAAATGGAAATTCAATTACTTTCTATTATCTCTAAGGGTATGAAAAGGTTACTACACCCTGGGTTTGGTGGTGTCTTCTAGCAATCTGGGCAAGCTGCATGGAGATATACATTTTTTTTACTTCCTTAAAACTTGTCTATTAATACCTAGCTAAAATTTAAGCCTTCATTTTATCCTTTCCTAAACGCAATGTGTATCTACCTGCAAGCTTCACTAAGACAGATCTAAAAGGTTTCAGAACCAGTAACTAGCTGTGCTCCCTCTCTCTCTCTTTACTCTGTAAAGCAAATGATTTTTAGTTTAAAATATGGATATGAAGTTTGACTGTTCAAGTCACAGGTTTTCTCTTCAATTTGTGTTACTTTCACTAGCTCTGCTTATAATTTCATTTCCCTACTGGGCCTTTTTCTCTCTCAGATTAACATGATTTACACAGAGATCAGCCAGGTCAGCATTAATCTCCTCCCTAGCCTGAAGTGAAGTGCAGGGGAGGTCCCCAGTTTATGTCTAGCTGTAACTTACTGTGGCATTAGAACTCTGCTGTTAAAGGTTTTGTTTGGCTACCATCTCAGTTTCTACATGAGTTTCTCTGTTGGCTACTTTCTGATTTTCTAGTTTCCTCCTCATAAATATGAACCCCGATTATCTGTTTCGGTATTGACTTTTCTCAGCACTTATACTGCTGGTATTTTATGCAGTATATCCTTAACTGTCAGCCTTTCCATGTCTGGCTCTGTACTAACTTTATTTTACAGTTTTATCCACTGGAATCTTTTGGTCAGACTTAGTTTCAGATTTACCTTCCATTCAGATCCAAAACTTAACTACCTTTTGAAGCTTCTAATTCCATACCTTTATCTTTAACAGGGCTGTGATTCATCTCTAATACCTCTGGTTCTACTTTTTCTCTTTCTCTTCCCCCATTTTTCATAACTCTCTGATATGGGGCATGCCCTCTCCGACTGTCACACCATGTGTTAAGTTAGGTACTAAATCTATGAGGTAGGAGACACTACCTAACAGAGTTTTCATTTCTGCTTGGGCTACAGGGTACTTCCTTGTCTCCATGTGCACATTCACTATTCCAGTTTTCTAAATGCTAGTCATTTTATGCTTACAAACATACTGCATTCTAATGCAAGTAACCATGCCTCCTGAATCTGGCAATCAATATAATTCCTTTATATCTGCCAAATTAGTACATTTAATAACTCAGGTAAAAGTTCAATGGCCAAAGGCAGATTTTATACTACAAGGCTAAGCACTCAACCTGACCACATTTCACTGGTTCACCTTTGATAAGGTAATTTATTGCTAGTGGACTTTACCAGCATAATAGTATTGTCATAAACTGTACAATACTTTAATATGTGTCTTTAATTTATTCATTTCTTAAAAGACTACAGTTTTCCTATCATGTTTCCTTATTTTTAATGTTATTTCTCCCCTATCTGGTGAACTTAAAAAATAAGCAAAATGCTACAGAAAATCATAATTTTGACTAGTTATTTGATTTTCCTACTGCCTGCAACCTCCAGTACTGTCAATCATCATTTATGGTTCTTTTGTTCTTGCCCAGTTAGTAACAATGCCATTCACTATTTTTATTGTTACTGCCTACAGAATGCCCTTCTCCACGGTTTTCATCCCTGGAAACACCTCTTCCAATTATGTATGCAGCATAGCCATTCTGCCAGGCTTCTGCACACAATAAAACACTGGCATGCGTCTCACCAAACTATTTTTGTACCTCTAGTTGCTGCACATGTATATTGTGTATATTCTGTTTAGGAAGTATAAATCTAATTTTCCTTCCTCAGATCTTCACCTGCAAACTTGCACAGTTTGCCAGGTTATATGAGAGTATCTGCTGCTTATAGACTGATTCTTCTGCCAACAGACTACTGCATTACTACAAATGGATATGTATACAGTGTGATGGCATCAGTGATCACAGAACAAATTGCCAGTTAATGAGATTATCTTTAAAAATTGTAATTATTTCATAAACCTTAGCTGCAATTACGTTTACATTTTTTTCAAGGTAAATACCTCTACTCATAATTTCTAACAGGCATTAACAGAAATAAATGGACTGCATGGGTGTTGTCACACAAAGTCCTGACAATGACCTGGTGGTCTAAACAGTGAAAATGAATCATATTCAGCTAAATAAATCCGTAGCCAATTTATTACAGCATTTGTTAAAAATCTGTGAAAGGGTGGTTAACTTTTAGAGTAACATCAGTCTGCCATTAAGGTACCATATTGAAATTCTTATGGCCACAGTTTGTTTTGGGCAATTCAGATTAACAAAGTGCAGCTAGGACCAAGGTGATCGAAAAGGGGTGGCTGCTCCAGGCTCTAGGTGTTAGGGGATGTGATTGTCATGTGTCGGTGGTGTGAGCACAGTATCTTTATTCATTTATTATTACTGATACAGCCTTGAAGCTCTCAGTCGGTGGTGATTTAAATATAGCATGGCAATTGTTAGATTTATATCCAGCATGGTACATGTGTGTTGGGGGGGGTACATGGAAAGCAAATCTTTTGGAATCAGGCCAAGGACTAATGCAGTAGTCTTCAGATCTTTTTGCTTTTTTACAGAACAAAGCATAAAGGATAAAACCAACTCTTTATAAATACCTCGGTAGTGGCTCCTTATGGCACACAGAAAGAAACACTGAAGCATAAAAGGAGATTTTCTCACATTATAAATCAGAATTTAAAATTAGGTTTTACTTTTAACTTACAAGGAAAGCACAGGATGAATATAATTATGAAATGCATTCTATTATTTTGCAGATGGGTGGGTATTTCTTCCAATCTAAATCTCTTGATAAGCCTGGGTGAAATAATTTAGTATACACTGTCCTTTCACTACCAAGATTATTAGCTTGAATAAAGAGCTGCAAGAATGATAAAGGATTAATTTAGAAATAATATAAAATGCTGAAAAATAAGAAGTAGTAAATGTGCTGGCATAGCTAAGAGTTTGGCATCCATATAAAGGAGTATGTTATTGAGAAACAAAGCCTGTAAAAATAACTGCGCAGCTGGAAGGACATCAACGAAGTAAAGAGATGTAACATCAAGTTTCAGATAGTGCTGGAACACCACGTTTCAGATAATGCAAGACTGAGTTTCCATGGATCATCAGACTACGAAGAACCAAGGGCAAGGCAACAAAGGAAAACTGTTCTACAAAGAACGAACTGTTATACATCACACTCTTAGAATAAATATCAGACCTTTTGGTATAAAAATTAGTGTGTGTAAACAAGCTTTGGGAATTTGCCATAGAGAGCTGACAGCATCCGTGTTGCATGCTTGTAGATCCAAATGGAAAATGTAATAGAAAGCATATTAACTGAAGCAGTTGTCTCTGTGTATTTATTGTACTTAGTACAATACAGTAATAAGACTAGTTAATCACAACAAATAGTTAAATATACTTTGGTATGCTTGCATGCAAATGCAAGTAACAGCAAGATACCAACAGAAGACATCATATATTTTTTCACTGAGCTTTGCTATTTACTAGGATCTGGTTTTAATATACATAGCTCTCTACTTTTTCCTCACATTTTCACGTTTCAGTATAAACAGTACATTGTGTAACACCACTCCTGTCAGTCACTGACAGTGAAAATGACTCTTCTGTGAGATGAGGATACTGAATAAAAATCTGCATTTTCTATTTTTATTCAAGCTAACAGTAGTAGTAGTATGTAAATGACTATAACTACTAAGAAGTGATTTAAATTTAAACTTAGCAAAACAAACTCCAGTGACATCAATGACAACAAACAGCTACCATGATATGGTAGTGTATTGGTAAGATGGAGTCACAGCTTCAGCCAAGTTCAAGATTAAAGATGGAAGAATGGAGGAAGCCTTGATAATAATAATTACAGTTTGATTGATGAAAGAGGGAGAAAGAATGGGTATAAAATAATCAGAACACTCATTAAAAATTGTGTAATCATTTAGTGTGGAATGCTAGTTAATGCATGGTCTCCGCGTATGAACTGCATTCGTATGTGCCTAACTATGCTTATATTAATCATTTCAAATCAGTACCCTTTTCATTAGAAAAATATTATCATAGCTTAAACTTGTCTTCACTGCTACAGAGGCATCTTGCTTCACACAGATGTGTCCTAGAACTAACATAATGCTAAACTGATAGTTTGGACTAAAACTGATAACGTCTATTTAGAGTATGTTATATGTTCTCCCATAATATTTAAAACTTCTCAAAGAACCTGAAAGACACACTTAATCAAGAACATAAGTAGGTGCAAACATGATCCTTAGAAGTCAGAACCAAAACAGCTGTATCTTTGCTTTATCCCTCTCCATTAAAAGTAATGGCACACACAGAAGTGCTTTAAGCATGCTAGTACTCTTCTGAAGGTTATATAATCCATAGTTTTGTACAAAAGTCCTCATGCATCCATCTTCATTCTGTAGTTGAAGAGCAGTAGCAATTGTAATTAAATATTATACAAGATCTAAGAGGTATATATGCTTTGGAAGCGTATCAAATCCCCTTATTTTATTAGGCATTTTGCTGCTCATATTCTGTGCAATAAATGATAAACAACCTGCTACTAGTTTTACTTGCCAGTAGCAGCCACCCATCTCATTCACCTTGCAGTTTTTTCATCCAGCATCTATACCCATTCCTTATCCTCTCTCCCCCTTATATTCTACTCTTCTTTGTAGTCAGCAATGCACATTACTTTTACAGAACTTGATAGTTTTTTTAGTAGTAAACTATGATTTCTGTTACATAACTAGTTGGTCTTCTGATGGACATTTATGTCTGGTATGAAATTGTCTACATCAAAAGAATAGCTAGCAATACAAATGAAATCATAATTAACTAAAAGAAAAAAAAAATCTGTTAATTCCTACCAATACTATTTTTTTTTTTTGCATTAATAAAAAGTAACTTGAAATGAAACCTCTCCTAGAACCTTGCAGCGCAGCACCAAGTTATTCAAATTCAACTTTCTCTTTTCGGCTTTTCCCGGTTAGGGGTTGCCACAGCGGATCAGCTGTCTGCTCATGACTGGCAGTGGAGTTTTACAGTGTCGAGTTTCCAGCCCAGCGCCCAACCTTCCACAGAAGGCACACACATGCACGCATGCACTCACACCTAGGGCCAATTTAGAGTGTCTGATCCACCTACAGCATGTCTTTGGGATGTGGGAGGAAACCGGAGCACCCGGAGGAAACCCACGCGACCACAGGGAGGACATGCAGACTCCGCACAGAAGGTACCCCAGCAGTTATTCAAATTCAACTTAAAAGTAAAAATAAAATACTTAACACACTGTGACTTTAGTTGGGAATCGGGTAATTAGTGCTAAAAGAAAAGTCTAACAGATCAGCTTGCCATTCTCTGTTTGCCTTCACTTACAGCACTTCTCACACTCTCTCTCTCTCTCAACAGATACAACAAGTCATCAAAGCCACTGAGTCAGAAAATGCGCAGGCAGTTTACAGAAAGACACAGCACTTTTCACACTGCCCTTAGCTTTCTTCGTCTGTAGTAACAATTGCCTTGTTATCACAATGGTAACTGATTTCAGGAAGTGCTCCAGCAGCATATATTGTGTACAGTAAGAAGAAAAGCACTGAGAAAATAAAACACTTTTGCATTAATTTTATTAAAAATAAAAGTAAAAAAAACTTTTCAAGTAGTTGCATTCTGTGCCCGGAAAGTGTTTAGAAGTGCAGCTGTGGTGTTGAAACTGGGTTTTGGGGAAGTTTACAGTAACTACCAAGGAAAACGTAAGCAAGAGAACTGAGTGATATGTGGAAAAAAAGATGGAATTTACAGTACATTAGAGCAAGGCTACATTATCACTTGTTTTGTCTCCCAGTTCTAGTGGCATATTACTTTACAGCCGCAAAAGGAATTTCTTTCATTTTTGATGGCATTACTTTCTACTTTGCAGCTGAAACTTGGTCTCTTGACTCTGAAATAGGAGCATGGCTTCTGAGCAGAAACTGACTGTCAAGATCAACTGACGAGAAACTGATCCTCACAATCCAATCAAATTTCAGGAGCCACGTTACCAAAAGTAAAAAATGTTTTTTTTGTTTGGTTCGGAGAAGTATAAACATAAAATACTTCTGAAAACTTTCCTGGCCGTGAAAAGCTGTACAAATGGCAAATAACACAAACTGCCACAAAATATTAATGAAACGTTTAACAGTACATTGAGCGCTCAATGTATTATTAAATGTTTCATTCATATTTTATGTCAGTTTGTGTTATTTGTTTTTTGGACTTCTTGTCATAAACAGGACAGCTTTTGGAGGTATTTTCTGTTCACTGGTTTTCTTCACCTCCCTGTGACCACAGTACAGTTGGGTTTGAAGTAAAAACATAGACTGTACCACCAAAAGTGATACATTTGAGAGATGAGTGCAAATGGGGGAGCTAGAGCTCCCCTAGCACCCTCAGTAAATCTGCCACTGTAGAGGGTACACATGTGAGAAGGGAAGAGACTGATGAAGACAAATGTGAGTCGGTACGTGTACTAGGAGTAGACAATGCCAGTGTTTCAGCAGTGAAATCCATGGTGATGAAGGAAGGGAATCACCCACCAGTTATTTATATCTGATTTCTACTGAATACTGATGTTTGCTCAGGCAGTTGTTAACTTGTAATATGTTGAGGTGTGCTGTGTCTAATACACAGTTTGTTATAAGTGCACACTGGTGATTGCAACACAGATTTCTTTCCTAGATGTGGTACCTCAGCATTACAGCTTACATAAGTACATTAGGTTAAAATAAGCCAACCAGACAGCATCAATGAGTTTATGTGATGCTTTAGGTTGAGCTTGAAGTTTGGCACATAGCTCTCAAGGAATCTGGGACAAATCTCAACAGAATCAAGGACAAATCCAGAAATAATCAAGGACAGTGAGGGATACTTTTAAGATACTGATACTACTAACCTGAAACACTGACAGAATAAAATGTGAATTAATATAGATTTTCTGAAGTAAAATGAGTCTACAACTCTAATTATTGCCATATTTATTAAGTGTTTAATAATTAGTAATTAACCACCTTTTCTCCAAAAGTCATTCATTTTACAAGAGATTAAAAGGCACAAAGTTAACATTTGAGTTTAAATTAGGGAGAGTTGAGAGGTATGGCTTGATAGAATGACATTTTATCTTACACAAAGAGGGATGAGGTTTCATTGTTTTGCAACATAGGTAGAGCAGAGAGTCTCTGACAGTACTGTTCGATTTACAGAGTAATAGGAATTTGTTATTTGAGCTCAGGGATCTAGGGGGGTGTAGTTCTGGAGGATGTTTTGTAGGGATGAACAGTTATCTGGTTTCTACATAATATAAATAGATCACAAATAACTATTTTGAAACACATAAGACTGGTTAGAACCTAATGTGACTTTTAGACATCTTAACAGTGGATAAATATGAGGGCACTACCTAACAATTTACAAAAATCCACATTTATGAATGGTGTGCAAACATCCGAAGAGACTGTAGCTTTATTAGAACATTTAGTACTGTTTGAAAGTACAAGTCAGGCCTGCATGCAGGACGGGCTATTAACAAGCCCACATTTAAGTATGTGTCCACAAGCAAACAAAACAAGTATGAGTCTATGCCTCTGAATAAACAAGCATTATCATCTAAAGTAATCTGACAGCACAGACGATTAAAGCTCTGAGATATTGTGATCAATTTGTCTAGTAACCTGCCCTGGCTAAAAGTTCCTTCTTCAGTTTTTGATAATCACGGGTATCTGTACCTTTATATACATATAAGATTTCAGTAAGGTGTGTGGATAAAATTCTGGTCTGCTCAAATCAGTACCCTTTGTCTCTCTCTAAGGCAGGCCTCATTATTGTTAACTCCAAGTTTATTCAGTGGTGGAATACTTCTCGGACTGCAGGCAGTTGACTGGTTACAGAAACAATCTGTTGTATTTCTAGAATTTACTGTAATAAGTTGACCAAGTGTTGTTCAACAGCTGCACTCCTGATGTAACGCCTTTTCTGAAGACGAGCAATTGTTGACTTCTACTGTTAGCTAAATTTTGCAGGTGTTGATTACTGGATTACAAGTTGCTGATTGGTAGCTACAGTATCAGCTGCATGTTTTTTGTAATTCATCTTAAAAGATCCCCAGTATCTTTGGGGGTCTTCACAAAGGATTTAATAACATCTTCCATTTTAAGACAAAGACAGCAGCTGTAGCTGACATACAAATACATGCAACAATACATAGAGCAGCACTAGCTGCTCACAGTTCCAAAGGATTGCGGTTCACAAACTCTCAAATGCATAGTTTATTGGTGTTATAACAGGGCTTTTCCAAAGTCCTTAGGACACACACCCTTTTCATGCTTCACAGGAGAACAAAGACTTGTGTGTTTTATTCCCGGGTCAAAACACAAAGTAGACACTGTTCATATCATTCTGCAGCAACACACTATTGCACTTTGTACATAACTAATGGCAGGGACTGAAATCTGCCCACTGCATTTCTTTATCAAATGTAGTACATCAGTTCAATAGCAGGGACAGATGCACTCATAACCATTAGTTTTCCAGGATTTAGCATGGGTTTACATACAAGGAAAGTGAACAAAAACGTGCTCCTCCCAGTAAAACGGGTAGAAACAGAACACAAACAAATGCAGTTTTTATTTATTTATTTACATTTGTTAACCGCAGAATGCTGATCTCAGTGGAACCCTTTCAAATCTTTCTCAGTGTTTTACATCAATCAGTAATAACAACAGCTCTGAAACATGGCAATTCTATAGTGTGTGTACAGTTTAACACCCTAAAATACCATATAAACATCCTGAGGTTGAAGTTGTATTAATCTTATTATTAGCATACAACATGTTTCTGGAAAATAAACCAGATTGTCTCTGGTGAGAGTATCCTGCTTGTCTCAGGAGCTATTCCTAACATCTCTGGTGACTGGGTATGCAAATACTGTTATACAATGCATCTGGCTGGATAATACTCAACACAGTTACAGAAATATAACTGTGCATATAGCATCACTAAACAAGTAAATATCTGCAGACTGCCAGCAGATAGACCACATGTATCACTCACAACTTATATATCATTTTGTAAGTGTTCACTTGATATCTTCTGTTTCAATTATTAACATAATTATGAATATATGAGACATAATCCCAATATTTCCAGAAAATAACACATTTTCTCGGTTACAGAGTGCTCCACCTGTTATTACTGTTTTTTTTTAATTTTTATTATTTTTTTCCTTTATTGTAGCACTGATTTTGCTTCTCTGGAGTCCAGGTCATGGTTGAAAAAGGTCAGTTGAACAGTCTACTCCCTCCCCAATTACCAAATAAATAATTAAGTAACTAAATTTCACATGCTAACTGAATTAATCTCTCTAATATCAGTCATGCTTTACAAGCAGTTTATATATTTATCATAAAGAAATTATGAAATTAAACATTATGACTACACAGATTTAAATTCATTTTGCTTCATTCTTTTTTTCTGACTATACATTGCATTATTCACTAACTCTCGACGTATTATTCAAATCTAATCATTTAAGTTTGACTTATGTATTTCTTTATTTGGGGAATGATTGGGCTATTTACAATGGCACAGAAATACTTACTATAACAACCTTATTATGAACTGTAATATTTGCCAATAATATCAACTACACCTAAAACAGATACATTACTACTTAAAA
This sequence comes from Protopterus annectens, assembly GCF_019279795.1. Classification (NCBI taxonomy): domain Eukaryota; kingdom Metazoa; phylum Chordata; order Ceratodontiformes; family Protopteridae; genus Protopterus; species Protopterus annectens. The sequence goes on from NC_056741.1 coordinate 1,339,786,343, forward strand.
CAATGTCTTTCAAACCACAGATGAACAGAATGAATTCACAGATCAAACCATTTCCATACATCAATGACCGGTTGTATCATATGCCACACGTAAAGAATCTCACAAGTTGAGAGCTGTTAAAAGAAATTTGGATAACAACCTTTCCTGCAACTAAATGTTAACTTCCAGTAGACACTATCACAAAAATATGTCAGCTACTGTACTTAAGACTACAAAATTAAGGATAGTTACAGAAAATCTGTTGGGGGAGGGGGGTTAGGCTCTACTAAGTCATCCAAGCACTCCTAACTTTACTGAAACACTGAGGTTCCAAATATAGTTGAGCCACAGTGCTACAGATTACAAAGAATAAAAGCTGCTTCCACCCTTCCCCTTCATAACAAAGCAAATGTCACCAACATAAATTAAATAAAATAAAAAAGACAGGGAGGACCAAACACCACACTCTGTACGTGAAATAGACCATTATCAGTTGCCCAAAAAAATACTTAGCTTTTAATAAACAATTAAACAAAAAATCTTGCGAAAGCTTTCCATGCAGTTTGATTTTCTTTTTCTACTGGCAATCAAATAGAAATCGGTGCAACCTGGTGGGAAAACAGCATAAGAAAACAAGTTGGAAATTCACTAGGTGGCTGCATTTTTACAGTGGAAAGTGCAGGACGTCAGAGGTTTGCAGACAAATAGCTTGGGTTTCTTTGTCAGCTGGATGGCCACCTCAGCAGCAGAATGACTAGAAGATTGTTGACATCAAGCAGACGTCCATCTTGAAGGGGATTCATTACACTGTAGGTTATGTTTAGAAGTGCATAAATAAAAGGCCTTTTTCAACAGTGATATTTTATGGATTATGTCCACCTTTTTTAAAGACACACACTACCTGATAACTATGTGCCCAGTGTCTGATTCATGTTTCCAGCAATTAAAGTTGAATATTGTAGCTTTATAACTATTAACATAGCTCTCAAAAGATCAGGTACAAATCCAGAAATAATTAGAGACAAATCCAGAAATCATCAGGGACAATCAGAGACACTTTTAAAATAGTACTATTAACCTGAAACTGACAAAAGAAGACAAATTTGAATTAGTATACATCTTCTGAAGTGGAAGAGGTCTATAACTGTAATTATTGTCATTATTTATTAAGTGTAATGCATCACTTTTTCTCCAAAAGCCACTTGTTTTAAGAGAGACTAAGAGGGACAGAGCTAAAATATGAGTCAAAAGCAGGGACAGTTGAGAAGTATGGCTATTAAGTGTGTAGGTGCTTCTTCAAAATGAAAGATTACCACAAGTAAAGCATTTTTTCTCAATGTGACTGCACTATGTTGTCATTACCAGCTTGTTCTCAGGGAAATACACAGACCACCAGGGGCATATGAATACTCAATATAGCTACTGCATGCAGAAAAACACTACTATAAAGATCACAGTGCCCATATATTCACACATACAAGCAGTCTTTATATTTTACATATCTACGTATATATAATATCTACTGGCACACACAAAATGAGACAAGCCTACACTTTAAGATTTTTTTTTTTTTAATTGCATTAAACCAAGCATTGACCAGTTATATTTTACTTTTTAATACTGATACTGGAAAATACATCTTGAATTTCAAAGCAAGATGGTTGATTGGTAACAGCACTTGTGAGAATCTCTCCAGATTTGAAGAATTCAGGACAGGTTTTTCATAATATTAAGTTCCTGATAGAATCTATATCAAGAAAATCCTATGAAGTACTATAACAGATGTTACAGGACTTTATAAAAATATATATAAAGCCTGTCATTTCAACTTTACCATCAAAACCTTTACAAAATGAGTCACTCCAAATCTCAGTCTCAGGAAAACAACATGAAAAAAGAGCGTTAAATACCGACTTCAAGTATCTAGGAGATTTATTTGAAGATGCAAAAACATGACAATAAGTCAGATTGTATTAAAGAAGACTGCAACAGACAGATCTTTTGAGAGATATGATGAAGCAGCAGAATGCCAGAATTACTGATAGTGAGGAAGTTCTTAAAGATTTCGATGAAATAATGAAGAAAGCTCTCAAAATGAATTACCCGTTAAACCGAATTTTATTTTATTTATTTATTATTTAACATTTGTTAACCGGGCTAGTCCAGCTGGATATATTTCCATTTTCAGCAGAGGCCCGAGGAGAAAAGCTCCAATTGTAAAACATACCACCACCACACCAAAAGGTTTAAAATAGACAAAAAGGAACTGGCTATAAATTCTAAGAAGACAAAAAGACATACTATAATAGATACATCATACATTTACAGAACATTTTACAGCATGTAAGTCTAGGGCAATCCCAAGACACTATTAGAAAAATACCTTTAAAACTTTGGTAAATCTAGTTTATGCAGACAGTTACTTTTCCTAAGGATTATATGCTAGACATATTATTAGAAAAAAAGGAAGGGAGAGAAAAAAAGGAGGGTATATTAATTAAGAGGCAGGGAATACTACCAACAGGGTACATTGATATCTCAGCAGACAAGATATCTAATTGTTGTCAAGTAGTAGAGATTACTTAAGTACCTTCTAATTTAGGGGAGAATATAGGAAAGAGAGTAGGAGAGTGGGAGACCAAGAGATGACAATGAGAAGTCCAGAGGATCAGTCTGGGTAACAGCAAGGGCATAGCCAGTGATTTTTAAGGTATGCCTTAAGACTTTGCTTGAAGAGAGAGAGGGATGGAAGTGTGGTAAGGTCAGAGGGCAAGAGGTTCCATTGTTTTCCCAAGGTATTTGAGAATAGTGAGTCACCAGCTAAGTTGTTTGACTTGGTGGTCCTAGTAAGTAGCTTATTGGAGGAGCGTAAGGACTCAAGATTCCTATAGGGTGATATAAGGTTGTTTAGTACTGGTGTATTATTAGGTTGATAAAAACATTTATGAGTGATGGTAAGTTGGGAAAGTATCAGAAGGTTTTTTAGTTCCAGCCAGTCTAGTTGATGAAGGTTATGACAATGGTGAGTTCTACATGGGTTTCCAGTGGCAAATCTAGCAATACTATTATAGGAGTTGGATAGTTTGGTAAGATTACTTTTTTTAGATTAGTATATATGGGAGCTGCATACAGTAGAGTTGAAATTAGGTGGGAGTGGGCGAATACATGGTTCCTGGAAAAATAGATGATAATGAAAGTAGAGAGAGAAGGAATAATCTCAGAATAAACAGTGTTTCACAGAATTTAGATGGTGATAACATGATTAATTTTTCTCACAACATGGCTCCCAAATATATTGAATCCTCCTAAGGCTCTCTCTCATGGTACTGAATTAGTCCATAAATCCTTATCTCCCCTAAAAAGAAAGGAAGTCCATTAAGGTCCATTATTATTATGTTCATCTCAATTATTGACAGAGACTTGGTTCTGAAAACATTATGGTCCAATTCTCCCCTGAAGATGGGAGACAATGTAATTAGATTTGGCAATGCCTACTCTAGTAAAGTAATAAAAAAAGAAAGCAATGATTTCCATTTTTTAAGGAACATAAAAAAGTACATGAAAGTTCATCTTCTATTTCTAGCAAGATTAGGAGTTTTTTTCTAAAAGAAGGAATCAAATTATTTAACACTCTTGAAGCAATTACCTTCATTCAAACAAACAAAATTCTGCATTCTACTGAACCTATGGATTTTCTTGGACTGGTATGAGTCCTAAAGGACTAGAAGACAAGTCATCTTGAAAAACTTCTGGGACCAGTAAAAAAAACATAAAAGAGCAAATGACTTTAAAAGTGTTAATACATATGTTATCATTCCCAGTAAACAAATGTAAAAATAAAAATAAAATAAATAAAAATTACTGCACACAAACACACACACACACTCATTATATATACACACACACATATATATAAAATTTTCCTTGTACTAAAGACGTACTTCACGTCTAGAAAAGGTTATAGCATAAATATTACAGTTGATAATAATATGATTAAAATGGTTGACAGTGACTGGCTCTTTAATTAGTTACCGGTAGTTATTATTCATTACTAAATATTTAGTAATACTGCGGTGGTGGTGGTGCTGCGGTAGCGTTGTCGCCTCACAGTAAGATGTCCTGTTCGATTCTCAGCTAAAGCGTCTTCTGTGTGGAGACATGCGTGAATGGGCATACCTTTGTTGAAGGTTGTGCGTCAGGGCCGGCAACTCGGCACGTAAAAATCTACTGCCAATCATTAGCGGACCGGAGTTCCGCTGTGGCGACCCCTAACCGGGAAAACCCGAAAGACACAACAACAACAACTAGGAGGTTACTAATCACTTCATATTTTAAGATGAAAGTTTCATTTGAAACTGCAAGAATATACTCTATGTACTATAATTAATATTTTTATAATATTATTACAAATAGAAATATTTTGTTTAAAATTGTAAATGTTTAATTTTCTATTTGGTGAGAAAGTATGATATGCATATATATATATATATATATATATATATATATATATATATATATATATAGTTCCCTATCAGAAGCCTGAAACGCTATAAGCCTGAAAATCAAAATCCTGAAAACTATAGACTGAAAGTTCAAAATCCTGAAAGACCAAAATCCTGAAACTCAAAATCCTGAAAACACAAAATGGACATACTGACGTCATTGTGGCTTTGCTATTGTTAGCCCTGTGGTGTTGGGTCATGCGTTGGGTTCAGGTAAGTGTGCGGTTGGTTTTATGTTAGGGTTAGGGGCGGTTTAAGTGAGTTAGGGTTAGGCAGGTTAGGCATGTATGCAATAGTGACAAATATTGGGGTTAGGGGCGGTTTAAGTGAGTTAGGGTTAGGGCGCGGGTCAGGTGAGTGTGCGATAGTGACGGACCTTAGGGTTAGGGTCAGGGTCAGTTGGTAGATATTAGTGTCTTTACAGTGACATATTAGCATTATTTGTGTTTTCAGGATTTTGAGTTTCAGGATTTTGAACTTTCAGTCTATAGTTTTCAGGATTTTGATTTTCAGGCTTATAGTGTTTCAGGCTTCTGATAGGGAACTATATATATATATATATATATATATATATATATATATATATATATATATATATATAATAAATATATATTCATTCAATTATAATATGAATACTTGTGTTCATGAATCTTTACTAATCCTGTAGTTATAGAGTTTTTTGAGAAAGTTATATCTAAACTTAATTTTACATATACATTGTCTTATTAGGTGATTTACTTAAAGAAGCACTTAGAATAGATGGGGAAGTAAAAAAAATAAAACTTATTCATAACATATGCTACAATATAGGTTACAATACTAATATAGCTTAATAGAAAACTTGTATTTGAACATAAACTTTTTAATTACATAAGGAGTAGCATAAAAACTGTTATACTGGGCATATACTTTATACTTTGTTGAGTCTCGCTAATTTGATTCTGATCTTTTACTAGATGATTTTGGAGGGAAGTTATTTAATCTAGTTTATTAGACTAAACTAGGAACTTGTGTATCCATGGAACAGTGGGTTTTAACTGTATTAGTTGTTTTAATGTATTTATTAATGCTCTACTTTGTATCAACTCATTCAATTTTTTACATATATTTTGCTTCTCTGAATTGTATTTACACAAATATATATATATATATATATAAATTAATATAATGCAACAGTTGAGTATTTTAATTCAAGTACACATTTTCACACTGGCTGAATATGAACTCCTTTAGGATAATGTATCTTAATGTGACTGGAGTCTACAGTGGAAATTAAAGAAGGTCCTTATTTAAACATTTAAATATTAAAAGGAAAACACATCTCATGAACATACATGGAAAGTTACTCAAATACATGCATAACTATATTATTTAGATCTAAAGTCTGACAAAGCTCACAGCAAACAGATTTACTAAATATACTGTTTCATTGCCTACTTTTAGACATCCCCCATTAACTATGTAATAAAAGCATATCATGTTTTTCTTGAATTCTGGCAATACTACATTTTGTGGTACTTTCACTGAAACTTGTTCCTGTACTAAATACTGATTTTTTTAAACAAAGCATTTTTGCAAACTCATAGCAGATCTGTAGCTGTCAGCACTTTTTGCTAACCATAACTTAGCACCTTTAGTATATTCAAGAAAAATACACTAAACAGGAGCTGTCCCAATAGTCAGACGTGATTGGTACTTAAATGCTGTTCTAGTTTTTTTTTTTTTTTTTTTGCTTTTTTGGATCTCTCTTTTATTACTTACATAATCAGTGGACCACTAAAATGTTAACACCAATTTGAATGAGTTCCCCAATAATGCCTTTAGGAGATATAGAACAAAATGCAAGACTTGTGTGCAGATGTGTGATCAGTTCCTTATCCAGTGCCAATATTATGCCTTCAAAAATTTCCCCAAATGTCACTACATTAAGTACAGAAAATCTTCCCTTAACTAAATTTTACTGATTTCAGTCTACTAATTTAAAGTCACCAATGTTCACTTACCTTTTTTTGGAAAGTTGAGTTTTTTCTCTCTATATAAAGTGGCAGAGAATATAACAGAGGTTGGCTAGCCTATAGTTTTCCAGTGCTGATCTAGTACCTCCCTTACTTATGGGATCACTACACCTTGATGCCAGCATCCAGAACTTGTCCATTTGTAAGAATTTATCAGAAAAAACACACACATGGGTTCTGATAGGTTATTCATTATAAAGTGCATGGAGCTGCAGGAATGTTGTCAAAGAAAAGAAACCTGGTATGCTTAGGCTTTTTTTTCATGCTGTAGTTATCATTAAAGTTAATATAGAAAGAGGTGTGCTTTTTTAACTTTATTTTTGCTGACCTATTAATCCTTTTAAGGGCTAGAGGAAGCATTTCTTGTGTGGTGTGTTTACTTTCTTTAGCTACAGAGTGCTAGCATAATATTTTACTGAGGCTGGGGAAGCATTTGTCATTTGGTGTTTTTTTTTTTTTTTTGTTTTTAGCCACAGAAAGTTAACCGAATGCTTCAGTGAAGCAGGAACTAAGTTGGGGCATGTAGTGCCTTTAGCCAGTCATAAGTCACTAACTTGCAATACTTTCAGCTCTCCCGAGTTTCTGTGGTTGGAGCTGAATAGCAGAGAGATGTGCTTTCTTTTCTACTTATTTTTGCTGACCTGTCAGTCCTTTTAATGGGTATAGGAAATATTTGTTGAGGGATATTTTTGCTTTTTTAGCCACAGAAAGCTAACTTAATACTGCAGTGAAGCAGGAATTGAGTTTCAGGGAGTGTAGTGTCTTTAGCCAATCATATATACATATCATATATACCATACACACACACACACACACACACACACACACACACACACACACACACACACACACACACGTGTGTGTGTGAGTGTATGTATGTATGTATATATATATATCTATATATATATATATATATATATATATATATATAAATATATATAAATATATATATATGACGCACACACACACACACACACACACACGTGTGTGTATACATATACATATATATACATATACACACACACATGCACACACAAAACACACAAGCTCATACATATATATTGAGTACTGAATTTCATCAAAATGTCCGTCAACAGATTTTTTTTTTTTTTGCAGACTTAATTTGTTGACAAGAAAGCTGTCAATATTTCACAGTCCTATCTCTGCTGCATTTGGTTTCCTAGACTACCAATATTGCAGTTTCTGATACACTAGCTTTATATTTGTTATCCCCCATGTATTTATGTAGTCTATGTTCAAATGTGCTTCATGTACTAGAATCTCTTACATTGACAGGAAGTTTTATGAGCAAGTTTGTATTAACAGAGTCTCATAACTGTCCCTTTTAACAGCTCTTTTGTTCTCGGTTACATAGACTGTGCCCCTATTTCTTAACAGATAATGGATTTCAGCTATACTCAAACTGATTTCTTTCTTTAAAATTTAACTTATGATTGCCCTAAAAGCTAGACATAACTTTCCTTCTACCAATCTATATAATATACTATAGACAGCCAAGGACTTCAATTTTTCACAGTATGACAAATTCTTCAAGTTGTCTACTCTTTCAGTAAAACACCTTTGCATGGTTTCTAAAGTCATAATTTCAGAAATTTATAAAGTACAAAAATAAATAAATAAATTATAGTCTACTACCCATCTAACCGATGATATAAAAGCACATTTCACTACTTTGGTTTCTGTTGTATCAATAGTTCCTAGAATTAAGCCCACCTGTTTTAATGCTCTATTTTAATATCAGTAACATGCCATCTGAACCTCATACTTTGTTCGACAGTAAAACCAAAATCCTTTATCAGATTAACTTCATCTAGAACATTCCCACCCATTTTTATACCTCCACTGAAGCCTTTACCAAAGCCAAAAACCTTTCATTTCTTAGGACTGAAGTGTAAGCCAGCTTTATCTGACCAGTTATTAATATCATTAAGCATTTATTTAATTCAATCAAATCTGCATATTTTGTTAACAGAAAGGATCCTGAAGTAGGCATTTCAGCAAGAACCATATTGAACCAGACAGGTCCCAACACAGAACCATAGGGTATTCCCTAAGTAACTATTTTCCAACTAGATTTATTTCCCTTTAATATCACAGTGAGCATGACCAGTCAGCCAAATAAGTATCTTATTATAAACTGATTAACTTTTGCTCTATTTGTGGATGGTTGCTATAATGCCAGGGTTGGGGAATAGGCCCTTTCCTTGGTAGTGTGCGATCTCATAACTTGTATATTTAATTAGGAGGGGATATGTGTTGAGGGGGGGGGGGGTTATTGCCCACAAAATAAACACTGTCAATATTTTTTTTTATGTTTAAAATTTTCAGTGCTGACTGCCATTTCAGTTTTATCCATCTCTATCTCTCTCGCTCTCTCTCTCTCTCTCTATATATATATATATATATATCACACACGCAACACAGTTACATTAAAAAATATGAAAATATCTGCTGCTCCTAGGAGCATTCTACATTCACAGACAGCAATATATAGTCTCATTAAATAAATACTGAATGCAAACCCTACTTCTGGTTTATAACTAATTTGTTCTAGTATTCATCTTCTTCTTTCGGCTTTTCCCGGTTAGGGGACACCACAGCAGATCACCTGTCCGCTCATGATTGGCAGTGGAGTTTTACAACTAATTTGTTCTAGTATACTTACTCAAAATAAAAAATATATATATAATGTGTCTTGTTGGTAGTGTTCTTGCTTGCCCCCCCCCCCCCCCGATGAAATGCTGTAAGCATAGATCTGCAACCAATTATACCTTTGCTTCTCAATGCTGTACAAAAATATCGCTATACAGCTACAGCAGAGGTGCAAATTTAAATGTCCTCATTCAGTTCCATTCTCTAGTAGTATATTGCAGAGCTGTCAGAAGACAGCAGGACTACTGCAGGAAGGAGACCCCCGGAAAAATGCACATATTGACAAGGATATGCCACATGTAAGTAGTAAGTGCAGGCGTTAGTGTGTGTCCTCATGTGTATGAAGTATAGCAGAACAGAGGAACTGTGTGGGTATGTGTAATGCTTGGCTTATTTTCCGAGCAATTGTGTGTGTGTGTGTGTGTGTGTGTGTGTGTGTGTGTGTGTGTGTGTCTGCGTCATTCGATCATTATGTGAAACACAGTCATTCTAGAAGCTTTATAAAAACATCTTGAAGCAAAAATAGTGCATCCTGTATAAAAAAAAAATCCTGTACTGCTTCATGTGATCATACTTGGTGTAAATATGTTTTTCTTTTGTTGGTCTTACTGACTTTATGCTCTGTTTTGCCCTTAAAATTCAAAAACAAAGAAAAGCAGTAGGTTCATAGGTAGGTACTAGGCTATCGGCCCAAGGGCCTATGTAAGCCTAGCCAACAAGGTTCTTTGGGTTATGCCACCCAAGAAAGTTATTTTCCTGTGCCACTGTCGAGCAGAGACACAGAAGTGATACCCGGGGTGTATTTCCTATTTCCCATCCACTCATCAAGAGTTTTCGTGAAGAGTGCTAATGAAGAACTTTGCTTGACATAGATGGGTAGCCTGTTCCAGAGTATGGAAAGTCTCTGGGACAGGAATCTATCCCTCCAGCATGTCCTGTTTATTGTGGTGACAAGGTTTAGGTCCCTAGAGCATGTAGCTCGGAGGGATTGGGATTTCTTTAGGTGTAGCATGTCCAACAGCTCTGGGTTTGACATAGCTTTATATGTCAGGCAGAGATCACCTTGGAGTAGGCGATATGCTACGGAGTAAAGCTGGAGTTTTTTGAGATGGTCAGTGTAGGGCATTTGTTTGAGGCTAGTAATCCTCTTTGTGAGGTACTTCTGTGGCCTTTCCAGCTGCTGCAGATGTCTTGTGTGGTACATTGCAAAAGGGGTGTTGTACTCTAAAATGGGTCTAATGAGTATCGAGTAGAGGGGAACAATGACCTCTTTTTTTCCTGGATGAGAACCCTTTTATGATGAGGTGTGCCATGTAGAAGGACTTCCTGACTGCTGTGGCGATGTGACTATCAAAGGAGAGACTACTGTCCACCTGGGTCCCAAGGTCTCTTATCACACATTCGGTACTAAGTAGATTGCTGCCTATGTAGTAGTTCATGGGTGCAGAGTTTTTACCAAAGGGGATAACACTGCACTTTTTGGCACTGAGCGTGAGGCCATGGCTCTGACACCAGGCATCTGTCTCAGCGAAGCCCTTCTGTAGGATGTCCACATCATTTGGGGACTTGACTATGGATCCTAGTTTGCAGTCATCTGTGAACTTCGTTAGCCAGAGGCATTCTGTGTTAGACTGTACTTCAGAGAAGTAGATACCAAACAGGAGAAGTCCCAGGGCTGAATCCTGTGGTACTCCACTTGTCACTGGTTTGAGGTCAGATTTGGAGTCTGCAACTTTTACAGTGTGGGTTCTGTCAGTGAGCCAGTTGGCAACCCATCTTGTGACGTAGGGATTTATACTTAGTTTAGTGAGTTTAGCTTTAATTCCAGAATGGGGGATGGTGTCAAAAGCCTTGGCAGGGTCAAGATAGGCTGTGTGAACCTCCTTACCCTCATCTACAGCTTTGGTGACTGCCTCAAAGAAGTCGATCAGGTTCAGGAGGCATGATCTGTCTTTCACAAACCCGAACTGGGTGGGATCCAGAGTTCGGAGGTTACTGATGTCTTTGTTTATGAGTTCCATGATGATACGTTCCATGGCCTTGCAGACCAGGCATGTCAGGCTAATAGGGCGATAGTTCCTGGGATCAGTGGTGGCTCCCCCTTTGTGGAGTGGGATAACTGTTGCTGTGCGCCATTCAGTGGGCATAAAGCCTGATGCAAGGCTATTACTGAACATGGTGCTTAAGTGGGGAGCCAGTTCGTTCTGAAGTTCATGTAAAACGGAGCCTGGGATGTTGTCTGGTTCCATGGATGCTGTGTTTTTGGCTTTAGAGAGTGCAGCTTTTAGCTGCATAGTTGTGATTACAGGGACTCTGCATTCTTCCTGTATAGATATGGGCCCTTTAGGGGGGGGGGGGGTAAAGTTAGCACTGAACCTATCTGCCAGGATGTTGGCAATATCAGTTGGTTCTTTTCATGCCGTTGTGCTGTAACTCAGAGCAGATCTGGGTGTTGCCATTGAGATTCTTGACATAGCTATAGAATGCTTTGTGGTTGCCCTTAGAATTAGTGGCGATTTTGTTTTCGTAGCTAGCTTTGGAGGATCTTATAAGGGATCTCTGCTTCTTACTGAGGCTGACCAGGGAGCTCCTCCACTCATGGGATTTTACTCTCTTTTGCAACAGTTTCTTCCTTCTGTTGTACAGTTTGTTTATGTCAGGGGACCACCAGACTGGCTTCTTTTTTTGGAGGATAGCGTCTTGGTTCTGTTTGGGATAGCACGATCCATGCATTCGTGTAAGTGCTTACAGAGTGCATTTGTGTAGGATTCAACAGTTGCAACTGTATTGTCCATCTGCATGGGTGTCATGAAGTTCACCACTTCTGTCTTAAGAAGCATGAAATTAGCTTTGGAGAATTTTTTTACCGTGGTTTCCTTAATGGGGGGTGGGATGTGGATATCAAGGGTGATTAGCTTATGGTCGGATCGGACCAATGAGGAGTTAACTTCAGGTGTGGAAACCCGGTCACTCATGTTGTTAATGACTAGGTCTAGGATATTGTTGCCCCTGGTGGGGGTGTGGATAAGTTTAATCAGGGCATTGGAGTTTATGAATTCCAGAAAACATTGAGCTAAGGATTTGGTACACGAGTAGTTTTCCCAGTTAATGGTGGGGTAGTTGAAGTCGCCCATTATTAGGGTGTTTGGTTAAACCCTAATATTTTCCAGTACATCAAGAAAAGAGGAGTGGGAATCTTGGGGCATGGTGGGGGATCTGTTGCAAGCTACAATTTAGATTGCAGTTTTGCCCAGAGTTAGTTGCATTTGGATAACCTTGGATGCATTATGCTGAGCAACTAGCCTGGAGGTGTGGATATCCTTAATGAATATGAACAGACCTCCGCCTTTGGTGTTTCGGTCCAGGTTACATGGCCGAAAAGTGTGGTATGAGTTATAGCCTGGTAGTGCAGGGGTACTCTCTGGAGCCTTGAACCAGGTCTCAGTCACTGCACAAATATCGAAGCTCTCCATTTTAAGGAGTGCCTCGAGTGAGTGCATTTTGAGATTTAGACTTCTAGCACTGAGTAACATTACCCTCAGTTTTTGCTTGCCTGTTCCTGTTACGGTGGTGAATTTGTCATTTGAACTTTGCCTAAAAAAGGCACTATAGGGGTGGCAAGAGCCTTAGCCAGTATCCGGAATCCCAGGGACGACAGATGCAGGCCATCTGTGGCAAAGCATTATGGTCTGTCGACCATGTCATCCCAAGCAGACAGATACTGGATCCCCTTAGAATGACACCAGAAGCTTAGCCAATTGTTGAAGTCAATCATTTTGTCCTTGTACTGTGGTATCATTCTGGGCTATGGCAGAATGCTACTCAGGGCTAGGGTCATACCTGCCTGGGCTACAAGATCAGAGAGCTCTTCCATGTCTCTTTTCATGTAGTCCAGGGAGGTACGTTTCAGGTCATTCACACCAACATGGACAATGACAGTCATATTTGTACTTGTTGTGGAGTGACCTGAGTGTGTGCGTTATGTGGTGGATCCTGGCACCCGGCAGGCAGCTGACAGTAACTTTCTCCTTGTTTAGCCTGGTAAGTGGGACATCATTGTGCCTGTCTATAGAGTCACCTATGACTAGTGTGTTGGATACGTTGTTTTGCCTTATTGGCTATGGTTGAGTGGCACACTGAGTCTGTGGGCTATGTGTCATTTGGGTTGTGTTGGGGGATGGAGGTTGCTTGCATTCTGCTTTGGAGGTCTCTGTTGCTTAGACAGATTATTACTGAGCGCCTCCATGAATGATTTTGTGTTACTATGTGTGGATTTTGGTGGTGTAGATTTAGTGAGACTATGTGATCAGTGTGGTGTGGTGCAAATGTTTACCTTCTCCTCCTGACTGTCAAGTTCAGTCTTGGCTGGAGAGAGCTTTACCTCCAGTTTGGCTAGGTAAGTGCATCTCTCACAGGTTGTAGTATTGGGTGGTAGGAGGCGAAGGTTGTTTGTGTACATGAGGCAATTGCGTCAAGATGCCCAGATTCATCAGATAGACAGGAGAGAACACTGGGAGCTGACCCTTGGACATGCCTGAATAAAAAACTGTTTTCCTCTAGATACGTGAGGAAAGTGAGTACAAGAGCTGTTTTTCTCTAAGCAAGTGAGAAAATTAAGTACAAAAACTACTTTCCTCTAGGTAATGAGGAAGGTTGAGTGCTATAGTAATTAGTAGCTTATTTAGTGCTTACAAGTTCTGAACAAGTGCTGAGCACGAATAAGCAAATTTAAGTGTTAAAACTAAGAATCTGTACCTGCACTAGACGAGTTACAGGACAGAAACAAGTGCAAATGCAGGCTTTCAAATCGGAAAGTTGAGAGAGATGGAAAAGATTGCCCAAACGGCCAATAACTACAATTTCTGGGCCAGAATCACTCCTTATGTGGTAGACAGGTTACCTAGAGCTTACCACTCCCACTGATAAGCTAGAAGGCTTCCCTCCAACACAGAAAGGCTTGGGGGGAGGGGCTCAGAAGCTTACATACAGTCCTGGATACAGCAAATCTGTATCTGGAACACTAGTTACAGGAAAGGTAGGAAACAGGCTTACAGTAGTACACAGCTAATTTAGTTAGTATGCATTTTAATGAAACGTCTGAGTGAACTGAGTCTTTAAAACTGAGAATTAGGAATAGACAAGTCATTATATTACAATTTTATACAGAAGCTTAAAACAGACGAAGATCATATATGCTACATGACTGCCACTTCACAGTTTATCTAAAGAAGACTAATATTTTAAAGAACTACTACTTTTTCTTCACAGATTAATAACAACAGAACAGACCTGCAAGAAGTGGCAGAATTTTCTGTTTTTCTGTTCTTGCCGTTGTTTTATTTTTCTGATTGGCTTGCTTCTTTTTTGTCACTAGGCAGAAAGATGCTAAAATGGCTTGGAATACTTTAGCCTCCAGCTACTGTTTATTTGAAACAAAGTTCAAATAATTTACAGGGGCCATTATTTAGTTATAATAACCAGGCATCTGAAGTGTTGCTGGGTTTGGGGAGGGGTGTCTGATAATGACAGGCTTTGCAGGGCTAATGTTTATTTATGTGAAGCAAGTTGGAATAAATGGGCATCTGTAACCGGATAAAGAGCATAGTGCCGTGTAGCCTACATAAACAAATAATCAGGATAATGGCTCATGTCATTTAGTTTATCTAGATCGAATAAAAAAATAAATTGTAAAGAACTATGACAGTTTGCTCATGGTATTAATTTTGTAGGGCACTACCTTAATCTAAAAAAGGGAATGGTATTTTTCTAAAACGACTTAAAAGAATGTTTCAGCACCTGTATTTCTACATATTTTAAATTGAATTTTAAATTGGCAAGGTTCCATTTTGGTTATCTTAACCTGTTTTAAAAACATTTGTTTTCATGCCCTTTTATTTTAATGGGGGATTTCACGGTATTCTTTTTAAATTATTTAATTGTTTGTTTAATTAATTGGTTTAGATGGCTATAAAAGACAGTGTTTTTGCATACCATTCAGTTTTGATAAAGTCCATATTGTTTAAGGATGAACACGCTTAAGTGACTTGGTTGACTGAACTTGTTGCACATTATCGAGTTAATAAATACTTTTTCTACTCAATCAGGTTTGCCTTTTCTCAAGGTTTACCCTAGTAATCTTTTGCTGGACCTAGATACATTAAATGACGTGAACCATTATCCTGGTTTTAAGTGGGCAACTGTTTATGTCAAAGTGGCAATTACTATTTTTTTTTTTTTATTACAAATACATTACTGTGGCCATCAGAGTCAAACACCAGCACTCTGTACAGTAAGTCACTACATTTAGTAATTTGGATAGGTTGTGTGAGAAAGCCACTGATCATCAACACAGTGGTGCACTCTGTAATGTTGCCATCTATAGTAGAGTCCTTGGCTGTGTATCCTTCTCTGTAGAATTTGCATGTCCTTGCCTGTGTGTGGGATTTATCCAGGTGCTGGGGGGGTAACTTGTCGATGATGTTATTATTTATTTAACTTTCCTCTCAATCAAATCTCAGAGGTGCATATAGAAGGTTACTATAGCTTGTTTAGGGGCAGTGCTAACAGTAAGCAGAAGTAAATATCGACATGAAGTATTACCTGTGCTTAATTGTTGTGTGGGGTAGGGCCCAGGCCAATTCTTGTTATCAGGGTGCTGCTGTGCACTTCTAATGCCAGTTCTTGTTTTCAGCATTTAATAAGGATTTCTGCATCCACAAAAGGGAGGTGGGTAAGGTACACACACCCTGAGCTATAGTGCCCCCCCCCCCCCCCGAGTTATTGACATTGGTGATATTTGCATAACAATGGTAATATTCCATGATTGATAGGTGTGGCAGCAGAGTGTCTCTCACTATCCAAAAATGTTATAATGACATTTTTTAACTAACACTCTCGGTTTGCACAGGTCATCTCCAACACAACTGGTTTGTATCTTCAAGTCTGACTGACCAAATACATTTGCTCAGTGAAGGACACAACCTGACATATTGAAAATTATTAATCTACACCAGCAGTCATCAATAACACACGGAATGTGCATCTTAAGCTCTACCTGCGTCATCTTCTTTTCACCACTCAGTCAGGGTTATCCTATCCACCAAAATGATTTGGGTAAGATACACACACTGTGAGGTATACAGTTTTACTTTTTCCCAGTGTTGAGAATATTAACAATATCTGCATATTAGTAGCAGTAACTCAAGAATGGTACTGTTAGCATTACTTAGCAAGGTGGCACGAGGACACTGGCATGATTTGTGCACAGTGAAACCATTGCTGGAGGTGTACAGGTTTTCAGTGATAGAAAGAAGGGAAGATTACGAAAATTATGAAATATTTCCATATTTAAATTAATAATACAAATGCTGAGTGTGATGGTGACATGTTGGAGGAGTATTTAAGCAGTTGGTGCCAAAAAAAAAAACAGTAAAAATTTGTGTCTGATAAAAACATCCAGAATTATAACTGTCTAAATTTTTAGCAATTGTCGCCTCATAGTTAGACGTTGCCCGTTCGATTCTCAGTTAGAGCGTCTTCTGTGTGGCGACATGCATGAATGGGTATTCCTTCGTTGAAGGTTGTGCGTTACGCCCAGCAAGCCAGCACGTAAAAATCTACTGCCAATCATTAGCGGACAGGAGTTCAGCTGTGGCGACCCCTAACCAGGAAAAGCCGAAAGACACAAACAAACAAAACAGTCTAATATTGGGATTAATATTGCATGAGTGGAATAAGCATGAATAAATACACAAACAGAATGATAGTAAAAATGACACAGAAAATGATGTGGTTAACATGTACACATCATGTGCTATACAGCTTTTTTCTGCAGTTATGGAAATGTGTAATATTCATAAAGAAATAGTACTATTGTAAAACCTCTCCCTAAGACACCCATTTCCTCCAATTCATCAAACTGTTGGCCCATTTCTAGTCTCCCTACCCTAGGAAAGATTCTAGAAAAATTACTTTACTTCAAACTCACTGATTACATCAACTAATACAACATGCATGGCTTTTGATCTGGCTGCAGTACATCCACAGACAACTGGACCTTCAGCAGCAACATTCATCTTGGAATGGACAAAGACCTAATTGTTGAGACATTTTTATTGACCTCACTACAGTCTTTGTTGTTGTTGATCACCCAGTTCTCCTAGACTATCGCACTGAAATAGGCATTAATGATGATATACTGGTCTGGTTCAAAAACTACCTCTCTAACCACAACCTCTCAGTGAATTTCAATTTATCGACCTCTACATCGGTTCCTCTGCAGAAAGGTGTCCCTTGATGACCTATTCTGGAACCTTTCCTCTTTTCTATCTACAGTAAAACATACTTCCTTTTGACTTGCACAATCTTCATCTCGTGCTTTAAGTTGATGACATGTTCCTACTCTGTTCCAAGAAAAAACACAGGCCAGCACGCTCCAAACCCAATGCAACAATTTATTCTTTATTTAGTCATTAAAACGCTCTGTCTCTTCTCTTGAACTCAAAACTTCAGGCTGATTTTCATGCTCTTATTCAATGGGTCAAAGATAAACAATTACAACTCATCTAAAACAAGAACTATGGTTTGTGTCATTAGACAAAAGCTCTCTTTTGTCTCCAGACTCAGAAAATCCTAGATCACCTTAATAGTATGGAAAATGTCACTTCATTCAAATTTCCAACTACACACACACACACACACACACACACACACACACACACACACACACACACACACACACACACACACACAATCAGCTTTCTCCTACTCTGGGCTAAAAGGATCTCCTCTTTTCCATCCAGATCCTGTAGAAATGCCATTGGTAAAGATATCTTATTGGCTCAGCTAGAATATTGTCTTTAACTGCTGCAGCTTCTAAAAGAAATGTATCCACCATTCAGTCCTTCTCAAATGTCATTTGCAGATTCATGACTCTTGCCTCAAGAAATGACCACCACTGCAAACTACTGGAAAAGCTAAATGGTTACATTTGAAAGAATGCACTGCCTTTCTACTTGCCTCTCAACTATTTAAACTTATCAGGAATGACACCTCCAGCCACCAGACTATTCAGAGATGCACCAGCATACAACATTAGACATCGTAACCACTCATGTCCCTCTTCCAACCCCCCCAAATTAGACTTCTGTGCAGACCATGCTTTCTTAGTCCTTGGTCTTAAACTGTGGGAATCTCACCTTTCATTTCTTAAACATCTTTAATCTTAACCCTTTTTCCAATCAGAAAAAAAGCACAGTTCAAGAATTTAGGAAAATGCAACTGTTATCTCTCTGGCCATATAACTTAACCTCCTCATTCCCTTCTTCTGTCTACATACCTTGCTCTAACTCTGTTTTTGATTGCGAGTCTTTCAGCATGCCAACTCTACTTTCCACTCTGTATATCATGCATGTATATATTGTGTGTTTTCAGTCACTTCGTATATAATGTCCCTTATCTATTGCTTTATATTCTTAAGCCAAGAATGCTACTCATTTTCTATAAAAGTAAAACACAAAACAAGCAGCAATGGCTAAACACAGACCAACAACTAGGTGAATCCTCTCTTTATTAGCGCTTTCATCCAAAATAAAATTTTGAACTTCCTCAAATACAAACTTCCCAAAAAGCACACAGGATTTAAATACCACAATCAATTAAAACAATGATTCCATTAAATTCGTTTGAGTTGGTGATGGACATTATGACGACAACGGAATTTATGCCAGATAACACGCCAACTATAACTTCAAATGCGCAACCTACTTCCCTGACAATTACAAATGGGGAAACTCCACTGTTTTTAGGAGCCGATAATAATGAATCGGTTCTTTCCTCATTTAATGAACTGAAACAACTGGTTACTGTTTCTAATACTATAGGTGACTTCCGGATTTACAATTTTTCTGACACCAGACTGGATACAGGGACTGCTGACCTTTTATCAAAAGGTATGACTTTTGTGCCTACTAAGAGAGCAGATATATCTAATACATTGTGCGATTTAAAATTATTTACTCGAAAATTTAATTTTTTATTAATGTTTGAGGGGCACGCTGATATTTCTGATGAGTGTAGGACTGCTAGTACTTGCAATCCTCCTTTGCAACCTGTATTACTGCTTTTTTTAAAGATGTGCGATTTAGATTTGAGGAATTTGGCCAATTCAAGAATGTATTATAAGAAAAATCTGAATGATCAGCAACTGTTATTGTTTAATTTTCTGAAGCAGCAAAGGGTACGTTTTAAGAAGCCGGACCGGGGGACTGGGGCTGGTGGTAATGGACTTGGGGGATTATAGGAATAGGATGTTAAAATTATTACACAATGCAGCTTACCAAAAAGTGTCTAAGAACAAACTAAATGGGGGTTACAGAAGGGTTTATGGGCAGATTAGGGACATGTTAATTGCTCATTGTATTTCTAAACAAATATTTAATTATTTGAACATGGTTTCACCTGTTATACCAAGCAAGTTCAGTGTCCCGAAATTACACAAAATCATCCAAAATCTACCAATGAGACCTATTATTGATGGAAGAAATGCAATTACTGCAGCTTGTGCTAAATTCCTAGATAGTAAATTGAAGAGTATTGTGTCTTCTGAGAAACAAATCTGCAGACTCTTGGAGCTTCTTGGCAGCAATCAATGACTTAGCATTTGCTATATAATTTTTCTACCATAGATGTAAGAGAACTTTATATAGTAATACCCCAGGATATTGATTTACAATAGATAATGGATTTCTTGCATCATAAAGGGGTACAGCAGGTAGATATTAATTTGTATGAGGAACTATTTGAGATCGTGCTTACAAATAATTATTTTTGTTTTGAAGATGAACTGCATTTACAAAAGGCTGGGGTAGCAATGGGTTCCCCATGTGGGTCAGTTTTTGCAAACTTATTTATGGCCGCCTGGGAGCACAAATTTGTATTTAATACTGTTTTTTCAGCTAACATTATCTGGTATACCCATTACCTGGATGACTTGTTCATCTTGTGGAAAGGCGATGAAAATACTTTTGCAAACTTTATGGAATATATCAATGAAACAACTGATTTTTTTTAATTTACTAATGAGTT
Source organism: Protopterus annectens (assembly GCF_019279795.1). Classification (NCBI taxonomy): domain Eukaryota; kingdom Metazoa; phylum Chordata; order Ceratodontiformes; family Protopteridae; genus Protopterus; species Protopterus annectens. Next base: position 1,339,806,597 of record NC_056741.1, read on the forward strand.
TAGCACTACAGCTATAGCATATTTGGATGTCTACTTAGAGAAGGATTTAAATAGTGGGGATGCATATCAAGGACTCATAGGAAAAATACCTATTCTAACAGCTATTTACATATTTCTAGTGCCCACTCGAGTCACCAGAAAAGGGGGGTAAAAAAAAAAAGGTCAGCTCATGACAGCCGCAAGAATGACCACCCTGGATAGCCACTTTGAGAATGAATGCGACTTTTTGGATTCTATGTTTAGTAAGAGGGGGTATCCCTTGGAGTTACTGCATGATTTAAGGGGAGAGGTATCATTAAAAAGACTGAGCAGCCACTTTTGCCCAATTTTGGGGAATAGGACTTTTATGACATCTGAACCTGATCCCAATAATGGTGAGATGGGGACGTTTAGTGGTTCTAATGATAGTATGACTGTACCCCAATTTATTACTCAGTTTAGTAGTGATTATAGAAGTATTCACAACATCTTACTTAAAAATTGGAATTTATTAATGGAAGAAAGGCAGATTAGAGACAGAGTAGGTACTTTATTTGCTATGGTATATAGAAGAGGAACAAATTTTAATACTTTTTTGGAGCGATTGAATCCTGTTACCTTTGACATAAAAAATCTAGGTATGAAAAAATGTGGAAGGTGTCCTTATTGCCCCAAAATGTTAATGGGGGGAGGGGTCTTTTCAAATAGCTGGAAAATAATATAATTTAAAATTTAAATTTGACTGCAACAGTAAAGGAGTGGTTTATTTGGGTATTTGTCAAGCATGTAGGGCATTCTACATGGGATAAACTGACAGCAGATGAGGGACAGGATTTATCAACATGAATATGTCATCAGGAAGGGACAAGAAAATAATGCTTTAGCAAAGCATGTTTGTGAAATTAGGGCTCATAATTTTGCTTATATGGCCATTGATAAAGTGTTGTCAGATAATAGAGGGGGACCCGTGGAATTATGCCTCGAGAAAAAAGAGCTGCTGTGGCAGTTAAGGCTAAATGCCTTTAAATGGTCAGGACTTAACGACATGTGCTCTATCTCTTGTCTATTAAAAATAAAGGCTTTGAACAGGTAACCTTTATGAATAACAAAGTTCTTAATCAAATATTTTTTATGCGTGAAATGTTCTTAGAATGCTTTGTGTAACAGTACAATATTTCTTACAGTTTTAAAGTTTTTATGGTTGGAAGGAGATATTTCATTTGGTTTTGTATTCATAATTTTGTTTTGGAGGGAAATTTAATGGAATAATTGTTTTAATTGAATAATTGATTGTGGTATTTAAATCCTGTGTACTTTTTTAGAAGTTTGTACCTGAGGAAGTTCAAAGTTTTATTTTGGACGAAAGCGCTAATAAAGAGAGGATTCACCTAGTTGCTGGTCTGTGTTTAGCCATTGCTGCTTGTTTTCTATGAAGTTTGTTTATTTCAGTAGTACATTTTCTATATAATATATGTATATACTGCATTTGTCATTCACTCTGTGTATAACTTCAAGTATCTTTTGTGTTTCTCTTGGGCTGACACTGAAATAGGTCCAGTGGGATCAGTGCTCTACCCCAGTTAACAAATTCAAAATAAAACAAGTATCTCAACGATGGTACCCTTGACATTAGCTTGCATGTAGGCATATGGAGGTTAGCATGAGTTGGAAAATGTACACAATGAGACCATCACTGGGGATGTATAGGTCTTAAGAAACTAAAAAAGTGTTTGCAGAGGTCATGAAAATTATAAAATATTTCCATATTTTCAATAATAATGAAAATATGGATAGTGACAGTGTCATGTTTAGGATCCTATGCACGTGGTGGAAGTTAGACAACTTGCTTTAAAAGTTATTTTTTTGCGTATGATAAATATATCCAGAGACGTAACTGTTTGTTTTAGGAAAAGTTAATACTAACAAATTTTAATACTAGGACTAGTTTCTCAACAAATTTAAGTCTTGCATTAGTGAGCAAGTTGGCATCAATCAAGTTGACATGATTTGGAAGGCAGACACAGTGAAACCATTATTACAGGATGTACAGAACACCAGTTACTGAAGAATGTTTGAAAAAAGATTATGAAAAATATTAGATATTTATATTAATTATACAGAAATTGATTGCAATACAGTTGTGTTGAGGATTGCATATATAAGCCAACAGTATTAGTTAAAAAATGGCATTATAACATGTTGGGTATGTGAATGCTTCCAGAGATATGAATGGTTGTTTGGTAAAGCAGTTGTGAATATTACCAATATTTTCATACTGGAATAAATATTGCAAAAGCTGTATGGCCTACAGGCAAAGAAATTATGCTGTCTTATATACAACATTACTGCACATAATTATGTCACTAACAGTTGCCATCTAACATGCATGGCTTTGCAGATTAATACTGCTCTGAAACATTGTGAAAATGATATGAATAATGTGCATTGACTGTGCAACATCAGAAAACATTTGTGTGCTACCCACTCTTACTGTATATCACTGGAAAGCTCTTGAGCAAACAATTCACCCACTGATGTGTTGTGTCTTTATCTTGCTTGATTACAGAAAGAGGACCCTCTGTTTGAGCATACTACTAATGCATTTTGGAGGGAAAATACCATTTTGTAATACAACTGCTGTATAAATTCAATGATATGAGAAGACAGATGTTTGATACAAACACCAGTGTATAGCCCATCATCTAATGAATTTTCACATTTTCCATATTTTTGTAACTTGTACTGATTACAAATTATTACACATCATATGAAGTATGCTGTTAATACAGGATTTAGGACAAAACGCCTGAGAAAGCAACTCATTCCAAAGCTTAACAGGCTTCATGAAGCAATGGAATTAATCAGACACTGTTGCTCAGGACTGAATGAGTTAAAAAAGAAAGCTAAAACTACTAAGTATTGTACAAGTACTGGCAAGTGCATTTTATTTATTCATTTCATTTACCGTGTTTGTCCAACTGGGTTTAGCGAAAAATACAATTTCGGCTGAGGATCAGGGAGAAAATATTCAACAAGTTGCAAACATTTTAAACATACATTCAATAATGTACATGAACAGATATTAAATAATGCACATCAACAATTACACATATATTTGCTGATTATATTACATTCATATGAAAGCAGAGGCTTCTATTATACAAAAGATAGTTTTGTATTAGTATATGTTGAATACTGAGCATTTGAAGAGGTTTATTAGTGGGTTTGACAGACAGATAATAAATCATATGATCAGTGCTAAGAAATCCAAACAAACTGAGGAGACAGATTACACTAGGTAAGACAGAAAATGTCTAAACAGTCGTTTAGAGGTGGAGTGTAAAGCAGGTTCACAGACAATTATAAATATGGCTGTAATAAGGTTTATATTAGAAAGAGAAAGGCGGAGATAAGCAGAGTTACAAAATAATGAATATAGCTGGGAGATACTATTAAAACTTTTCAGGCATAGGTGAAGACTGGCTGTGAGGCACAGGATTCTGAAAGAAAAGACTTGACAATATGGCAAGCTGAAGCTAACGGCGACATCTGTCCTGGTGATGTACAGGAGCAGATCCACTGACTTGGAAGGTGAAGTTTCATTTGTGTTTTAATAAGTTTGCACTCTGAATGGATTTCAGTGGAAGTGGGATACAGTTCAATAGTCTGGTTAAACTGTTTGAATATAGAGTCGCTTGCAGTATTGGATGATTTAGTTACAGTGTTTTCTCTCTAGAGTGTAAAATTCTATTGGGGGAGTAATGTATTACGTTGTTAAGGGCTGGACAAGTTTCTGGCTTACACAAGTCTCTATTATTGTTAGGTGAGCACAGCTAGGTGATGTGGTCATTCTAATCAGTTTTTTTTCTCTCTGGTGGCTAAGCAGTGGTGTGTTCTGTTGTTACATTCTCCTGAAAATTTGGCCATTTTACTATAACATTGCTCAAGTATGGACAGTTGTGAGACTTGAAGTTTAGTGAAGATTGGGGCAGCACTGAGGAGAGACAGCAGAAAAAATGTAGAGAATATACATCTTCTGGCTACATCAGTGAGATAGGTTTTTACTCGGTTTTAATTTCTGCAAGTCTTTTGGGTTTCTAGTACCATGATGTGAATGGACCCTATTCCTTAGTCAAATTATGATTAAAGTTCATGAAATTAGTATTATTTTAGTCTTTGACGTTAGCCAAAAGTGTTTTTTGCAATACCCGCAATGTGCCAGAAATGACTCCTTCTGTAATTCATATGTTGTTACAGGTATTGGTTGCATATCTAAATATAACTGTAAAATAATTTTTTATGAGACCCATTGCTCCTACTACTATTGGAACTGTCTGGGTATCCTTCTTCCACACTGCCTTTGTTTCTGCCTGCAAAGCCTGATATTTTATGACTTTGTGCCTCTCTGTATGTAACACACTGTAATCACAGGGAGTACCAATTTCAAAGATCAATGCTACTTCTGTCCTTCTTTTCATGGACTACTATGTCGGTTTTTCTCACATCTGTTTTTTGAACTGTTGGTAATGGGTGATCCCATGTGATATAAATATTATCATTCTCTATAATGGTTTGTGGCTCATGCTTCCAATGCTTCTCAGCTACTTCAATATTGTCATGTTTGCACAATACCCAATGCAACAGCCTTTCCACATTATTATGCCTTTCAGTATACACACACCGAGCAGCAAGATGTGTGACTGTTTCCACTTCTGTTTTACAGAATCTGCATTTGTTTGTTTCTCACAAATGTTCAATGGACTTTGTAAACCACTATCCACTATCCACAGTAGTCCACTATCCTGGGCCGCCAAAATTAACCTTTCATTTGTTGTTTTAAATTCACCTCTCCTTAACCATTCATGCATCAGGTCATGATTGACATGAGGTTGTTCTAGTTTTCAGTACTTGCAACTATATTTATGCCTTTTCCAAATGTTTTGCCTTCACATCTGGTCTTTCTCTTTATATTATTTCTTTTGTTTTTTGGCACATTCCGTTGCCGGGTGATGTTTTCTATTTCTTTCTATTACTGGTTTGGTTTCCATTCCTGTCTGACACTAAACTAAACTGATAAGAGTTTTTCCTCTGTATAATATACATAGTTTTTGATGAGGTTTTTAACCACATGTGACACATAGTGGTCAAATTTCAATTGGTCATCCACGACGATACAGAGTTATTTTGTGTGGTTTACCTTGTTCTGTTATGGTGGTGTTGGCAGAGATGACAGTGAACAGTTGTTTTAGCACAAATGTAAAGATTTGTAATTTTTTTTTAAGATTTAGAAGTAGTTGAGAATTATTTAACCATGTTTCAACCGATAAGGAGGATTGTTTTGTAAGGTCTTGAGAGTTTAGCGACAGGTTTGACAAATCAGATGAGGGTCAGATCATCAGCATATTGAATTAGGATAGTATTTTTTGTAGTTGTGTATAGGTCACTGATGACTACATTGAAAAGTATAGGACCTAGTATAGATCCTTGTGAGATACCAATAGTTACAGGTGAGAAGGTGGACAAATCATTTTTTTTTCCTTTTCACTGCTTGTGCTCTGTTTGAAAGGAAGTTATGGAACCACTGCAAAGGAGAAATGGTCAGCCCCAAGGATGAGAGTTTATGTAAGAGTTTCTGGTGGGACAAAGTATCACAAGCTTTTCTTAAGTCTATGAAGATGGTAGAAACTAGGCCTCCAGCATTTCTATGCTTAACACATGCCCAATACAGGCTTTACATGTCACCTACAAAGGAATAGCTGCAAAGGAGCACTGAAGTTCACTTATTCAATGATATTATTCAAAAAGGTAAGCAATTTTTTTTCCTACATAATGTCACTGTATAATAAATAGGAATAAATCACGTTCAGCTGTGGGTAATGCAGGATTTACCCATAACTAGCTTTGTTTGATGAACTGGTCTTTACCATTATGTCCAAATCACATTAGATGTGGTAAATCCCACATTACCCACAGCTGAACATTGAGTTTCTAATGAAACAGCCTTATGTTTCTTAGGAAACCAGCCAGATTATCTGCAACTAATTGAGGATCCTTTATTGCTGCTGTAACACATACAATATACTGGAGATTTTTTTGGGTTTTAATGAAATTTATTTACAGTGCAAGTATGGGCTGCAGGTTGTCAGTGCAAATATATCAAATCAAAATTATTTCAACAAAACAAAAACATTGCAGTGCAGCTTATTTACACTGCAAATATATAAATTAAAAGTTCATCTAAGAAAAAGAAAACAGAAGTGCACTTTTCATGAAACTTGCAGTTCAGTTCACGTGAAGTCCCTCAGAAGCCCTACAATCAATTTATTTATTTTTCTTGGTGCTGCAGTTCAGATTAAGCTGCCTGCTACCTCCACAATTTAAATGTCTAGTCAATCCACAGGTCAGCGCTTGTTACTCTACAGGTAAGTCCACAGCTTTTGATACCTCACAGTTAATCCATAACTACTTGTAGTTATAGGTCTCCTCCAAAGTTTCCACTCTTGGTTTAAAAATCCCTCTCCAAGAATGGCCAATGTCTCTCCATCTTTGTTTCTGGCCCTCCCTTTTAGGAAGAGGCAGGTTCACACATTCAGAGTATGTCTGGGGGATTCCCCCCCAAGAATGCCCCAAAACCTTGGCTCTAAAAATCCACATCAGTCACTGGGTGCAGTATGCTGCATGGCCCTTCCTAGCTCAGACCTGTGGGTATGAGCAACTTTGGACAGCCAGATCCCACCTCAGATGGTCCAAAAATTGAATGGCATGGAGTTCCTTACATCATACTTTCTTCTAGTTGAGGCACAGTCAGGCACGATATGCTACCTGAAAACAGGCATAGCCCTGTATTCTTCTTAATCTGTACACAATCCTTTTACCCTTGAACTTTTCTGTCTTGAGACACCAGTTTGGCCAATGCAGTAACATTCTGTTGCAACTCTTTTTATCATAGGATCATAGGATCATAGATCAGTACTAGGCTAACTGCTATTGCGAGCCATTTTAAGCCTAGCCAGTTATCCCTTGTGAGACTCAAACCCCGCACCTTGTGTTTATAAGGCAAACACCTTAACCATTAGGCCACCCTCCCAAGTAGATTTATTTTGTTTCTGCTACTGATTTTCTTTTCCACAATAAGGTGTGAATCAAGTCACAAATTTCTCTGTTTGCAGCATAAAAACTCTTCCTATTATGTCATCAACATCATCAATGTTGTTATAAGGAAGGGTCTGGAACATCTGATCACATTTTTACTGGGACATCATATGAGGCAGAACTACTACTTGTTTTGTACTAAAGGGTTTCTCTTTTAATGTACTTACATTTTCCATGTTTGTCCTCTCTCTCTCTCTAGGTCTTATGGTAACACTGATTTTTTTTTTCTAAAAACTTTTTATTCAATTCATAAGATGTAATAATAAGAAAGTGCACAACCAGTGGCTAGATGTTTATACATGAAAGAACATATAGACTGAGCACTTGTTAACATAAAAAAACAGACAAAAACTTGGAACATCATAACACTGTATATACAATATATACAAGAAGAACTAACCCAAGTGCTACCATTGGGAAAATATAGGTAAAATGAGCATGAATTATATAAAAGGTCTCAATTCTAGATAAGGGTAATAGGATTGTTATTCACTAAAAATAAGATTAGTAACCCTTTCCCAGACTTTTGTTAAGAGGGCAGTTTTTTTAGGGCCTTTCTTAATAAATTTTTGTGCTGCAATGTATGAACAAGCCATTTCCTTAAAGTTGTCCCAACACAGTTTAGTGCGATCTGTCCAATTTTTAGTGATATAAAGTTTTATGAGTGAGCATAAGAAGACCAGAACATGTGTGTCCAATTTAGAGAGAAATCTGGTAGGGATATGCAGTATGGCTAGTTCCCAAGAAAGGGTCGATTTATGGTATCCCATTTTTTGGAGACGTACTTTTAATGAGGTCCAAAGCTTATGTGAGTAGTTACATGACCATAGAACGTGTAAGAGATCAGCCTTTGGGGAGGGGCAGCACGGACAGGAGGGGGATTTTTTCGGATCAAACTTGAATAATATAGAGGGAGTATAGTATGCATTATTATTGATCATTAATTGTGTATAGATGAGTTTTTTGAAAGGGGAAAAATCTAGGGTATTTTTTATGGCAGAGAGTTTCTGTTTCTCCGACAATTGAGAGTTATAGTTGTCCCAATAGCTAGAGAATAGACAGTCTGACTCATGAATTATGGATGATAGAAGTTTATATGAATTGGAAAGCATTTTCTCTGGTAAGGTCAGAGTCTGAATAATAATCTCTAATTTGGTGATGTCTTGGCAATTGATTATTAAATGGGCGAATTTTTATGTAATTAGCTCTCGTAAATGTCGGAGAATAGTTAAGTATTTCTTGTTAACTTTACGGGTTATGCAAAGGTTGGTAAGTGATTCATTTTTATGTTTAAGTATATCCCAGACCGTAAGGTTTTTAATAAGAGGGAAGTTAAAAAGATTGATTGACATATTGTTTATTTTGATATTGGGGTTTAAATGAAGAGGTTGAAGTAGAGGAAAAACATTGCCTAGCTTAATAAGTTTTAATACGTTTTGAAAGGATCTAATTTTTTGTTTTAAATTGGTGGATAAGTTAGATTTGACTATATCATTCAGGGAAAGAAAAGGGAGGGCAATGGGGTTAATTTTACTGGTTAGGATATGTTGATACCACATTTTGGACCAGGTAGAGTAGGAGTTGTATTCTCTATAGTTAAGTTTCGCAATAGACAAAATTCTGTTAGCGCAGACAATAGTATAATAGAGATGGAAATTCGGGAGACCAAGACCACCTTTATTTTTAGGAAGTGATAATTTAGAGTATGAAATTCTCACTGATTTAGGGAACCAGATAAATTTAGCAAGCTCTTTATTAAGTCTGGATAAGAATGACTTGGATATTTTCTGGTCTGAAGCATTAAATTGATAGAGAAGTCTGGGGAGAATGTTCATTTTAATTATCGCTGATTTAGATGGAAGAGAAAGGTTCATTAGTTATCACCTGCGAAGATCTAAAGTTATTTTTGACCAAGTTCTAAGCATATTATTTTGAAACATAGAGAGCTGGTTATGTTCTAAGTGGATCCCTAGGTATTTAATGTCAAAAACTATCTTAAAAGGAGAGTTAGGAAAATATTTAGGTTTGTGAGCTAGTGGGTTGATAGGAAAGATGTGCGATTTCTTAAGGTTAATTTGGTATTCTGAAGCCTTTGAGAACATGTTAATAGAATTAACAATTTTATTGCGGTCAGTATTGGGAAGCTGACAATAGAGATTCAGATCATCTGCGAAGGCGGACAGTAATATTTTAGTGTTTAATACTTTGGGAATTACATGAAAAGTATTTTGGGCAATATACAGAAATGAGAAGTTATGTACCTACCATAACATTCCATGTTAGTTGTCTTCTCTCGCCTTCTTTCTTGCTTGATGGGTTCGGAGTCGATCCTCGGCTCCGACTCGGCACTTTGCTAAGCTCGAGAGTCACTTTTACCAGCTCGAGGCAGCCCCATATCCCATGATGCAAGGCGGTAAGTACCCAGATCTCGTTTGTTATCTATAGGCAATAACACCTAGCATAAAAAACTTCCCAGAAGGAAAGAAAGGCAAAAAGCCTGAAGGATGGGTAAGGCAGACCAGAACTGTCTGGTCTTAAGAAGCATTCTTCCATATAGGGAGAAAAAGGTCTGTCCAGGCCAGGGGGCAGGAGGGAGGGTCGAAGAAAGAAGGCGAGAAGACAACTAACATGGAACGTTATGGTAGGTACATAACTTCTCAATGTTAAGTTGTCAATCTCTTCATTCTTGCTTGATGGGACAGCGTCCTAGCACCTCTGTCCTGGGTGGCTCAATGGAACAGACTCTTGAGAACTGTAGAGCCAAAACTGGCTCTATCCCTGGAGGCCAAATCCAATTTGTAATGAGAAACAAAGGTATGAGGAGTGGCCCAAGTGGCTGCTGCACAAATAGTGTCTAATGGAAGTCTAGCCTGAAAAGCTGTGGAAGTGGCTAAGCTTCTGGTTGAATGCGCTTTAGGTTTTGAGCACAGCTGTTTTCCCTGAGCTGATAGATTTCAGAGATGACGGAAGAAAGCCATCTAGATAAGGTCACTTTGGAGACAGGAAGGCCTTTCTTGTTATCAGCATAAGAAAGAAAGAGCTGATCGGATTTCCTGAATTGTTTTGTTCTGTCCAAATAATATCTGAGTTGGCGGTGAACATCAAGATAATGTAATTTTTGTTCCGATCTGTTTGAGTAATTAGGGAAAAATACAGGAAGGTCAATAGATTGGTTCAAATTATTTTTCGAGGCCACCTTAGGCAAAAAGGTTGGATTAGTTCTCAAGGATACCATGTCTTTGTGGAAGACCAAATAAGGGGGACGAACAGAGAGAGCATGAAGTTCTGACACTCTCCTTGCCGAGGTAATAGCAACAAGAAAGAGTGAACATGAAACAGCTGGCTCGAAGGGAGGAAGAATTAAGGATGCCAGCACCAGATTTAGGTCCCATTGAGGAGGAGGACTCCTGACTGGAGGTTTCAGGAGAAAAATTCCTTTTAGAAAGGCTCTACAAAGCCTGTGGGACATAATGTTGTGATCTGCAAACCCGACATGAAAGTTCGAGATGGCAGCCAACTGAACTTTGACCGTGGAAGATGAAGAGCCCGCGTGAAAGATTTCCGCTAAGAAATCCAAAACTGCTTGAACAGGGGCAGTAAAAGGATCTATATTTTTAGCTTTTGCCCAACAAGAGAAGCGTTTCCATTTGCTGGTATAAATCCTTCTAGTAGAGGATTTTAGGGAAGCCACTATGATATCCCTAACAGGATTAGAGATCATAGGAAGCCTGGCTAAGGAAGGAAGTGGAGCAACCATGCTGTGAGGTTGAGAGAAGGGATAGACCGATGCAGCTGACCCGATTGGTGAATCAGAAGGTCTGGCACTGGGTCCAGATGCCACGGCTGCACCAAAAGGTGACGACGGAGGAACGGGAACCAAATTTGTCGAGGCCAATAGGGAGCAATGAGAATCAATTTGGCTCTCAAAACGGTGGCTTTCTGGAGTACTTGTGGAATCAGCGGGAAGGGAGGAAAGGCATAAAGAAGTCCCTGGGGCCAATCCTGGGTTAGAGCGTCTCTGGGGGGATGGCCTGGCAGTGGGGAGAGAGAAAAGAAGTCCGGGCATTTGCTGTTTTGGGGAGTAGCAAAAAGATCGCAACATGGGCGGCCCCATTCTAGAAAAATCTCCTCCACTATAGATTGTTTGAGAGACCACTCGTGAGGCATGAGAATAGCTCTGCTCAATCTGTCCGCTAGAATGTTGGTTTTCCCAGGGATATGCGTTGCTACCAGAAACCGATGAGAGGAGATCGCCCATTGCCAAAGTCTGAGAGCTTCTAGACACAAGGGGTAGGACTTGGTTCCGCCCTGTTTGTTGATATACCAAAGTACAGACATGTTGTCTGTGTGAACTGCAATTGTTCCCAAGGGAAGAAAGTCGTTGAGGGCTTGCAACGTTAAAAGCACTGCTCTCATCTCTAGGACATTTATGTGCAGGTGGTATTCGAACGGTTGCCACGTCCCATGAACCATCCCGCCCTGATAATGACCCCCCCCCCACCCGATCAGGGAGGCGTCCGTAGTGACTGTGGCTACCAGGGCCGGGGATACAAATGGTCTGCCTTGGTGAATCTGGGGAGAAGTAATCCACCATGATAGATGATTCTTGCAAATTTGTGTCACCAGGATTTGGTGACGCATGGGAAGCTGTTGGTAAGACCACTGAGTGAACAACATCCATTGAAGAAGACGCATGTAGAAGCGGGCCAGGGGAAGAAGGGTAATAGCCGCAGCCATGAGGCCCAACACCTTCAGAACCATTCTGGCTTGCACCTTTCTGCTGGCAAGGATGATCCTTACGTGACTTTGGATATCTGAGATTCTTTGGTCTGTGAGGGTTGCTGACATCCGAACAGTGTTTAAGTTTGCGCCTATGAAAGTAATAGACTGGCAGGGCAATAAGGAGGATTTTTCGTAGTTGATCGAAATTCCTAATTGAGTGCAGAGATTTAGGGTGTAATCCCTGGCTTGAAGAAGTTGATGCCTGGTGGTGGCTGAAAGGAGCCAGTCGTCGAGATACGGAAACACCTGGAATCCTTGACGCCTCAGGTGAGCCGTGACCACTGCCATACATTTGGTGAATACTCTGGGGGCTGTAGTGAGACCAAAGAGCAGGGCTCTGAATTGAAAATGACTGGACCCCAGCCGAAAGCGGAGAAACCTTCTGGAGCGCCTGTGAATTTTTATGTGATAGTACGCATCCTGAAGATCTATCGAGCACATCCAGTTGTCCTTCTCTAGGAAGGGCAAAACTGATTGAAGTGTGACCATTCGAAATCTCGTCTTTCTCACAGACTTGTTGAGTCTGCTGAGATCCAATATTGGTCTCCAGTCTCCCGTCTTTTTGGGGACCAAAAAGAATCTTGAGTAGATTCAAGGCTCTGAATCGCCTGTTGTAACTGGCTGAATGGCTCTTTTTTTTAGAAGCTTTAATACTTCTGATTCTGCAATTTCCCTTAGACCGGGTGGTACATCTGGAAGGGAATTTTTGTGAGAGAAAGGACTTTCCTCGAAAGGAATTTTGTAACCCTCGGATATAATCGACTGTACCCATCTGTCTTGAGAGAGAGAACGCCAGGCTTCTGGGTACAGCGATAGTCTTCCCCCGACTGCCTCCAAGGATGGACAGCCGGGCAACATCTCAGGGATGCTGGAAGGGCTTGTCAGAGAGAGGCTCTCTGCTTCCCTGGTTTTGTGGACCCCCTCTGCCTCTAGAGCGGCGTCTGTTATTATTACCCCCTCTGCCTCTAGGGGTAAACTGACCACGTGCGTCCGGCGTGACTCCCTGGGATTTACGGAACCACATTTTTCCGCCCTTCTGACCTTTGGGGTAAGGTCTAGAGGGGGTAGAAAAACGGACCCCTACGGCAGAAAAAGTCTTGCCGTCCTGCTCACACCTGGAAAATGTATCCTTCGCTTGAGGGCCAAACAATGCTGACCCATCAAAGGGAGAATTTGTGAAGGACGCCTTAAAGGGATCTGCAAAATTACAGAGCCGCATCCAGGATTGACGTCTAAGAGCCACTACTGTACCCGTGGCTCTACTCGCTCCACCTGCTGCATACGAGATCAGTCGCATGGAGGAGTTAGCTATAGAATTAAGGATTCCAAGCTGAGTAGCAATTTTCTCTTGAGCCCCTGCAGCCATAGGATCCTGCACTACTTCACCTAGTTCCTTAAGGATGTCCCTTTGGAGTCTGGTGAAGTGACATAAATAGTTCAGCGAACGCATGGCAAAGGTCGCTGAGGAGAACATCCACTTACCATACCTATCCATGGTCCTAGAATCCTTATTAGGAGGATGGACTGGTACGGAAGGATCTGCAAGTTCCTTCTTAGTGGCGGCCGCCACCACCATGGCATCAACAGGGACACCTTTCGTGAGGAATTGCTTTTCAGAAGGGGCTGTAATAAATTTAGACAGCCTCCTAGGAACTGGCTCTACAGAATCAGGAGCAGCCCAAGCCTTTCGAGCAATAACCTCCATAAGGGGGTCGAAAGGTGGAGACACCCAGGAGGTGGAGGGTCGAGATCCAAACGCCTCTAGGTATACAGACTCATCCTCGGAGGGATTTATGGAGGGCCAGTTTCCCCTCTGTTTTAGGAGTTCTAGGATGTCTGAAAAGGAGACATCCTCAGAGGGGGATCTTGGGGATCCCTCCGACTCATCTAAGTCGGTATCTGAAGTGGTAGACTTAGGGGAGTCCAGGTGATTCCTCTTACAAGTCCTCTTGCGCGGAGGATCTCCTGACTGGTCAGGAGAATCCTCGGAAGAGGGGGTTCTTCCCAGTGGGGAAACCTGAGGCGGTGGATCTCTAGGTCCAGGAGCAAGAGAGATGGAAGAGATATCGACAGGCACTGTAGAGGGAGAAGCTAAGGGAATAGAATGCTGACTGAGCCCAGTGGCCAGCACACTCTTCATCATCTCGAAGGCCCCCCTCCCAGGGAGATCCGAGAGAACCCGTTCCGAAGAAACCGGGACTCCCGGGCCCACCGAAAAGGAAGGCTCCGAGGCAGATGTCGGAGCCGAGCTCACCAAGGCCGAAGCTCCAAGGGGAAGAGCGGGGTCGAACAAGGGTCCGATGCCACTCACCCCCTCGGAGGAGACCAGGGAAGCCCGACCACCGAATCCCTCCAAGGAAGGTCTCGAGGAGGAGATAAGAGTAGATGCCGAGGGTGCAGAAGGGGGGGGTATCTGCCCCTCAGCCATAGCAGTAACTATCCCCGCAGACTCCAGCTCCAAACTTTGGGGTAGAGTTGAAGGAGGAACTTGAAGAGGGTGTGGACTAATAGTCGTCTGTTGAGATAGACTATGAAGCATCTGGGCCAGTTCCTGTAATTTTAATAATCTACTTACCACCCTCTCTAAATCATGGTCAGATAACCTGGACGACCTAGATGATCGGCTCCGATGGCTCCGTTCCGAAAGAAGAGGTGAGGCCGGAGCCGACAGAATCGGTTCCAAGGAGGGAGACCTGGACCTCTTCCTTGAAGGAACCATCGGAGCCGACAAGGCTACTGATCCAGTCGGAGCCGATAACTTTTCGGCTCCGAGAGAAGATCTAGACGCATCAGCTCCAGCCGGAGCCGATGCAGGCATCGAAATAGCGGTGTCGGAGCCGGTCGGCGCCGACACCGAAGCCTGGGCCACATGGTGGTCGGAGCCAGTACTCGGAACCGACACCAAAGTGACCAAAGAAGTATCGGCACCGATAGCCATCGGTGCCGAAGATTTAGCTAATGTCGGATCGGCTCCAGCCGGAGCCGATCTCGACTCCGACAAAGTCGGAGCCAAGGCCGAAGGCTTGGATACAGAAGCCTGGGCCTTAGACTTAGAAGGCTTACCCGGAGCCGATTTGGCCGGGGAGCCCTCCGGTTTAAGGAGTCCCCTTAAAATCAATTTGTTTCTCCTTTCCTGCAGGACTCTCTGGCTAAAAGAATGACATATTGCACAGGAGTCCTGCAGGTGGAGAGGTCCCAGGCAGTATAAACAAGAAGTATGACCGTCTGTCAGAGACATCTTCTGACAGCACGAGTCACACTTCTTAAAGCCTGAGACCCTCTGCTCTTTGGACATAGTGGGCACGAAAAACAGAACCACACAGTCCCAAACAAACAATTAAATTATAGTTTAAACAGTAAAAACCTCACACACACACACCCTGACAGGGGGGGATGGGAGGGAAGGAAGGCCTGACTAAAAAAATTAAGGAGGAAGGATAATATTAGTCAAAAAGGGGCTTACAATAAACTAAAAATGAAAGATCTTTAAGAGAAAAAAGTTTAAAAGTGAAAAGGGGCTAAAAGCAGTTTAATATAAAACACTTACCAGGAGCTGGCAAAAGGAGGACCTCATCAGCGAAGCGGCAAACGAGATCTGGGTACTTACCGCCTTGCATCATGGGATATGGGGCTGCCTCGAGCTGGTAAAAGTGACTCTTGAGCTTAGCAAAGTGCCGAGTCGGAGCCGAGGATCGGCTCCGAACCCATCAAGCAAGAATGAAGGCGAGATTGACAACTTAACATTAATGGTTCTATGAATAAATTGAAGAGAAAGGGGGATAAGGGACAGCCCTGTCTTGTACCATTTGCTATCTTTAAAGGTTTGGACAGATTTTTGTTGATCTGTAAGTAGGTGTATGAGTTTTGATATAGGATTTTAATCCTGTCTATAAAAATGGTGGGTATGTTGAAATAAGTCATAGTTTGAAAGAGGAAGTCCCAATTGACCCTTTCAAAGGCTTTTGAAGCATCTAACGTTAAAGCATAAAGTGTTTTGTTTTCTTTTTTGGTAAAGTGAATTAAGGAATCCAATGTCAAAGTGTTGTCCCATGTGTGTCTATATTTCGTAAAACCTGCTTGCTCCAAGGAGATTAGAGAAGGTAAGACTTTCTTCAATCTATTAGCCAGTAAGGCTGCTAGAATCTTAATGTCAATATTTATCAAAGAGATGGGTCGATAATTCTGGGGATCAGTTTTATCTTTATTATTTTTCAGAATAAGGATTGTTTTTGATGTATTCCAGTGTATATCTGATATACCATTATCTATTATGTAGTTAAATACTTTTAGAAGGATAGGGGAGATTACAGAGTTAAAGGCTTTGAAGAATTCAGCTGTAAATCCATCTGGGCCCGGAGATTTATTTGCTTTAAGATTGGTAATGATACATGAAATTTCCTGAAGGTTTAAGGGAGCAGAAAGCATGTCCCTTTGGGAATCATTTAGAGAGGGGAATTTTATAGATTTCAGAAAGCTTTCCATGTATCGGTTAGTAGAGGGATCCGTCTTTTTAGAATAGATGTCTGAGTATAAAAGCGAAAATAACTGTAATATTTCAGAGTCCGATTTATAAATTTTGTTTTGGAAGTGTAGGAGTGAAATTCTAGGAGGGGCCTGGTTGTTTTTGATTATCCTTGCCAACAATTTAGATGGGATTTGCGCCCATTCTGAGTAAGTTGCAATGAGTTTTTGTTCGGAAAAAGAGAGATTTTGTTGGGGAAGGTGTAGTAGTTTTTTTTTGGAATCTGTTAGTTCTTTATACAAATTAGGATCTGGGTTAAGTCTGTGTTGTTTTTCTAGTTCAGAAATCTTCATGATAAGGATGGATTCTTTACTTTTGTAGAGTTTTTTAAAATAAGAGGCTTTATTTATTATAATACCTCTAATATAAGCTTTGCAGGCGACCCATTGAATATCAAGTGGGATAATGGAATTGTCAAGATTAGGGCTTAGATCGAGTAATGAATTTGTAATTGCTTGAGTTATGTCTTATTGGTAAGCAAAATATTGTTTAGTGTCCAATTATTATAGCGGGAACCTGAAGATGGGCTTGAGTCAGGATTAACCTTGAGAGAGATTTTTGAGTGGTCAAATAAGAATCTGGGTTCTACATAGAAATTAATTTTAAGATGAGAGAGGGCATCAGATATTAGAAAAAAGTCCAGTCTTGACCATGTATTGTAACATTTCGAGTAATATGCAAATAAGTCTTTTTTAGATAGAAGTTCACTATATGAAATGGGGTCAATGAGATTGAAATTGGAAATTAATTCCTCTATAGCTATGGATGATTGAAAATTGTAGGAGGGAGATTTGCTAGTACGATCTATATTAGGGTCTATTATAGTGTTCCAGTCTCCACCAATAATAATATGGTGATCATTAAAGACTGAGAGGATATTATGGATCTCTAATATAAAAATGTGTTATTGAGTGCATGGGCCATATAGATTAAAGAAAAAAATTGGTTTAAGTATTGGAGGTGAGAGGTAAAGAAGCACCATCTACCATTTTCATCAGCCTATTCCTCAATAATATCTCCCTGGAAATTGTTTTTGACTATAATGGCCACCCCTTTAGAATTGGATCAGTTTCCCGCAGAAATGATGATTTTTATCCACTTTTTTTCTTTTCTTTAGTCCAATCCTCTTTTTGCATATGTGTTTCCTGTAAGAAACATATATTAGCCTGAGATTTAAGTAGCAAATGGAAAAGGAGAGATTTTTTGGATTTATTTTGAAGCCCTCTGACATTCCATGAGTCAATCTGTATCATCATTGATAAAACAAAATTAAGGCAGGTTAAGAATTTAAGGGTTACTGCATAATATAGTTAAGGGGCTGAAAAAACTTAGAGACCATGGCACAACATTATCTGTGATATAAGAATTGATATAAGAAACAACAATAGTAGGAATGGTAGCAGAGTATTCCTTCAAACCCACCCCAATGCCTATCCACCCCGACTTTCTAGTAGAAGGAATACACAAACAATATTTAAGAAAACAAAAAGTATTGGTTAGCGAGATAATTACTGTAAGAACAATTGTCATATATAGAGTCCTTACAAGGACTGCACGTGTGGTAAATAACACTGTACATATATACAAAACAGACCACATCCATAGACCGGTCATACTAGGACCCAAAATCCTAAGCATCCATGAGCTATAGTGTAAAACAGGAAATGATATTAGGGGAGTATGTAGGAGTAGCCAAATAGATAGTTGTAGTTATAGAAGAGTATAAAAAATAAGTGGTGTCAAGTGAAACATAGAGAGCAAATAGTTAGAGAAATATACAAGAAAGAGGAGAGGGAATAGTTAAAATAATAGAAGAGATAACAATAAAAAGCATTGAAAGCTAGAGAGGTTATAGGATGCTGATATGAATGGAAATTGGGAGTTAATAATATAGAAGGTAGTGTGAAGAGTGCACAGGGAGACAGAGAGAGAGGATGAGTATATGAACATTGTAGACTTATATGTAGGTATGAAGTTAAAAGGAGAGAGTTCAAGAGAATAGAATATCATCTGACAAGGTTCATTATTTAATTATTATATTTATCTGATTGAATATTAAGTATTAAACTGACAGCAGGTAAAAGTATTTCCAGATAATGTAAGCAGCATTTCTATAAGTAAATCGTGTAAGCAATTAGCAAAAACCCATGGTTGACAAAATTTACATTGAACTTGTCATGTTATGGCGTATATCATAGTTAGATAATGATATATGCAGAGAGTTTAAAGCTAGGAGTATATTCGATCGTGTTAGTGTATGGAAAATGAGTAGTTTAAAGTGTATATAATGTAGTCGATGAATATATATCACAAAATTACTCATCTCTTCTGTAAACATGAAGTTGTTTGCTTAAGAGATAATTATCGATATTTAAGCTCTAAAGAGGCGGAGAAATCTCCAGTACCTTGATTAAAGTAATGTTATGAGAGCACTGATAAAATATATGAAATAACAAGATTTAGTAGTTTTTAGAACTTTAAACAGAGGTGTTTGGGCTTACCATGTAGACAGGTATACATGTTTTGAATAGCGACTAAAATTTAAGCAACTCAATATAGTATCGTAGAGGTCAGGTAGTTGGCTCAGGATATTTAAATGATGAACATACAGAATTGCTTGACGAGCTGAGTAATCATCTACATTTAGTATACAAAGCAGTTTAATAGTTGTGAATGTGCGTTTTTAGAAAGCAAAATGATTATCAATAGTGTGACATAGATGTAGATGTCTGATTAGGAGTCACAATTAAAGTATCATACAAGGGTTCCGCCAGAATAGTCTTGCTTCAGTGATCCGTAAGCAACTGAATCCATATGCAACAAGGTTCCATTTCCGAGTATAATATTTAGTGGTATATGAGTATTAAGTCACATATAATGTCAGGATCGGTAATACACTTATTAATATATGAAAGCAAAAAGTATTAAAAGTAAGTTCAGATACAAACCTGTTGAATCCGGATGCATTACATAGTCTGGGCTTGACTTCAGCTCTCCTGATGCGAGTAAAAAGGTAGGTGGAAGAACGGACATCTGTATATCAAACAGCAGGATATTTGTTGAAAGCCTTAATAAAAGCTTCTTTTGCTTCCATCGGAGTATTAGCCAGGTATCTTTTATCTTTGTAAGAGAAGATCAGAGTGTTCAGATAGCGCATTTGAAACTTCACATTTCTCTTGATCAGATGTGTGCAAAACGGGGCTAGTTTTTGTCTGTTTAGTTTAATTATGTGAGGCAGATCTTGAGAGAAAGTAAGTTTATAGTTGTTCCATGTAAAGTTTTTTTGTTTATTTTTTGCTGACAATAATATTTTTTGCGTGTCTTGAAAGTTTAGCAATTTAGTATATATATAGCGCGGGGTGGTGGATTCTTGGCACTTATGTAAGGCTCTGTGTGCTCTTTCCACTGTTAAATTGTCAGTGTTTTTTTCTGCTCCCAACAGTGCAACAAATATCTGTCTAGAAATTGTCAGCAGGCTTTGGTTATCATAAGTTTCTGGAAGTCCTTTAATTATTATGTTATTTCGATGGCTCCTAGCCTCTAGATCCGTTATTTTAGTTTGCAGATCTGAAAGCATAGTGGTTTTTGCGGACAGGTCTTCCGATAGGGATTGAATCAGCAGTTCGTTGGTTTGACTTTTATGTTCAAGAGTGCCCACTCTTTGTATTATTTGGTTTATAGATTTTCCAAAATCCGTAAGTTGTTCGGAAAAGCCTTGTATGGCGACATGGATTGGCTGTAGTAATGATTTGAATCGTCCAGATGAAAGTTGGCATCGGATTTTCCCTTGGGATTTGATTTGTTATTATCGGCTGGTTGTCTGGTGATTTTCTGTCTTTTTGAGGGTGTTTCTTTTTCTGGGGATAATATTGCAGAAGCTTTTGCTTTGGACAGTTGTGTTTCCATGTTTTCCGCAATATCAGTCATGGTCCAAATGCGGTGATTATTGTACTGCAATAGTGGTTTCACGGGCCCCTTGGATGCACGTGGCAAAGGTCTCCAGGCACAATTTTAGAGTTATGTTGCTTCTTTTGTTTAAAATAAGTCAGTCAACTTTCGGATTCGAAGAAAAACAGATCGGAGAATTTAAGCTTTTTTTTTAATTGTTGAAATTTGGCTTTTAAAGCACATTAACTTTGTGATAGTTATAAAGGTAGTTGGAGCTCTATGGATAGGGTGCAGACTAGTCGACCACCATCTTGGAATCGTAACACTGATTTTAGTTCAAATATTCTGCTATCTAGTTCTTTCTTTTTCAGCTTGGTGTTCAAATGTATGCTTTCATTTTCCAATTCAAACTTCAGTGTGGCATCATCTCTACTGCGAAAACTTTACAACAGCTGCATGGTTAACTATCTTTTCCACTTTCTTACACAAAAGAATAGTTTCCATTATGCTAGGCAGTTTGATACTCCCTATCATTTTGCTCAGTGAACTATTATCTCAGTCACTGGCTCATTTACTGAGTTTTCTTTTACAGGGAAACTTTCCTTTTCTTGTTGCAGAACATAACCATACTTCATTTTGTTATGTGTACTCTTTTTATGCTGAGACATTGAGATCTGAAAATCTTTGATAGGAGGTGAGTCAGTTGGTTCAGACTCCATGACTGGACTACATTCAACAGCTCTGTTTAATTGTAAGAGCTCTGCCTCACACTGCCAGGGGATTCAATACTGGCTTCCAGTTACTGTCTGTGTGAAGCTTTTTCTGTTCTTGTCTGTCAGTCATTGCAAAGCATTAAGGATATTAGCTGTTGATAAGCTGCTTCTTGTAGACCAGGGTTGGATTTCTTTGCCCTCCAGTTGACTACTGTATGAATCTGAGCAAGCCACGTAACCAAACAGTGATCTGGAGCAATTGGAAAATGGGATATGCTCCTTAATGGTCGCTTGGGCTGGATGCCTAGTAACTACCTATGAATGTAAGTATATTTTTTGGCTCCCAAAGTTAATGAGCCTGTTGCCATGTCCTCTCATTCACTGGATCTAGTGGACCAGTCATAGCCTCTTTCTGGCTAACTCTGACCCATATCTGGGGCAGTCAGAAGATTAAGGATCCTGGTGCAGTGTCAAACTACTGCCTGAAATGTTTCAATTTAATGTCCTCACTTTCACTCCTGACATGCTCTCAGTGACATCCTAGGATGGATGCATGAGGAGGGTGAGCTGGCATAATCATCCCTGCTCCAAAACAACCCAGTAAATACTCCTGCCTCCTTTAGAGTATGCCCCTGTGTATGTCCTTAACCTCCTCTTGAGAACAGCCATGAGGTGAGTACCCTCCTCCCTCAGAATGGATGTACCCATTCTCCCTCTCAAGCACTTTGGATACTCAAGCTTCCAAATGAATCTGGGAAACCTAAGCTCTATTCAGGGCTACAGCCCTCTACAACACGATGCTGGCTTGAATGTAAGTACAGCCAAGGCATTCTATACACTCCCAATTTGAAATGGGTTTGACACTGCAGTTTTGGGTTCTATGAATGTTTGTTTTCTGATTACACCACCAGGTACACTAGTCTGGCCTTTACAACAATTCTGTTTAGTTGATTATACTGCTTTCAGACTCTGAATGCTTCTATTGTTTTTCACACTAGTCACCTCTCTCACACTCAGAAGATTAGTGTGTCTTCCTTTTACTTGAGGGAATTGTGTTTCTTCACATTTGTTACAGCCATATGACCATCTAGCTATTTATTTATTAAACTTTTGTTAACTGGGTAGGTAGGCAATATCAACAGAATATAAACAAACTAAACAAATATTAAAATATTACAGACAATGCACATTTAAGTCAAGCAAACACTGACACGTTCAGAGAATGGCTAAAATATAAAGTCAACGAGTATCTGACAGGTAGTCAGAAGGAAACACAGAGCTGTACGTAGGTTGTAATCTATCCCTGTAGCTAAACTAAATATCTAACAAAGCCTAAACCTAAAACACTCTAATAAATACCTGGCTACATACTGCAGTGATAGTTACATTAAATTACAGTTGCTGTTGAGATTCATGCACTGAGTCTTAAATTTACTATCGTAGTAAGTAACCTCCCATCATGGCTTCTAATCCAGGTTTGTGTTAGCTGCAAGTAGTATTACGAGAAGTCAACCAGTGTCCCAGAAGCAGCTGCGTTTTTTTTTTATTAATAAAATGCTCTGAGAGAGATTTCCTAAACATGTTAAGTTCTTCAGTTTTCTTCACCTGATCTAGAATGCTGTTCCAGCTGATAGGAGTAATTCTGGAAAATGGTCTTTCACACAAGGACACAGTGAAAGATGGCCTTAATGAGTTACAGCAGAGTTTGGTATGAGGTGTGTTAACACTATTTTTTTTTCAATTTTAAAAGTAATAGTGTTAAAAGGAAAACTTTCTCTGGTTGAAATTGGAAACCGTTTTGTTTTTTCTGCAAAGTGCTCCAATAGTTACTGGCTAGATGAACCTGAGAAATGTATTCTCAGTGGATTGACGTGGACAAGTATTCCAAGCGGAGTGAAGTGTAGTAATTGGCCATCTTGTATCACCTAATCATAAGTTTTAATTTATTGTTTGTTTCCAAATATTTGCTATGATTTTATTTTCAGTCTCCTTATTTTTATTCTTAATAGTTTGCTCGAGAATAGCATCATAATGTTAATCCATCTTGCAATGCAACTTTTCTTCCTTTTGTGTTTCTGCAGCTTTGCTCCAGCTTCTGGATTCATTAAGCATAAGTGCATTTAATTCAGTGTTATTGCATGTCTGTATGTACTTAAATACAACTTTTGGAATGCCTTATATTAAGTACCAACTGTTTACTTCAGCTGCATTTTCAAATTTATTTTGTTGGGTAAGCTGGGTCACTTCATTATTGTGATTATGAGTTTATGTACAGTTCTTGACTTTGTTTCCAGTCTCTTAGAGTTGTACCTTTAGTAACTTACTCTCAGCTTGCACATTCCAACAGTTTAGTTTTAGATCATGCAGAGCACTGTTAACAACATTAAGTTCCTGTCGCAGTTCTTCATTTTCACTCTGTAAATACATAATACCAACCTGAGTCTGAAATGGACTATTTTCTTTTTCAGGTTCCAACACTGGGTCATGTCACTCTTTTCTCAATTTATACATTGCTCTTTTTCTAACAACTTTAAATAGTTTTTTTTCTTTTTGTCTGGTGTGTCACTTAACCTAGAATTCAGGTTTACTCTTATGTTACTCTGATTCAATTTGTACAAAAATGGTTCAGGCAGTCTTGGTGGAGTTAGAAATTTTCCGATGGCAAAGTCAGCCAATAACTTTTTAAAACTGCCACTTTATTTTTATTTTCAGAAACCATCTATTCCAAATTAGGTATTCATCCTCTTAACTCCTCCCAACTGACTTGGCATTTTCTTACTCTTAAATAAGGTTTCACTTTGCAGTGTTGTAACACTTCACTGTAAAACAGCCATTTGATTCTACTATAAAAATATGCTGATATAAAGTGTTCTCATTTTGCTGTACCGTACACTATCTGTGACCAGACCAGTTAGTCAGTACCACTTTACTGTGGTATGTGCTATGTTGCTGTATCAAAGCAGCGCCTAACATCTATTTTCCTTCAATGACAACAGCACATATACCACATATAGAGTCATGCTTCTTATCTATCTTGCCTTTCATGTTTCAGTATAGGCAATTCACAATCAATTTCACCAGGTTTGCACACAACTAACTTTCTTGCTGTGTATCATGACAAACCCTTTTTATTGTCACAGGGTTTGATGTTTAGTGGCAGCATCTTACAAACACAGTTTCACAGACTGTTACCAGAAAATTTTGATATAATACACAGTCTAATCAAATGGCAATAAATAAAGTTATTTTCCAAGCAACCCTTTAATGGACATGAAGACTCACTTTACTGCTATAGCAAGTCTTCATACAGGCATGGGTTAGTATTTCTTGAAGGTACAACAATTTTGCACTACTTACAGTTCACTGCCCAGGAAGACTCGCTTTTTATTTATGCTTCTCATGCACTTTGACAGAGATTTTTGCTATTGTTTACTAAACAGAAGCAGACAGAGGTATAGACAGCACTTAGTAAGATTCAGTGCTGTATGAAGTTCCAGCACTTGTAAAGAATTTCAACCCACTGCACATTTTTATTTTATTTTTCCCCCACAATCCAGCAAACTTGCTTACACTCACACACACACACACACACACACACACACACACACACACACACACACACACACACACACACACAAACACACACACACAGCTTTCATCTGAACACTCTTATATGAAAACAGTATCTCAGAAACAATAAAGTTGCCTCACTTGCATTAAACACAAAACACTTATGCAGCACACCATGCTCTAAATAATCAGCCGGTTAGGATTCCATGTTGTGCATTATGAAACTACCAACTCTGTATACAATTTATTTATTTATACAGTTTGTTAATTAGGGTACAGCACTGATCCAACTGGACCAATTACAGTCAAAGGATCATAGGAAATTACTAGGCTATTGGCCCTGAGGCACTTATAAGCCTAGCCAAGAGTTTAGCCCATGTTTAGACAAATCAGCACCCGATGCCCCTGTCCAGCAGGGACATGGGTGGAATCTCAGGGATGTATTTTCTGTTCCCCATCCAGTTATCCAGGTTGTGCTTAAAAAGTGATAAAGAGGTATTCTGCTTGACATGGAGGGGGAGTCTATTCCAAAGATGGTGGAGTCTCTGGAACACAAATCTGTCCCATCAACAAGTCCTATTGATGTCACAGACCAGGTTGAGGCCTTGAGTCTCGGTTACTTGAGTGGAGCTTGACTTGCAGATATGCAGCAGTCCCATCAAGGCAGGGTTCAAGATCACCTTGTATGCCAGACAGAGGTCATCTCTGAGGAGTCTGTATGAAACTGAGTAGAGGGATAGGGCTTTAAGCCTATCTGTGTAAGGTAGATTTTTGCGGCCCTGGATTCTCCTGGTGAGGAACCTCTGTGGTCTCTCCAGCTGTTGCATGTGTTTTGTGAGGTACATGCTGAACAGGGCATTGTATTTAATAGTGGGCCTTATAAGGGAAGAATACAGGGATGTTATAACCTCCTTGCCCCTGGATGAGATACCCTTACCTATGAGGTGATCTATGTAGAACGCTTTCTGTATAATGGAAGCAACATGCTGGTCAAAAGTCAGGCTGCTATCAACCTTGGTGCCCAAATCCCTCACAACAGATTGCGTGCTTAGGGTGTTGTTATTAATGTGATAATTTGTAGGGAAGTCAGTCTCCCCAAAGGGGATGATGATGATGCATGTTCTAGTATTCAGCTTGAGGCCATGCTTCTGGCACCAGTCATTTGTTTGGGTGAGACCCTATTGGAGGATGTCCACATCAGTGAGGGAATTGATGACAGCGCCCAGCTTGCAGTCACACACAAACTTTGTCAGCCATAGCCCATTGGTTTTAGCCTGCACCTCAGAAAAGTATATCCCAAATAACAGAGGTCCCAAGACCAAACCCTGGGATATGCCACTCATTATGGGTCTACTGCTTGAGCTGGCTTCCCTATTTTCACTAGGTAGGTTCTATCAGTAAGTCAGTTAGCTACCCATCTGGTAACATACAGATTGATGCCTAGTTAAGAGAGTTTATCTATTATGCTCGAGTGGGGAATAGTGTTGAAGGCTTTGGCCAGATCAAGGTAGGCAGTGTGCACTGTCTTCCCCTCATCCATGGCTTTAGTGATTGTGTCAAAGAAGTCAACTAAATTCAACAGACATGACCTCCCCTTGAAGAAGCCAAACAGTGTGGCATCGAGTGTTTGGAGATTGCCAATGTCCTTGTTAATGAGGTTTATGATAATCCTTTCCATGACCCTGCACGTCAGACTGATGGGTCTATAATTTCCAGGATCGGTGGATGCTCCACCTTTGTGCAAAGAGATGACAGTGGCTGTCCTCCACTCAGCTGGGACAAAGCCGGTACTCAGGCGTTGGTTAAATAGGGCGCCTAATGATGCTACAAGTTCCTGCCTGAGTTCATGTAGGATGCAGCCTGGGATGTTATTGGATCCCATGGAGGCTGTATTATTTGCCTTTGAGAGAGCAGTGATGACCTATTCCCCTAGATAGAGGGGGAAGGGATCAGGTCCGGGAATGTCCAGATTTACTGATGGGGAGGGCAGAGGTGAAGTTTTCGCTGAATCTATCAGTCAGCAAGTTTGCTATCTCTATGGCATTTGTATATGTGATGTCCTTGACCACCAGTTCTAAACAGATCTGGGTACTTCCTTTGAGATTGCAGACATATGTGAAGAAGGCCTTATGACTCTCTAGTAAATGTGGCTAATTTGGACTCAAAGTTTGCTTTGGAGGATTTCACTAGTGCTCTTATTTGCTTGTTTCGGCTAAGGAGAGATTGCTTCCCATTAGGCACCTGCTCCTTATTGGTCCTGGACAGCAATTTTTTTTCCTTTTGTTATAAACTTTATTTATTGCAGATGTCCATCAGACAGGTTTACTCTTCCTTGGAGAGGATGATTTAGTCCTGTCGGGTACACCTGATTCCATGAATCTATATAAATGCTCATACAGTAATTTGCTACAGTTTTGGATACTGATGCCAGTTCCTAGAGAGGGGGTGGGGCTGTGAAGCTATTTATACCATCCCTCAGGAGGTTGTAATCAGCTTTGGAGAAGTGTTTTTGTTTGACCCTAGCTGGAGGGTGTCAGGAGACATGTTGACTTTGAAAGTGACCACTTTATGGTTAGATCTTACCAGGGAGGATGATACTGCAAGGATGCTGCAGTGGTTACTCATGTTGGTTAATACCAAGTCCAATATATTATCACCTCTTGCGGGGTATCGACTAGCTGTTTCAAAGCATTTGCACTGACAAAATCGAGGACTCTCTGGGCATTTGTGTTCTGGCATGAGTATTTCATCCAGTCTATGTTTGGTTAGTTAAAGTCACCCAGGATCAGGATAAAGGGTTATATGTTGATAGACTCAAAGAGGTCCAAATAGGTGGATTGGGCATTGAGTCAGATTTGGAGACTGGTAGCTAGCTATGATTTGTATAGGGGTCTTGTCAATGGTTAACTGCAGCTGTGCATCATACTGTTTGACCAGCCTGGAGGTGAGAATATTTTTAATATATATTGAAACTCCTTTGGCTTTACTGCCCATGGTTTGTGGTCTGAATGTATGACAGGTAACAAGGTAAGGCTGCAGTGCTCTCCACAGCTTTGAACCAGGTTTCTGTGACTGCACAGATGTCAGCATTTTCCATGGTAAGAATGCTTGCAATGAGTGCAGTTTCATGTTTAGACTCCTAGTGTTTATCATCATGATCTTTAATTTGCGTTTTGTTGAAATTTTTATGTTGGTAGTTTTAATCTCATTACTTTTCCTAAAAAAGGCACTATGATAGAGGCAAGACCTTTTGCCAGAAGCCTGAAGCTCACTTGAGATAGATGCAGGCCATCTCTGGCATCGAGGTCTGTAAATCATATTTTCTCATGCTGTCAGGTACTGAATCCCCTTGGAATGACACCAGACACTAAGTCAATTGTTAAAGTCAATATTTTTTTGTTTGTATTGAGGCATCATTCCGGGTGATGGCAGAATGCTGTTTAAGGCTAGGGACATACCCACCTGGGACACATATTTAGCAAATTCAATCATGTCTCAGTGCAGAATGCAAACACATATCAAATGGGGAAAAATAAATAAAGATGTATACAATAAAAGAACACACTGAAAGGGAATTGTTCATACACAATAGAAAAAAATGACCTAAGAAGGTAGTCATCACAATATTTACATCAGAGTAGCAACATATTAGGAGTTAGAGGTGAAAATGATTTTCAGTATATGTCAGAGGATAGGGACATTAGGTTACGCGAACTGAATAACAGCATTTACAAGCAGCTTGTGCTGTGAAACATTGTTTAACTGGGCCAGAAAGGACAGGTCTTTTAAGATCTGAGGGAAGATCCTGCAGAGCTTGGGTTCTGGTTGAAAGAAGTGGTTAAATCTCTGAAGTGTGGTTTTTTAGATGCTTGCAAATGGCTTGCAAATGAGGCCATGAGTGCCTATGAAATCTAAGACTATATGATGGAAGGTGTCTAGTAAGCCTGAGGAAAGAAAAGTGGCAGGAGTTTTCTTTCAGAAGCCAGAAACGCTGGAAGCCAAGCAGTAGACTGGCTTGTTACTGAACTGGCAGCCAGCTGGCTCTGGCTAGTATAAGACAGTGGTGTTCATACTTTAGGAAAAGGGTAATGAAGTAGTAGATGGAAATGGAGTTTGTTTGGACAGTGGTAGACTTTCATTTGGAGGCAGATGCTACAAGAGGTAGGTAGAACTCTGAGCTAGACAAATCCCTTTGCCAATAGTATTTCTTGTTGGAAAGGAAAGAGGAGATTGTTTTGGCCCAGAAGAGAAAGGAGTTTATCTTTTTTGGGTGTTTCTGAGATGAGGGTGGAAGTTAAGTGAGGGATCAAGCCAGACTCCTAGGTATCTAAATGTGTTAGCCTGCTCAATGGCATTGTTAGGGTAGTCAAAAATAAGAAGTGAGTCTGGATTACTTTATCTATTTGTGGAGATTCTAAAGAGCATAGTTTTAGTTTCTGAGGAGTTAAGTAATAGTTTTTTTGCTACAGAGCAAGTTAATGAGGGAGAAGAAATCATTTTGCAGATTGTGTTGAATTGTGTAGGTTGTGTGGTTTCAGTGGAAGATAACCATGTCATCGATGTATAGCAAGACTGGAAGTCAGGAAAGGTTGAGTGTTAGCTCATTTATAAAAATGGAGAAAAGAAGACATGCCAGTATGGATCCTTAAGGAACTCAAGTTTCTCAACTTCTCTTTCACTGCAAAGGCTACCAGTTCTTTGGGGTTCCTCTCTCCAACACAGTTCATTTAAATGCAGCAAAACTTGCCCAGGAGAAATTCTTTGCAGGTCAAAGGGTAAACAGCACAGTGTAAAATAATATTGGGTTTATACATATGTATCAGTACTTTTGAATTGTTTCAAAAGCACCATGCCACTGAACCTCTAGCTTCTTTAGCACTACATACACTGTTAGGCTATAATGTAGAACATATAGTGCAATCACCATTTAATAGTGCACACATTTCAGAATTTTCTTATGTTCTCAGAAAGACACCGCAACAGTTTTCCTCAGAACATTTTTTTTTCACAACTGTTTTTGAATACAGACTGTGCTGCTGCAAAAAACTTACCCAACACTTTTACATCAGTTACTGCTTCACTTTCTTGAATTTAGGGAATTCACATTAGCTTCCCCAATTCATAAGTAATTTGGGACCGTGGTGTTTCACAGTTCATTAGTTTTACTTATTTCATTTAAATTTCAGCAAACTACTTTTTGTAATTTGAGAATACAGAATAGTTTTGTAATATTCACTACTACTACTATACATTCAACTTCAGCAATTTCTTTCACCAGTACTTTTGAGCACATGCTTCATACTGCAACAGAGTTTTTCCCCAATACATTCTTTTAGCAACTTAGAACATTCTTGCTAGGGAAACTTTCAGCAACTTCACATCACATTGTTAAAGCACTGAAGAGCACTTATCATTCTACTCCTATTTTTATGCAGTTTGTATCAATTTAGTTTTTATCATTTACATCCATCTTGAGTTCTGCCTACCTCTTGTAGCAAAGAGAAGCCTAAGAAAGACTCTGTTCAGCACTCAGGGGGTCACTCAACAATGTTTCTTTGAAAAGTTTGATTCCCTGATCCCATTTCAATATACACACTGAAATTTACTTATGTCAGACTTACTACACTAACTCAGAAGCATTTCTGTACAGTCTAATCATTGTTACCAACACCAGGCATTTTGCCCATGTGGGTAAAAGTTCCTCAGGATGCAAACATATAGTTTCACTCTTTCAGAATGATAACATAGGAAAGCAGCAGTTTCTCCCTCTCTCTCTGCAGGTGGGGAAATCAATGTATGCATTTTCACTTACAGGCAGTAATACAGGAAAGAAATACAGTGTAATTTGGTATAGTCTGACCAAACTAAGCTAACCACAACCACCAGTGCAGCATACAAAATATGCTGGGTTTTCTTATTTACAGTTTGAGTGCAGTTTATTTACAGTGCAAGTATGTATATTACAAGCGCTACTCAAAAAAATAAGTAAACAAAAGAATGGAATTCAGGTCAGTTATAGTTCAGTTAAATTCTCTTAGAAACCCATCAATTATGTAATTTGTTTTCTTGGTACTGCAGCTCAGAACAAGCTGTCTGCACCTCCACAACTTAAGACTTCTCATCAAGCCACAGATAAACCCATCGATCCACTCTAAATCGATAA
Organism: Protopterus annectens; assembly: GCF_019279795.1. Lineage (NCBI taxonomy): Eukaryota > Metazoa > Chordata > Ceratodontiformes > Protopteridae > Protopterus > Protopterus annectens. The sequence continues at coordinate 1,339,837,366 of NC_056741.1, forward strand.
CTTCTGGTACATCATAGATGAATCCAGGGTAACAGATAAAAACTCATCTCCAAGAGTCCCACTCATGGTTTGTAAATCACTCCCCAAGAGAGGCCGACATATCTCTCTCTGTATGTCTACCCCCCCCCCACCTTTTTTTTTTAATACAAAAAGGGTGTGTGGCTTCCTTCATATGTTTTGGAGTAATATACCAAAGCTACAGATGATACATACAACCCAGAAATGATAACTAGGGGGTACTATATCACCATACATTTATTGAAGGTCTAGAATATTCATTGTTTTATCCCATTAGCTTCCTGATACAATCAAGACTGCTTTGTTACTGCTCTCTGCTTCAGAAACTAGTCTAGTTTCATGGTCTAGGCTCATCACCAATTTCACCAGTTTTGTAAGATTTAAATTATTGATGTGGACTCTCTTACTGAGTTGGGACTGTTATGTATGTGTGGAATAATATTTATTTCTGTTATACAGTTTGCTGATTTTAGTAGATTCATCACACTGCATAATCAGCATGGGAGGAGATATGTTTTCCAGTCTGTGGATTAATAATTCTTAGGTTTAACATGAAAGAAATGTGGTTACGTGTTTAGTAGCTGGGGTAGAACAATTAAAGCAACCTTTATTATTTTAAGTATTATTACCCATGGCTGGAAAATGAAACATTTAAATTTTGTTGCAAATTGTACAATTTGGATGCATACATTTTGATTACTTGGGGCTTATTCTATAAGAAGTTGGCTGTGTAAAGATACAATGGTTCATTCTTTGAGGTGCAGTGATCTCTGAACTGTGCAGAAGAGAGGACTGCAAGGGGTCTCCCCTGCACAAGGAATGTAAGGGCAAAGTCCTGTACTGACAAAATGTAACATTCTCTGCCCTTTCACTTTACAGAATTAATAACTAGCACTACAGGGATGACATTATCAGTCTTTATAAAATGGATTTCACAAAACTAACAAAGATCCATAACACATTTAATAATGAAGTCCAGAAACTATCCAGTATGTTTTAGTGCACTAGTTTAACCAGTATATGTCTGAGCATAACAGGTTTCTAAATGACACAAGCCTTGAAATGGTTTTAAACAGGTAAACAAAAAACTTCCCAAACACTGTCTTCCAACACCACGTGAAAAATCCACTACGAAACCTGCGTTTGAAATATTTATTTAAGCTTCTCTTTAAACATGCACTTTTCATCAGATTTAAGTATCCAACTTCATCAGAAACAAAACTTTAAGTTAATAATCTACTAGAGCATTTTATAGCACCCAAATCTCATTGAAATCACATTGAAGTCACGCAGCACTACACATGTACTATGCAGAGAGCTCACCTTACTGGTGAGACTTGCAACTACTAGTTAATTCTTTATTTTTTATTTTTTATTGTTTGTTTTTTTATATATTGTTTGTTTAATTTCTACCTATATAAAATCTCATATGCATGCAGATCGCAACTCAGAAAATACAATGCTATAATGAACAATGATAAAAAATATAAAAATAATATACTAACAAATGTAAATATAAAAATGTATAAAAAATTTCCAAGTAAAGAATTATGTTAAGCTTTATATAACTAACAATGTTAAAATAGTTAAAAATAGATAAAAATAAAGTTTTGACTTGTAATTTCGATCTCAAAGAACTGCACATGTATTTGCTCATAAAAGCAGCAAAGTCTCAAATCTAAAAATACAAATGAGAATTCACCTTAACAGATTTTTCAAGCGTAGGACACACATAATCGAATTACACTCATGTTAAGATCAAAGCCAAGGACAAATATGATTGCAACAGTAAGCAAGTGGTGTATTTGGCAAGCTGCACCCACTGTCCCACGTTCTACGTCGGCAAAGCTGACAGAAGACTAAGGGACAGGATATATGAACACATATATAGTATTAACAATAGTAAATCCACAAATGCATTGGCAAGACACATTTTAGAACAGCCCACACATAATTTCAAATTTAGCATCATACAGCAACTATACAATGACGGAAGAGGTGGTCCGGAGTCACTTAGATTGGAAAGGTTAGAGCTTTGTTGGCAATTGAGGCTGAATGCCTGCCAGGTTCCTGGTCTGAATGAGTGTAATTCGATTATGTGTGTCCTACACTTGAAAAATCTGTTAAGGTGAATTCTCATTTGTATTTTTAGATTTGAGACTTTGCTGCTTTTATGAGCAAATACATGTGCAGTTCTTTGAGATCGAAATTACAAGTCAAAACTTTATTTTTATCTATTTTTAACTATTTTAACATTGTTAGTTATATAAAGCTTAACATAATTCTTTACTTGGAGATTTTTTTAATTTTTTACACATTTTTATATTTACATTTGTTAGTATATTATTTTTATATTTTTTATCATTGTTCATTATAGCATTGTATTTTCTGAGTTGCGATCTGCATGCATATGAGGTTTTATATAGGTAGAAATTAAACAAACAATATATAAAAAACAAACAATAAAAAATAAAGAATTAACTAGTAGTTGCAAGTCTCACCAGTAGGGTGAGCTCTCTGCGTAGTACATGTGTAGTGCTGCGTGACTTCAATGTGATTTCAATGAGATTTGGGTGCTATAAAATGCTCTAGTAGATTATTAACTTAAAGTTTTGTTTCTGATGAAGTTGGATACTTAAATCTGACGAAAAGTGCATGTTTAAAGAGAAGCTTAAATAAATATTTCAAATGCAGGTTTCGTAGTGGATTTTTCACGTGGTGTTGGAAGACAGTGTTTGGGAAGTTTTTTGTTTAGGTTTCTAAATGAGACTGACAGTACTATAACACCTCATGATATTGAATTTTGATTAATTATCTACAGTTTTTATATGCAAGCGTTTTAATCCCATGGCATCTGTGTTAGTGTCTCTCTTAAACAGTCTCATATAAACTATAAATTGAGATATCACTAACAGTTTACTGTGGTCTACAGCAATGAAAGCAAGTGAACTCCAGCAAAATTGGTACTGAGTTTCTGTCATTAAATCACGATTCTGTTATGATACGTGAATCTGCATTTTCAACATAAAGAAAAACTTCTGGACTATCCTGTTTTTGCTTCAACATCATAAGTTTAGGAAGGTACCTTCATTTCTGTGCTGGAACATTTTTATCACCCTTTTTTTGTTGTGTAGTTTGTGCAAATTTAAAAAAAATGCAATACAGAATACTTCCCTATTGCTACTGGTGCTCTCCAGGGTAATAGGGCAAATTTTTCACTACAAAGCTAGCAGGAAAGTCATAAATCTCATGCCAGGCTGACTTGCAATGAATGGCCTTGCATATAGCACTAGCTCCTTAGTCACAAAGGAAGACTAGGATTAGAGTTCTAAATTCAGGTGCCATTGAGAAGAAGGTAGGATGTCACTAAATGTGTAATTTTTTCTTTGCTTAAGAGAATCCTGAGCATCTTATCTTTCTGTAAGAATAGCAGTGATACCACGCATGAACTATCACTTCATATCTGTACTAACCTTCTTTTTAGTCTACTATGTTCCTATTTTTTGAAACGGGTAAGCAGGATACTGACATGTTCCTGTCCGTTTTAAGGACTACTAAGTCACAGATCACAAGTACATTGTTTCTGTTGCCAAGGGTGCCTGGTTTTAATAAGTTTCTGTTTTTATGAAAATGCTACTTACTAGACCCCCCCAAGTGATGAGTATTATTAACTCTTATGTAATGCACAGACCTGTAACTAGCTGTGTTCTATTAGGGGATTCACGTGTAGCTGTTAGACTAGTTGTCTATGCAGTTAAGTGACTGAGGCTGCAATGGTTTGAATACATACATATCTTAATCTGGGGGACTGACGCTCTCAGTAACCTTATTGAAATTCCTACACTGCCTGAGGTAACAGTCATCCAAATCTGCACGGTAAAGCAAGTTCATATAGATGCTGCTCAATGCTATCTGTTACCAGACAAGGATGCACAAACATTATGCTATGCCTCCCTTTTCACAGAATTATCTAAAGAACAAGTTAGATGATTACTCCTTAGAGACAAAGTACTGGAGTTACACTACAGAATGACTGATCTATCAAGTAAGAAGAACCACAAAACTTAATTTGATTATGAGTGAAGTACGTGATCCGTTTATCAACAATTTCTAGTTTCACTTGATAAGATAGACAAAAAGGCATTTTTTAGTTTTTCATTAGTTAGAATATTTTGTTCTACGAGCTAATTTTCATACTATGACATTTGCATTTCTTTTACCTAAGAAACGGTGAGGAATTTTAGCCTTCTATGATATAATATAAAATAAATGTATTCTTTATGAATGCTTTTACTAATCAATGAAAATAAAATTATGTAAAGAAGGTATGTACTATCTTCCTAGTGTGGGAGAAAGCTGTGGTTGCAGTACATTCTTATGTGAAAAACAATAACTTAGTAAATACAACCTAAAAGCAATCACCAGCAACTTAAAGTGACCACAGAAATACATTGATCTTTGGCATACTTCTGTGCAGCATATCTACAATAGACTATGTTACGCAGGTCTCCGTTTCTTGAAAATGGAAGCTGACTAAACCTCAGTGTAGTCTAAATGTTATCTGGTTCTAGCATCACTACAATCAACCAAATGTCAGAAGTTTAAGTGAGCAAAAATAGTTTTCTAATTTCTTGTGAAGTTAATCTTCCCCCGCTGTGTTTGCAGTGTCTAGGATGATGTCAGACAACAGCCATACTCACCAGCCATGAAACGATTCTGACCAATAACCCGAGAAAAGACAAGATTTCTACTTCTTATTTGGTGCCATTCTGAAGGGATCCAGTATCTGTCTGCCTGGGATGACATGGTCGACAGACCATGATGCTTTGCCAGAGATAGCCTGCACCTGTCACCCCTGGGATTCTGGATACTAGTTAAGGTTCTTGCCACCCCTATAGTGCCTTTTTTAGGCAAGGTGCAAATGACAAATTAACCACCGTAACAGGGACAGGCAAACAAAAACTGAGGATGATGCTACTCAATGCTAGAAGTCTAAATCTCAAAATGCACTCACTCGAGGCACTCCTTAAAATGGAGAACATCGATATCTGTGCAGTGACTGAGACCTGGTTCAAGGCTCCAGAGAGCACCCCTGCATTACCAGGCTATAACTCATACCACACTTTTTGGCCATGTAACCTGGACCGGAACACCAAAGGCGGAGGTGTGTCCATATTCATTAAGGATATCCACACCTCCAGGCTTTGCTGCTCAGCATAATGCAGCCGAGGTTATCCAAGTGCAACTAACTCTGGGCAAAACTGCAATCCAAATTGTAGCTTGCTACAGATCACCCACCATGCCCCAGGATTCCCACTCCTCTTTTCTTGATGTACTGGAAAATATTAGGGTTCAACCAAACACCCTAATAATGGGCGATTTCAACTACCCCACCATTAACTAGGAAAATTACTCATGTACCAACTCCTTTGCTCAGCGCTTTCTGGAATTCATAAACTCCAATGCCCTGGATCAACTTATCCACACCCCCACTAGGGACAACAATATCCTAGATCTAGTCATTACCAACATGAGTGACCAGTGTTCCACACCTGAAGTCAACGCCTCATTGGTCCAATCTGACCATAAGATAATTACCCTAGATATCCACATCATGCCCCCACCCCCCCATTAAAGAAACCATGGTAAAAAACTTCTCCAAAGCCAACTTCATGCTTCTTAAGACAGAAGTGGTGAACTTCATGAGGCCCATGCAGATGGACAATACAGTCATGACTACTGAATACTACACAATTGCACTTTATAAGCACTTACATGAGTGCATGGATCATGCTAGCCCAAACAGAACCAAGACACTATCCTCCAAAAAAAGGAAGCCAATCTGGTGGTCCCCTGCCATAAACAAACTGCACAACAGAAGGAAGAAACTGTTGCAAAAGAGAGTAAAAACACAAGAGTGGAGGAACTTCCTGGTCAGCCTCAGTAAGAAGCTGCGATCCCTGATAAAATCCTCCAAAGCTAGTTACGAAAACAAAATCCCCACTGATTCTAAAGACAACCACAAAGCATTCTAAACCTATGTCAAGAATCTCAATGGCAACACTCAGGTCTGCTCTAAGTTACAGCACACTGGCACTAAATAACAGACCCAACTGATATTGCCAACATCCTGGCAGATAGGTTCAGTGCTAACTTTATCCCCCTCTCACCCCCTAAAGAGCCCATCTCTATACCGGAAGAATGCAAAGTTCCTGTAATCACGGAATGCAAAGTTCCTGTAATCATGGCTGCACAGGTAAAAACCACACTCTCCAAAGCCAAGAACACAGCATCCATGGGACCAGACAACATCCCAGGCTGCGTTCTACACGAACTACAGAACGAACTGGCACCCCACCTAAGTACCATGTTCAATCATAGCCTCACCTCAGGCTTTGTGCCTGCTGAATGGCGCACAGCAATGGTTATCCCACTCCACAAGGGGGGAGCCACCACGGACCCCGGGAACTGCCTCTTCAGTAGCCTGACGAGCCTGGTCTGCAAGTGCTATGGAACGTATCACCATGGAACTTATAAACAAAGACATTGGTAATCTCCAAACTCTGGACCCTACCCAGTTCGGGTTTGTAAAAGGCAGATCATGTTTCCTAAACCTGATAGACTTCTTTGAAGCAGTCACCAAAGCCATAGACAAGGGTAAGGTGATTCATACAGCCTATCTAGATCTTGCCAAAGCTTTCGACACCATCCCCCACTCTGGAATTATAGATAAACTCACCAAACTAGGTATAAATCCCTATGTCACAAGATGGGTTGCCAAATGGCTCACTGACAGAACCCACACAGTGAAAGTAGTAGACTCCAAGTCCGACTTCAGGCCAGTGACAAGTGGAGTACCACAGGGTTGAGTCCTGGCTCATCTCCTGTTTGCTATCTACTTCTCTGAAGTACAGGCTAACACAGAAGGTCTTTGGCTAACGAAGTTCGCAGATAACTGCAAACTAGGAGCCATAATCGAAACTCCTAACGATGTGGACATCCTACAAAAGGGCCTCATTGAGACATATGCCTGGTGTCAAAGCCATGGCCTCAAGCTCAATACCAAAAAGTGCATTGTCATCCCCTTTGGTAAAAACTCTGTACTTATGAACTACAACATAGGCATTAGTATACTTAACACCGAAAGTGTGATAAGAGACCTTGGGACACAGGTGGACAGTAGTCTGTCTTTTGATAATCACATCGCCACGGTAGTCAGGAAATCCTTCTGCGTGGCACACCTCATCACAAAAGGTTTCTCATCCAGAAAAAAAGAGGTCATTGTTCCCCTCTACTCATCACTCATTAGACCCATTATAGAGTACAGCCCCCCTTTTGGTATGTACCTCACAAGACATCTACAACAACTGGAAAGGCCGCAGAAATACCTCACAAAGAGGATTACCAGCCTCAAACAGATGCCCTACGCAAGCCATCTCAAAAAACTCCAGCTTTACTCCGTCGCATATCGCCTACTCCGAGGTGATCTCTGCCTAACATACAAAACTATGTCAAACCCAGAGCTGTTGGACATGCTCCACTTAAAGAAATCCCAATCGCTCCAAGCTACACGCTCTAGGGATCTAAGCCTTGTCACCACAATAAACAGAACATGCCGGAGGGATAGAATCCTGTCCCACAGACTTGCCATACTCTGGAATAAACTACCTATCTATATCAAACAAAGTTCCTCATTAGCACTCTTTAAGAAAAATCTTGATGACTGGATGGGAAATAGGACATTCACCCGAGGATCACCTCTATGGCTCTGCTCGACAGTGGCAAGGAAAATAACTTTCTTGAGTGGAAAAAGCCAGGGTGCCTTTTTGGCTGGGCTTGTATAGGCCCCAGGGCCGATAGCCTAGTACCTACCTATGAACCTATTTGTAATTGCTAGAGGAAGATTTAATTCAAATCACTAGAATAGCTTGTCAGGAGAAACTGGAAGGGAATAAATTATTGTTCTTTTATTGATTGTTACGGGGAAAAGCTAAGGTAAATGAATGCCTTGATTTAGAGACAACCCTGTCACAACTTTAAGCATAAGAGATGAATTGGGGCACAAGGAAATTCTATCCTGATGAAAAAGTAAAAAAAAAATACTCCCTGCACATTAAAGCTTTTAGTTCAGAAATTCAGAAATTATTCCAACAGCCTTCAACAACAGCATCTTCCAAGATGAGAACTGTAGTGAGAAGCAGCAGCTAATCACAGATGGGGATAGTCAGTTTCTCTAAGACATAGTTGAGATTCCATGGTGGTCTAATTTCCTTTCTTGAAAGCCTAACATGAAAAAAAAAATCACCTTTTACGAACTATTTTACAGAAGTCTTGAAGTACTAAGACTGACAGGGGTGTTACATGGTTAGGCATATTAAGACAGCAGAAGTGTGAAACTTTAAGGAAGCATAAGAAAGGTCAGTTAAGAAAAGGTATGACAGATAATCCAGGACTGTTGCCATATATGTAATATTAGGGCCTTGGTCTCTGCAGAAGCATCAGATGAAGAATATTTTCCATTTCACTTAATATGATTTCCTTGTTTGGTTTCCTAGGCTCCCTCTAAATGTTTAGCAGACCCTCACAGTACATGCATCTAGCTAAGATTAGGATAAACTCATCCTCTGTGTCAGCCTCCGTATCTATGCCACAATCTTTTGTTTTCAGTATGAAGGTACACTCATTGATACAACCCTCTCCAATCCTCCCTTGCTAGGCTGTGCAGGTGACAGTGCCATTGCTCTATTGGTCAAAAGAGAACTATCACAATTACGTTTGACCTCTATTCCTTGATTTTTAGTAACACCCTGATGATAAGGTGTAGAGGATGAAAAACAAAGGAAACAAAGCTGTCCATATGAGGGATAGCGCATCACATCTTCCAGACCCTTGAAGTTGCTACTCTGCAGCAAAACTTCTTCAGAAGTCTTTTGGAAGTGAAGTCTTTTTCTGGCAGAAACCACATCCTATACAGATACAAGAAGATATCCCTGCTTAACATCCATTCACAAGGGTCTACTGTGATCTGCTTAGCCAGTATGCCAATGTTTTCTTGAGAAGGGATGTAGGCTGCTGTGGTAGTCGTGGGCTCCCCAAGGATCAGAGGAGTCATATGACTCATACATCTCCTGCTTCAGATTCAGAACTTGAGGTTATCCTACAACCTGAAAACATTCATAACTGTGTAGTTACTGAGACACTGTTTTAGTGTAATGACAGCACTCCATCTATAACAGGGTTTAGCACACATTATGCCTTCAGATCCTTAGGTAACAGTGTGGGGAGTATCTGCATTTATTAGAAACACCACTAGCTCATACTGGATTACCCATGGCCCTAAATGGAATTCCTGGAGATCCAAATCACCCTCAACAAATCCAACTATTAATTCATTGCTAGCTATATATCCCCACCAATGTCCCTCGAAGATCATGGAAATTATGTTAATACCACTGAGGCATTAAATATCAAACTGAATACCGTCTTGCTAAGGGTCATCAATGACCCAAGCATAGACTGACACACATCACTCTAAAAAATAGTTATGCTCACTATTTTCTAAACTTTAATACCTATGCTCTGGAAGAAAGTGTAAAACTATTCTGTAGAGACTCCAACATCCTTGATCTGGTTGTTACTAAGTTATCCCCTACCATACCCAACAAGACTTCTCCTCATCCTTGGTTAAATACAAACTTCTCAGGCAGGTCTAGTTGTACTGTCACATCAACAAATAAAGCCATCTTTAGGGACTTCTTCAGGGCAAACCTACTTCAGCTTGTAGAAGAGACATGCAAAATTCCCAACAATCCCTTGCAAGTAAACCCAAATGAGAGGGTTGCTGTATTCACCTCTATAATCAACACTTAAACAGCTGCATAGGAAAGTCAGTAAACATCCTCCCTAAATACAATAGTAAATTCATCAATAAACCCCTCTGGTGGAACTCCTGTATAAATTAACTGTACCACAAAAGAAGGAAAATTATAAAAAGTTGTAAAAAAATTCTCATTCCCCTACCTCAAGACAACACTGAAACATGCATTAAGGAACTTAAGAGCATTAATAGAAAATACAATGCAGAATACAAACTTAAGGTTGCTACATATACCAAAGGGAACTACAACTCTTTCTTCTGCTACATCAGAAAAATAAAGAATAATGTCTAACCATGCACTAAGCTTATCCATTATACAGCAAACTCTCAGTTACCTGGAACTCTAACGACCAGAACTCTCAAGCAACCAAAAAAAAAAAATTGAAGCAATACAGTACAATTTTCAAGCGTTGCACGTTTTACCCCCCCCCCCCTGCAGAAACATACCTTACATTTTTAAAGTTTTTCAGTTTTAAAAAGGAAGATAGGAATACATTCCCTCTCTCCCGCACCTAAGAACAAGTCAAACCAAACAAATAATATAGGGTACAGTATTAGTCAGGCTTATTTTTAATAGTAACTCTCAAGCAACCAGAAACAACAGTCACCCAGCATCTACCAGTCCCCATGGGTGCCAGTTAACAGAGTTTACTGTAGTAGCACACATTCTGATCCTGGGATACAGTCAATATATGAGCACACAAATTTAGTGCCAACTTTACCCCACCTGCCCACACTGTTACCCTCAATATCCTCGAAAATTCAGTCTTCCCTGAAATCACCCTGGAGCAAGTCTTACAACCCTTGTCATATTTCCAATGGGCCAGACAACAGACCAAGTCACACACTCATCCATGCCAAATATGCACTATCTGAACCTGTACTTAAACTGTTCAACCTCATACCTGTCTACAGGGTTTGTGCCCTATGCCTGGTGAACAGCTGTGCCTCCCCTACACAAGGGTGGCTCCTCTGCAGACTCAGATAATTATTAGCCTCAGTAGTCTTATATGCAAAGCCACGGAATGTGTCATAGTAGAACTCATTTATACAGCCATATGCAACTTAACTAGAGCCCTCACAGTTTGTATTTGTGAAGGAATGGTCCCTCCTCCTGAACCTAATAAGTTCTTAAACAAGTTACAGAAGCTGTAGGCGGTGGTCACTCTGTGCACACTGTTTACCTTGCCATGCCAAAACCTTTTGATACTCTTTACCATGTTGGAATTATTGAAAAAAATAGGCAACATAAATCCTTACATTGTTTGCAGACTGCAAACTGGCAGTTCAACAGATCCCAGGTTGGGAAAGTTGCTGGTACACTCTCTGAATGCAAAACTGTAATGGTCGTGTGCCACAGGGATCAATGATATGCCTTCTTGTGTGTGGCACTTATTTTGCAGACATTCAAGCCAATATCCTGGAAGTGTGGTTGACCTGGTTTTCTGATGAAAGTAAGCCAGGTACTATAACCCGCTTTATCAACTGATACTAAAAAGCTCCAGCAAGGAATGTGCACAAACTTGATGTACGGGTCTAAAATTAAATGCAAAAAGCATATTAGCATCCAGCAAAAATGCTGCTTCCACTTCATATGTTACAAATGGTACTCGGGTACTGGTCATAAGAGACCTGTGTGCTTAGGTGGACATCTCTCTCTCCCTCTCATTTGATCATCATGTTTCAACCACAATCATGAAGTCCTTCTACCTGGCCATGTTAATTACCAAGTAAATATCTTCAAGGGTTAAAGAAGTTATCCTATTCCTGTATTCTTCCTATACAGAACCATCACTGAATATAATGCCCCCTCAGGTATATACAATCCAAGCATATTAGTCATCTGGAAAGCCCTCAAAGACTTTATAACCAAGAAAATCAAATATCTTAATCCTTGAACTATTGCAAAAGATTAGCACAACTTTCCTTATACTCTGCAGCCTACCAGCTACTCCGAGGTGACCTGTGAGTGGCTATTTAACCTCCTCCTACTTTGCAAAACCAGAGCCTCTACAAATATTGGCGTTACAGACCTGAACCTACACCAAAACATAAACAAGACTAGTTGGAAGGAAAGGTTCCTAACAGTGCATTCCCAGTCTATAGAATAAGTTGCAAATACATGTCAAATAAAGTACTACTTTAGCTGCCTACATGGCTAGTCTTGATAACTGGATGAGCAGAAACAAATTTACACCAGGCTTATGTAAGGCCATACGCAATTTTGGAGGTTAGCAGTATTAAGTGCTTGACACAGGTGGCAATAACTTTAAAGTTTGTCTGTTTAAAGGTGCATATGGGCTAGGCATTTTATGGTCTCAGTGCTTGCTAGTATTATTCCTGTGTTCCTGTTCTTAATCTGAGATCCCCTTCTTGACTTAGCCCGCTTCTCCTCCAGCAAAGACTGTTGGTAAGTAATCATCTCAGATCGTTAGTTCAAGGCAGTGAAGGTCAGGGAAGCATTGCTTATACCATGTTAAGTATTTGTAATATTCTTTAGAAACAAAACGTGAAAAAAGACCAAATGATGACTGTCCACACCAAATAAATAGTTAAGCGCTTTCTTTCGTTTTAATGTGAATGAACTTCTTCAGAACTCACAAACCATTCAATGAATCACTTTAAGTACAAAAGCTTCAAATAATCAATTAATTAATAACCCAATTAATTTCCATTCATCTAACTGTTCAATAATCTAAAAAACTTTCTTAAAGACATAAATATCAAGCATAAAATATGCCACTGTATAGAAATATGTATACACATGTAAAACACATACATTTATATGTACCAATTTGAAATGTACACTTACTGTTATAATAAAGTGTAAAGTGAAGAACTTAATAATAAACCTGTTATTTAAAAGACATTTAACATTTAAAGTCTCATTTAGACCAGGAATTTGGTCTGCTCTAAGAAATACTTGCCATCTAAGTTCATTATTTTCAAGGGCATTGTTAAATTCTGTGACAAACTGAGTGAATGTCCTTAGTCTGTTGACATTTTTCCCAAATCTCTTTATCAGTACACTTCTTATTCAAGGGAAGACTTCCAGAGGTCTTTGTTGTATCACGGTGATACAGAACCAGGCACACACACACTTTTTATCTGCAAATTCCTGGAGAGGTTTAGTTCTACTCCTAACTGTCCTCAAGACGAAACTTGCACAATGTGTTTCAAGTGTCCCTGCAGTGCTTTGACAGGAAAGTGAACTGAAGTGATAGCCTTTATGGAGAGTCACTATCAGACATACGATAACAATATGACAGTACCAGAAATACAAGAAAACTCCTATGGGGTGTTTATCTTTCTGGTAGAATCAGACTAACTAATGGATTGACTATGCTGAAACCACCACAGCACAGCAGGAAACCTCTACAGACTGCACTGACACTTGCTTCTCTTATACCATCAATGCCCTCATATTGCACTGGGAGGGAGTCGGATGAAACCTTGAAGGGAAGGATCAGTTGTTGTAAGATGGGCTACCTGTGAGAAGGATATCCCAAGACTGATGACTGCATTAATAAACAGAACAATAAACACCAATATGTTTTATAAGAAACACTCAGGTGTCACTGAGGAGTGTGGCTCAAAAGATGTTATGGCTGGCACCTCTGCAACACACAGGGATAAAGCTCTGACTAAAATTCAGGAAACTGACTAAATATGTGAGAGCTGGAGGAGATGTACATTAATGTGAGATGAATGATAATGTGGCATTTGCTCACCTCTCCCTTGGGAGGAGGTACATGCTGGGACATGCCCATAACTTCTTAATCTCTGAAGGACACTGGGGATCTCTGAGATTGATAGTACAGTCAAAGTAGGGAAGGCCAGCTAAGCAATGCATCACTATAGAGGTAGAGTGTATTCATAGGAATGTGCAACGCACACCCACATCAGATGACTCACACAGCAGGGAGGGTAGGGCTTCACTTTCAATACACTTCTCAGCTTCTATACCCAATGGCAGCAATAATAATACTGATCCACTTCCACTTGCAGCTTCCTACCTTTGGCCTAGCTGGATGACCTAGTAATTTGATGGAGTTACGGCCAAAGTCAGTCATGCAAAGTGAGTAGGGAACAACAGCACTGAAGCTGCAGGAACAACCCTGAAACACTACCTACTGAAATTAAAAACAAAAAGGATAAGGGTCAGTTTTTCAATTACAAATTTTAAGATCTCATAGGGTAAGTGTAGCTCTTATATACTGACCTAGAAGTGCAAGAACAATGGAGGGTCCAGAAAACACACAGTGAGAGATGAACCTTAATGAAAGTGTAAGAAAGGCTGTTTCACTAAAATTCTGACACTAAAACACTGCAGAGCTCAAGGTTCCTTACACTTGACAAAGGAATGGGGAATTTCATTTGATGAGCACCACAGAGAAGTTGTTTGTTTTTGTCTTTCGGCTTTTTCTCGGTAAGGGGTCGCCACAGAGGAACTCCGGTCCGTTAATGATTGGCAGTAGATTTTTACAAAACGCCAAGTGCTAGCTCAACACCCAACCTTCAACGAAGGCACGCCCATTTAAGCATGCATGTCTTTCGAATGCTACCCAACCGTGATGAGGACATGCAGACTCCACACAGAAGGCACTCCCAAGCCAAGCTGAGAATCGAACGGGAGAACCTCTTGCTGTGAGGTAACAATGCTACCGCTGTACCACCATGGAGCACCACAGAGAAGTGATTAGCTAAATAATTATTTTGGTAGGCCTTCTTACTTCTGGCAAGATGCTTGTCACTTTTTCAGACAGCTGACACTGAAACATAAGTAGCTGAGAGGCTCCATGATGCCAACTTCAGGTTCTTTAAATTGGGGTGCACGACAGCTCCTTTGTTCCATAGCAAGGACAGTGCAGTAGTGCAGAACTATGTGTTATAATATCTACTGTATGTGTCAGTGAACAGCCAGTAAGAAGACTTTATCCCTATCCATCCTGAACTTCTGAAATGCCCCTGGCAACAAGGTTAGGGATGGAAAGACAAACAGTAGGGTCTCCACAAGACGTCAAAGACATTCAGTGTTCATGCCTTCCTGGATGCAGATGAAGTATTTTTTTATTCTCTGCATTTTTCCTATGACTTCTAATTTCGCCGTAAAGCGATTTCTAGCATTTCTGTGCCTTAAAAAAACTTTCTTTGCTGCATACTATACTGTTTTTTGCTGTTAGCACTTTTAAATTCATTTAAGTCTTTTTTTGTGTTGTTTAACTGTTGTAGGCTACACACTAAAGTGCGCTAGCCTGTTATAAGCATTTAAAGTGTTTTTGTGAAGTTTATTGCATCTTCTGCTAAAAAAAAAAAAAAAAAATTGTCTCGTTTCCTGCCTTTTCTAAGCTAGTCTAGTCCAGTTTTCAGTTTTCAGGTTCTGCTGAATTCAGGGCTGTGATATAAGTTCCTGTGTTCCCCATATCCTTACTTGGATAGGACGTAGTTTCTCTGTTCACCAGTGAGAGTGGGGATCTTTGAACAGCCTATCTGTCCCTGGAGGAGTGGTCTCAGCCCAGCAACTAGTAGTTTATTGGCCGTTTTGGGCTAATTCCTATCTCTTTCATCTCCCTGCCTTAAAACCCGCATTTGCGTGGTTTTGCGCACTGCGCAGTGCCGGTTAGCTAGGGTTAAACTATTCCAGGCTCCACGAAGTCTGCTCTTCAATTTTTCCCTTAGAACTATTTGAACTCTCAAATAAAGCACTGTAACTTTCCTTTTACAGCCCAGCACTTGCTCCAAGCTCTCAGGAAGCACTAATAAATGCTAACACTACACCTCCCCTTTACTATACAGTAGTACAAGGCTCCCTATTTGTCCCTATCGGACAATCAGTAAATCAGTTCATTCACCCATACAGGCATTCCAAAGGGCAGTTTCAGGTATACACTCCAGTCGAGCTGGTGAACCTGGGAATCTTGAGGCAATGTTACAATTGCCTCATGTACACAGACAACCCTCTCCTCCTTCCAACAAACACAAATGTATGTGAGAGATGCAAATATACAGCCAAACTGGAGGCCAAGCTCTCTCAACCCAAGGCTGGAACAGCCAGCCAGGAGGAGAAGGGAAACATTTGCACCACACTTCCTGTCTCACACGCACCAGTCATACATGCATCAGCAAACAACACACATAAATACACAAAAACATACCCAGAGGCTCTAAATAAAAATCTGCCTAAGCAGCAGAGACCTCCAAAGCAGATATCCAAGCAACCTCCACTCTCAAACAACAACCACGTATCACATACTTCAAAAAGTCAGTGTGCCACGCAACCACAGCCCTTAAGGCTTAACAACGCACCCAATACACTAGTAATAAGTGACTCTATTGTCAGGCACATTGACGTTCCACTCACTAGACTGAACAAGGAGAAGGTTACTGTAAGCTGCCTGTCGGGTGCCAGGATCCACCACATAACACAAGCACTCAGGTCACTCCAAAATAAGTACAAATATGACTCTGTCATTGTACATGTTGGTGTGAATGACCTGAGATGTACCTCCCTGGACTACATGAAAAGAGACATAGAGGAGCTCTCTGATCATGTAGCCAAGGCCGATATGACGCTGACCCTAAGTGGCATCTTGCCCTCACCAAGAATGATGCCACAGTACAAAGAAAAAATGATCAGTTTTAACAACTGGCTAAGCTATTGGTGTCATTCAAAGGGGATCCAGTGTCTGTCAGCATGGGACGACATGCTCGACAAGCCATGCTGCTTCGCCAGAGCTGGCTTGCACTTGTCGCCCTTAGGTTTTCGAATACTGGCCAAGGCTCTTGCCACCACCATAGTGCCTTTTTTAGGCAAGGCTCAAAAGACAAATCCACCTCCATAAACAACACAAGTAACCAAAAACTGAGGGTAATGCTACTCAATGCCAGAGGTTTAAACCTCAAAATGTACGCACTCGAGGCGCTCCTTAGTATGGAGAAAATCGATATATGTGCAGTAACAGAAACCTGGTTCAAGGCTCCAGAGAGCAACCCAGCACTACCAGGCTACAACTCATACCATACCTTTCGGCCCCAGAACCCGGACCGAAATACAAAAGGAGGGGGTGTATCCATTTTCATAAAGGATACCCACACCTCCAGGTTAGTAGCACAGCACGAGGCCTCGGAGACCAGCCATGTGCAACTAACATTGGGCAAAGCTGCTTTTCAGATTGTAGCTTGCTACAGATCACCTACCTTGTCTCAGGACCCCCACCCAGCATTCCTGAGAACACTGGAAAATATAAAGGTCCTACCTAACACCATGATATTGGGAGGTTTCAACTACCCAAACATTGACTGGGATAACTACTCAAGTACAAATTCCTTTGCCCAACGCTTCCAAGAGTTTATACACTCAAACGCCCTGGAACAGCTGGTCACCACGCCCACAAGAGGTGACAACATATTGGACCTGATCATCACCAACATGGGGGATCAGTTCTCCACATCAGAGGTAAACCCCTCACTGGTAAGACCAGATCATAAACTAATCACACTGGACATCCACATCCTGACCCCACCTCAGTCAAGGAAACCACTGTGAAAAACTTTTCAAAAACCAACTTCACACTTCTCAAGACTGAGGTGGAAAGTTTCAAAGCCCCCTTGCTAAAGGATAATGCTGCCCAAACCACAGAATCCTTTACAAATGCATTCTATGAGCACCTACAGGAATGCATGGATCGAGCCATCCCAAGTAAAACCAAGACTCAATCCTCCAAAAAGAGGAAACCAGTCTGGTGGTCCCCGGCCATAAATAAGCTATACAACAGAAGGAGTAAACTATTACATGATAGAGCAAAATCCCAAAAAGGAAAGGCATCACTGATCAATATTAGCAAGAAACTACGAACACTCAAAATCATACAAGGCCAGTTTCGAAAGAAAAATTGCCAAAGACTCTAAAGATAATCACAAAGCCTTCTTTAGCTATGTCCAGAATCTAGGTGGCAACTCTCAGATATGCTCTGAGATAGTGCAAAATGGCAAAAAATACACTGAACCAACTGACATTGCCAACATCCTGGCTGACAGGTTCAGTGCAAACTTTACCCCCCCCCTTACCCCCAAAAGGGCCCGTGTACATCCCAGAAAAATGCAGAGCCTCAGACATCACAGACACGCAGGTAAAAACAGCCCTCTTCAAAGCTAAAAACACAGCATCAATGGGACCTGATGATATCCCAGGCTGCGTCTTACACGAGCTCCAAAATGAACTAAACCCTCACCTAAATTCACTGTTCAAACTCAGCCTTACCACAGGCTATGTACCCAAAAAATGGCGTACAGCAACAGTCATCCCGCTCCACAAAGGTGGTGCCACAACAGAACCTGGGAACTATCGCCCTATAAGCCTGACTAGCCTGGTCTGCAAAGCTATGGAGCGAATCATCATGGAACTCATAAACAGAGACACTGGGAACCTCCAGACACTGGACCCTACCCAATTCAGCTTTGTTAAAGGCAGATCCTGCCTCCTAAACCTAGTTGACTTCTTTGAAACAGTTACTAAGGCCAAGGATGAAGGAAAGGTAGTCCACACAGCCTACCTGGACCTCGCTAAGGCCTTCGACACCATTCCCCACTCTGGCATCATAGATAAGCTCACCAGCTTGAACATTAACTCCTATGTCACAAGATGGGTTGCAAACTGGCACACGGATAGAACACACATGGTCAGAGTTGCAGGTGCCATGTCCGACTCTAAACCAGTTACAAGTGGCATCCCGCAGGGCTTGGTCCTGGGACCCCTCCTGTTCGGTATATACTTCTCTGAGGTACAGGCAAGCACAGGAGGACTATGGCTGACCAAGTTCGCAGATGACTGCAAACTGGGGGTCATAATCAACTCACCGGCTGACACAGAAATCCTCCAGAAGGGTCTCACAGAGACAGATACCTGGTGTCAGAACCATGGCCTCAAGCTAAATGCCAAAAAATGCATAGTCATCCCCTTTGAGAAAACCAAAGTGCCCACGAATTATCACATAGGTGGTAATCCACTAAGTACGGAAGATGTAATTAGGGACCTGGAGACCTCTCCTTTGATAATCACATTGCCAAAGTGGTTAGAAATTCCTTCTATATAGCCCACCTAATAATGAAAGGGTTCACATCCAGATCAAGAGAGGTCATTGTGCCCCTCTACTCATCACTCATTAGGCCCATAATAGAGTACAATGCCCCATTTGGAATGTACCTTACTCGACACCTGCAACAGCTGGAAAGATCACAGAAGCACCTCTGGGCTTCAAACAGATGCCCTATGCAGCACGACTAAAGAAACTCCAGTTCTACTCGGTTGCTTACCGCCTGCTCAGAGGTGATCTCTGCCTGACGTATAAGGCCATGTCCAACACAGAATTAATGGACATGCTCCACCTCAAGAAAACCAAATCTCTTAGAGCCACACGCTCTAATGAATTAAACCTCAGCACAACAATAAACAGGACATGCTGAAGGGATAGATTCCTGTCCTAGAGACTTCCATCGCTCTGGAATAGAATCCCAGTTTATGTTACGCAAAGCCCCTCACTGACTCTCTTCAAGAGAAATCTTGACGAGTGGATGGGAAATCATAAATTTGCCCCTGGGATCACTTCAATGGCCCAGATAGACAGAGGCCCAGGAAACTAATTTAAAAGGGAGTAGAAAGCCAACACATTCTGGCTAGGCTTATAAATGCCCTTGGGCAGATAGCCTAGTACCTACCTATGAACCTATGGAATAAAATCTTTCAAACTGCGAGTTTTTGTCTGACATAAAGGAGGTCTATCACTGACAGATCCCACCTCCGTGTAAGTGACAGGAAAGTTCTGAAGTCTACCTTCCAGCCAGAGCTGTTCATACTGGTATTGCTGACTTTTTTTTTGCCAAATGCTCTAGGTTAAAGGAATGCAAACAGCTTGGAGGTGCAAGGTTCCATTCCAACATTTTCAGCTTACACAGCTGGCAAAGAGTACATCTCTGTTTGTACACTATGTCACTGGTGTTATACATCAGTACACCTAGGCTGCTTAGTGTCAAGGTCAGTCTCAACACCCTTAAGCCCAAACCCAGGTTCAGGTCAATGTGCAAATACAGCATGGCTTTTCTGAGGCACTTGTAGTAAGGGGCTTGTTTCCCTTGTGGGACAACCATGGTCTGGCCCGGTTCAGCACTATATGCTGGGCTCACCAAGTAAAACTCTTTCTGGATGGAACTGATGAAAGGGAAAGGAATCATCCAATTCAAGGATGGACTACCCTGCTGCAAAAGATTTCTAAGGTTTAACTGGATTTTCCTCACATACAGTTCGGTCACTGAAACCAGTAAAATGGATGAAGGCATGGGATAGGAACTGGCTGAAAAATGGGACTTCTGTGCCAGATCTGTAACTTTTAACTGGACAGCACTTTTCCTGGGAAATTAAGAGTGCTCCCCATAAGTATGCAGGGAAGTACCTACAAACATCTTTGACTTCTCTGAGCCCAGACTAAATTTTTAGAAGTTTAATAAGAAGCTTTAAGAGATCTCCTGACTCATACTGATGAGGACTGTATCAGCCAGTCAGTCATTCAGGTATGCATAACTGTGTACTCCTTAAGCACTGAAGAATGTAGACATTGTGGTCAAATATCTGGTAACCAAATAGGGAGCTCCAGACAGTCCAAAGTGTAAAGGAATAAACTGGAAGTGGCCGTGGTCTACCATGAATCCTAGGTACTGCTCTTGCTCCTCGTGGATGGCAACATGGAAATAGGAATCCAAGTCTTGATTGACTATGAAGGCCCCTAGAATCAAGGGAGGCAACAGATACTGAAACATGAGCATTCTTCATATAGTCACACACAGGACTTTGTTCAGTTTTAACAGGTACAAAATATGTCTCCAAGGATCATCCTTCTTTGAGACCAGGAAGAACCTAGAATAGAAATTCTTCTCTTGCTCTTTGTATCTCACCATTTCAACAGCTCCACAGGCAATGAGTACAACATTAGACTGGTGTGGTCTCAAGGAACTAGTAGTGTATCTTATGATGACAATACTGGACTTGAACTCCAGTTCCTTCCTCTCTGCGATCTCCCTCACCCATCACCATGAACCAGTTCCCCATGAAATAATCTGCCCTTCCAAGAGGTAAGGAGAAGAGAAAGGATGGGGAAGAGAAAGTGGGCTGTAAGCAAAGTCAATATTGATCACTAGATTCTTGGGGGGGGGGGGAGACTGCCTCCTCTCTAAGCCTATACTGTTTAGCTGTTGTATCATTATACCTAGAAATGGATGAGTGAAATAACTGCTTCACTGATTACATCATTCTAAAATTTTCCTGTGGTGGACAACTGCCTGCAAAGGAAGGCCAAACAGAAAATCCTTATCAAAGGTCTCACAGAAAAGCTGCCTTTCACACATGGCATTAATTCAAGTTTAAGCTTGGCACACCTTTTCACTGCCACAGTTACTGCCCCAATGCAGGTGTCCACTGCAATGCAGCTGCACTACATAGCACTAAGCGGAAAATAGTCTGTGTTAATCTGTGCATCCTTTCCTTTGAAGATTTATTAGAAATCTCAAGACCTTAACCTTGATTTGTTTTGTAGTTTCATCCTGACATCTGATAATATGCATATGGCAGTTAACTGCATAATTTAGTGGAAGTATGCATCTGTTTTTCAATGCAATCCAGGACTCTTTATGAAGCATAGTTAGCTATGGCACTAACTCATATCTCCTTGCATCCCTTACAGAAGCAACTGCTGGGTCTGCTACTGAGTTCTCGATACACTTATTATAGGCTTCCTGGGTTCTGTAAAAGCTGTCTAGCTTCTTGGAAGCAAATTGCTTGGAATCAGACCCTAATAATGTAAATTCAAAAGGCATCGACATAACCCTGAAAAACAGTGGGGGGCAATAGCAGCACAGGTAAATCCATGTCTAGAAGACCTGAGTAATGCTTCTTGGATTTGGAAACTTCTTTGCAGCCCCAAGAAAATGTAATGTCACTAAAGGAAACATTTTCTAAGGGACTGGGACTCAGATAATATTACTTTCTCATCACTGGCACCATATTCCATTGGTGAGGAACTCTTGGTTAACCTGTGCATCTCTTTCTTTGAAGATTTATCAGAAATCTATTTAAGCCATATCCCCATTTTGTTTTATCATTTCACTCTGCCATCTGATAAAGTGCATTTGGCAGTTAACATAAAAAAATTACTGCTTTTGTCCTCTTATTCAGTATAATAAATAACTGAACTTTCTTCTACATTGTGCATGTTATCTTACAATGCACAGGCTACTCAACACCAGTATGTTTATCAGATGCACCTAAGCAATTCCAAAATACAACACACTTTCAAAAAACTAGAAGAATGGCTAACAAATTCAACTCCTGGAAATGAGGCGGAGGAAGAAGTGGAGTAGGGACACACTGGGGTAGTCACAGCTGATCCTTTTGGGTGGCTAAAGCTTTGCTAATCTCCTTGACTTCCCTTGTCTTCCTATCATTTTTTTTTCTTTTGCAAGGGCCTATTCCCTATGGACCATTTACCCGTTCTTGTTTCCTGTAAAGGGATGGAAAATTCCTACTATATTTAAGCATGAAAGGATGGAACTTATGTTGGACAATGCGCATTACTTTTCCTTTCTTTTCAAGATTCTTAAACTTCATAAGCCTATCAGCCCCTAAACACTGCATACATAATCATCCACGCTTTCTCAATACCTTCCCAATGGCAACAGTCATAGATTACAGATGCATTTAATGTCATGGCTACTTAGTAGGATGGCCATCTGTATTAGTTACAGAGGAGGCCCCTTAGGGTCCTCCTTCTCTGGGGTACCATTTTCCAACATCTGTTTCAAACTATATTCCTGGAATTTCAATATTTTAGCTGGTCTATCTAGTGCCCTAAAGGCCAAGATAGCAAAAGTGTAGGTTTTCTTGCCATAGTTATCCTGGATCCTACTTTCCTTATTGTTTAGTAAAGGGTGGTCAACTAGTGGAGAGTCTGAGGCAAATATCTCCTCACTGTCTGTTTCATAAACCAGGGTTGACAATATTTGTGACCAGCAATTCATCCTCCTCCTGAAATGCAATAGGACCCAGTCTATCCTTTTCCAGAACTGGATAGGAGTCCCTAACTTCTTGTGGAGGAAAGTTATCAAAGTTCTCCTGATGTGGATTGCCTGAAGTGCTCAGACCATGAAGCCACCCATGAAGAATAATTTAAAATCTCAGAGCTAAAGGAAACCAAACCAGTGGGCAGTGGAAATGGTATGTCCTGCTTCTGGCATCCTGCACTCTACTCTTGGTCGTTTATCCAACCACTGTGTCTTGCACTGCTGAGGGTCTTCTAGGCATCTGATTCATGGTCACCTTCATGTACGATACACTGAGGTAGGACTTCACACCCTAACTTGGTCAAGAAATTAGATTCCATCTGCAGCTAAATGGCACTACATTACTTGAGTTAAAATACTCATTTAGCCCACTGCAAGTCATCTGATATGATGGCCTCCTCAGGAGCATTATTAGGATGTGAGACTTACTAGACACAGTCTCATACACTGTATGAGTGGCAACTTATTATTGGCATGCTCAGTCTGAGAAAGCCATGGGTATCCACTGTGTCTTCAGGTGTGGTTTGCAATTTCTGTACGACAATGTCACTATGAATGCTCTCAGAAAAAATTAAGAGCATAAATTAATGCAATTTTTTATTTTTTAAGTGTGCTATAGTGGCATCTCTTCTGTCTTTTTCAGCCTAAAGTCACTAAAAATGTCTTACGGGATGATGTGGTAAAAAACTAAACAATACAGACAAATATTGTGTCTATAAACTTAATTTTCTTTAGCAAGCACATTTGTTCTGCTTGAAGGCATTCTGAGACCTCCAACAAGGGACTCCTTTAATAGCCAAAACACCAGGTAGCTATAAAAATATAAAACTAAACCCCCCTGTGGGGTACTTATCTGCACTCTTCCACTTGTGGCCTGGCCTGACAAACTATCAAATAAATGTCTGAATAATTAACACAGGTTGTAATAAAGAAATGAAGACAGTTGATCATATGTCCACTTTTATACCAAGATGGTGAAAAGTTTGGAGGGTGAGAAACACAAGGCTGGCATGGGGAGAAAGCACTGGCTCTGAAACTAGCCACACAATGAACTCCACTAGCAACAGAGATAAATGAAGTTATAACTGCAACAGTGGCTTACATAGAGATCAAAATATGTTTTCAGTAAACTAGAAGAATGCCTAACAAACTCACAACTAATAACAAATGCAAACAAAAACTAATAATAATGCTCTGACCCCACATACAAGACTCAGCATAACATCAATAAATAAAACCATTACTAAACATGTTAGCCAAAGCAATCTTTGTGGAATTATAGATTAAAACACAGCAGTTCAAACAAGAAAAACCTGGGTGCCATAAGGAGCTATGGGTGTTAAACAGAAGAATACAAAAAGGCGCTATAAACTTGAATACCAAATTGATACACCCCTACAGTATTTCGATCTTTGATTAAATCCAGTCACAAACTGAAGACTTTCTCCTTTAAAGTTTCAAATACACTTTTACAGTATACAATTCTGAATTTAAGGACTCAAACAGACTTCCTCAGACTTCATGATGAGCACTCAAAGTTTATTTGAAATATAGGCAGTCCCAGTGAAGCTTCAATTGGATTTATGCAGAAAGTTCTACTCCTATCTATATAAAGTGTATAGAGCAAGTTACCCCCACTAGAACCATCAATAATGGGAAATTCAAAAACAAATCATCTTGGTCGTCCAATAGTGTAAATAAGCTTTATACCAAAGCAAAAAAAAAAAAAAAAAAAAAAAAAAAAAACGCTTTTAAAACTCTACAAACAGATCTATATAATTACATGAAGTGAAACCAATGATAATTATAAATCCTTCTTTAATTACACCAGAAAAAAAAATCCAGCAATTTTTTTTTTTTTTTTTAATCAATCCAAACAGCACTATTAACTCTGACCATAAAGACTCAGGGTTATTGGGGAATAACAAGATAACTATCCTGAAGGGCAATTTTAAGACTAGCTAATACCTGAGATCAGAATCAAACCCTATATCCTGGAAGTAAAGACTTTAACCCTTATACCAAACCCACATCTAATACAATTTCATATAAGTTTAGTACTAAATTTACTCCAGACACTGTCATTGAAATTCCACAAATTCCCGAGTCCCTTATTCTCCTACAGAGATCTCAAGGAATTTGTCCTGACTGAGCTCTAAAAAGCTAAATTACCACTTCCACAGACAAGTTACCTGGATGCCTACTAAACAGCACTAAATGTGCCTGAACTTGTTTAATTTAAACTTAGCCAATGGGTATGTCCTCAAAATATGGAATGCTTGTTCACAAATGGGCACTACTATGGACCTGGGAAACTACAGATTCATAAGTAATTACTAAAGCCATTGAACACATCATATCTAACTTCATAAAACTAAGACATTAACAACTTCATACAATCAGACCCTCAACAGTTTGGTTTTGTCAGTGGTTGGTCATGTCACTTAATTTAACATTTTATTTTTTGAAAAGGTCATGGACGGTGATAATTTAGTCTATATAGCATATCTAGGACCTGCCCCAGTCTTTTGACACTACCCTCTCCTGCTGTTATTGTAAACAAGTGAAATGACCTAAATGCAAATCTTCATGTGTTAAGGTAAACAGAAAACTGCCTGAAAGATACAACTCACATAATTTTAGGTAGGGGGTGCTACTTCAGATAGCAAGGTAGCTGGCTATGTATCTCAGGTCTAAGCACTGCGACCCCTCCTTTTTGGCATTTACTGCTCTGACTTACATTACAGCAAGAACAAATCCTTACAGACCAATGGTTGTAAAGAAAAATAGCTAAAATTAAATGCAAAAAAAGTTCAGTAGTATCACTTTTGGTAAACAACCCTCATCTACATATTACTGTATAATCAATACCCAATTACAAACAGTCATGGTGCTCATAGACCTTGGCATCTTGGTTGAAGAAAAGTACCTAGTCTTAAAAGTTAATGAACTACAATCTGCTCTGTCATATTACCAATGATCAATAACTTAATAACATTGAGGTGAGAAAAAGTATTTACCGCCTTGAAACAAATACTCAATGACATTAAAATAGGTTAAAAAATATCAATCTTGGTTCTACTTTCACCCTACCACAAGTAATGTATTTCTGTATTTTCATGACAGTTCTCATTAACGTATCTGCCATTGTTTTCTCCTCTACTTCCTTTGCCATCTGCACAGCAAATAAAATCTCCTCCAGTTATTACTAGTGAATGTGCCATAAAATAAGTCTCTTATCTTTTTAAAGAACTGCACCCCAATATTATTTTATTCTGGATGTATACACTGTATAAAACTTAAATTATCTCCTTATCATAGTATGCATCACCTGGGACTTTTATGGTTAATTCCTGAAAATTCAACAATAAATTATTTCTAAACAAAACCGTGTCTCCTGAATGACAACTAAAATGTTTCCTTTCCATATCAAAAATACACCTTATATCTTGAAAAAAGTCTACTTTTTCAAAGTACTACAACATATTTTCTTGTCAGATTTTCAATATTATTAACATTAACACAGAAAACATTCCATCTTATTTCTTTTTCTCTTTTTCCCTTCAACGTTGTCCTACACAAACCACCCTCTCTCCCACACCTCTTACACACACTTCCACCTTCCCTTCTACAGTTCCCTAGACTCAGCACGTAAAGCATCATACCTATTTGACAACAATGGAATTTCTGATTTCCCCCTTCCTATATGCATTACTATGTGTTGAATGAATAACAGCATACTTTTTTTTCTCCAAGTACTCCCTCTTTAGGTAATCCCCTATTAGCATTTCAAAAACATTGTTTATTGTTTTGATGCAACACGGTGCTGCATTTTACAGAATTTTCCTCTTTTCCATTCTTTCAATTCTCCCTCCTTGAAATTGTATCTACATTGATATATGTAATGCTACTAGACTCTTTTTGCTACACTAACAGGCAGTCTAACTAGAAATGTTCCATTTTTAAGCATTTTCTGCAAGAGTCCATACGGGAGGATTCTGTATGCCCCCTTTTGCCACATATATCACAATGTCTTATAATAAAGTATTTTATAAAAAGTGTCCTCGCTCACCACAAAAATAACCTTTTGGCTGATCTCTAAAGGAAACTGTTCTGTTTGTCCAAGATCAGGATGCTAGATAAATGTTACAACTAATCTCCTCCATGCATACCAATCCCCATTTCAAAAATAATTACAGTCCTGCATTTTCCCCACAGTAAACACTCTCACTGACGGTACTCAAGGACCATTTTATCAGTTTCATCCAAATATTCATTTACACTGCATAAAATCCTGGAATTTGCATTTAATATTTCAATGGCAGCAAAAGTTTTGTGAATTCATTAAATTTCTTATTCATGAGGAAAAAGCTAACTCAGCCTCAGAATAAAAGTCGAAGAATGTCTCTGGCCCAAATGCATAATTGCTCTAATTTGCACTACAGGCACTTCAAGAAGTTACAAAACACTAATCCAAAAATCATGCCTGTGTAGTAGTGTCTCAGCTGTAAACTGCAACCACATACGAAATTGCCCTGTTTTTTTTTTTTTTTTTTTTTGGGGGGGGGGGGCTTCTGATGCAGATTCCAAATCATAACATATCCATAAGAAACAGTGCTCTTTCCTGCCCCCTAGCAAAACAGTGGCAGTACCCTCAAGACTGATGTTTTGAAGCTGCTTATTTCCAACAACCGGAAGTATAGTGCTTTGTGACAGACATTAAATTGAGTAAAATGTAAGCTACATTATACTAGGAAGGAAATTAAATGTTAAAGTGTCACTACAAAGCAGCCACTAATAAAATGAAGTGTTTGCGACTACTTTTCTGTCTCCTCTCTCAAAGAGAGAAAACACCTCTCCTATTAAGTTACTGTTTTACCCAAAGCAATACTATGCTATAATAAACATTTTGGTTAATGAAAGTGTTGATCTGACAACAGTTTTTTTAGAATATCACAGGACAAGTTGCTAACTTTGCTGTCAAGTTACAGTATGAAAGTCTTAGCAGAGAGAGTTCTGAACCTTCAGTATAAAAGCAGGAGGTTATTGTAAAAATAGTGTAGCTTGTGAATGCTTGCTGAAAGGGAAAAAAATAATGACTTCTGTCAACTGCAGGACTGCTGCTGCTGCCTTTAAAAGTACCTGTTCTACACTGGAATTTTCAGCATGCATTTCATGTGCAGGTGTCAGAAGAGTGAAAGCTTATACAAAGGACTGGTTAGTACTTGTGAGAGTGTGCCGTGACTACAAGCTAAAATGTTGAAACTCAGCAGCTTGTATTATAGGACTAGATAAACAACGAATCAAATAACGAGCCTAGTAAGAGCCTGTGTTCTTTTTCCAATGTGTGCTGAAAATTGTGAGCTGGCATGCTCAAAGTCAAGTAACAGTTTGTGCTATTTTTTTTTGTTTCATACGTAAAAAAGAAGTAGCTAATGTTTATCTTATTTTATTGCATATGAAATTAATCAAATGAGTTTCTTTGCATTGGTGAAATGAAGTTGCCTGAGATTCTCTTAAACGTGAAGCCATTTGGTTCCCTCCCAGTCAACAACTTACTTTACATGTAAATTAATAAAAGCTGCACTCATTATATACCTGAAATTGTGTTTTTCTTGGCAATGTCTGAATTGCAAAAGATTAGTGATTATTAGCAGCAACTTTGCCACATATGATGGAGATGGTTTGAACGTGTCCTAAAACACACCTGGCCTAGTGAACTGTAAAGAAATTTTACTGAAATGACCACCTTGTTTAGTGAACTGTGCAATAAAACTGTATACAAAAACATAGAGAAGACCACAAAGGCCTTCAGTAAAATGCTGTTACTATGCAACAAGTCGCACAACAAAAGCACAGCTTTCCAAAAGGAAACTGAAAGTCCCTATTCTAGCTCTGCAAGACCTGCTCAGCTGGCATGAAGAACTACAGTGTTCTGATCGGGGTCCTACAAAAATAATGATGAGAAGTAGAAGGTCATCCAAAGTCTGCAGGAGGAAGAGGGACACGTCCAAGAATAGGCTTAGTCATGGACAAAGATGGAGAGGGTAAACCACTTCCTAATAAAAGTAAGCCTGTCCAATAAAGTTGAGGTCTACTGGTTAGTCACTTAAAAATGGATGGAAGGAAATAGTGAGCAATTACTGAGCAGTCATAGCTATTATACCATGACCCCCCCAAAATGTGCACGCTGATTGGCCAGCGTGCACATTGTAAATCGAGTTATACTAATGGAAAAAGGTCCGGTCGCACGGACTTTTTTCCATTAGTATAACTCTACTTTTAAAACACTGTCTCGCTATGTTAAATGGGTTTAACATAGCGAGACAGCTTTAAAATAAGCAACAGAGATCTCCGTTGCTTATTTTAAAGCTGTCTCGCTATGCTAAACCCATTTAACATAGCGAACAGGTTAAAAAAAACGGAGAAAGCAAGATCTCCGTTGCTTTTTACTGTTCGCTATGTTAAATGGGTTTAACATAGCGAGACAGTTTTAAAATAAACAACGGGCATCTCCGTTGCTTATTTTAAAACTGTCTCGCTATGTTAAACCCATTTAACATAGCAAAAACAGAAAAAAAAAAGCAACGGAGATCTTGCTTTCTCCGTTGCTTTACAGCTCTGATGTACTGCGCGCAGTACATCAGAACTGCCGCGGATGCCAGACATCTGCGGAAGGGCAGTAAACAGGCATTATACTATGCCATTATTTAAGAAAAGTAATAGTTTCTTTTCTTAAATAATGTCATGGTATAATAGCAATAACCCACTTCTGGGTGTGGGTAATGCTGTTTTTACCCACGGTTGGCTTTGTTTGGTCCCTCGGGCTTCGCCCTCGGGACCAAACCACGCCAACCGTGGGTAAATCCAGCATTACCCACATGCAGGCGTGGGTTATTGCTATAATAACCACACTTTTGAGTAGAGAGGACCAAAATGAATATCACTACATGGAACTGGCACAGACTAATGATTGCACAAATCTACAGGAAAAACTACTCACTCACTTGGAAGTCACAGCTAAAGTGAAAGCCCAAAGCTTTTCACACATGAACTTGTGCACTGGATAAGCCAGCACATTTCCAAATGTTTGACCTAGTGCACCAGATCATAAAATGGCTGAAATCAGAAAAACATCCAATAACTCAAGCTGTAGAGACCATAGTACTGGACCATTTCTTAAGAAAAACGTCTCAAACTTGCAGTCCATGGACATGTAATGTGGACCATGAAGCTTTTCCATACTTATTTATTTAATTACATAAAACATCTGATGTAGTAGAAAACCCACACCGAAAAATCCTTTTTTTGGCTAGTCATCCCTGAAGCTTGTCAGTGAACTGATAAACTGCTACTACTTCTGCAGTGGAAAAGGTGCTCATGACAATGTTATTCATGTTTTTTGTGGTTTTCTAAGTGCCCCTTTTTGGACTTATCCAATCATAGTCAAAACAGACACACTGTTTTTTTTTGGACAGGAGGTAAGAAAAAACAAAATCACTACTATCTTGTTTACAGGCAAATTTTGTGGAAACCGAGATGCTTGCCTCAGTAAGTAAACAAAAGCTCCTACTTTAGCTGACAGGATGGAGAACTGGACTACTTGCTGCCGATAAGTAAAATTGTGGTTTTAAAGTGCATATGTAGTTACAGTATCTGATTGGTACAAGTTAACTGTAGTTAAACATTATGAATAAAAACTATATACTTTCTTTCAATGTACAGCCTTTGTTCATAAAACACAACTACAATTATGAAGCCAAAAATTTACTACATTGCAGTGGTGGATAAACACCGAAGTTGTAACAATTAGGATCTTACTTTATGCTGGATGTCATTGACTTTATAGACTTTTTTTTCTTTTTTTGGGAGGGGTGTCATTAAAATAGCAACAATAAGTAAAACCTGGAGTCTGTTACCCATACAATGGTATGTTCTGTAGGCCCCCCACCCAGTTGGGAAGCAGATGAATGAGCTACTATTGTAGCTTTCTTGGACGGTTTGTGTACGTACATATGTTTTGTCTCTCTCAAGGGCACTTGTCTGGAAAAAGTCATTTGGCAATATCCTTTTAAAAATGATTTTGCTGTCCTGTTTTCAATGTGGAACTGAAAGCTTGTTACTTTAGTACTAACAGGCAAAAGGCAATGCATTTTGTATTAGGTGCAAATGCTCAGTGCAGAGCTGTTCTGCCACAACATGTACAAGTTAAGTAGCTTCTTAGAAAAAAAAAAAAAAAAAGGTTTCAGGTTATCCATACTAAGAAAGCTTTGTGTTCTTTTTCTATTTATAGTTATTGTTTCTTGGAAGGTTTGTGCCTCCCTGCATGTTGGGGCATGCCAGAATAAGTCAGTTTGGAATGGTCTTTAAAAATTATTTTGCTGTAAGTCTGCATCAGTAGAGAAATACAACTCTGTCTACAATACAAAAGGCAGACAACATCACCAAAGAAAGCCAGAAAACATAGCACAAGTTAATAGTGTAAAGTCAGGAAAAGACCTGGAGATTTTGACAGTCTGTGGACAGGACTGACCGAAGCCATGGAGCTTGCTCTGGATGCAGAGAGTAGACAGCCAAAATCCTATTAGTACACTGACAGTGGGAGATGAAGGCATTTCTATTATGAAACAGTCTTTTATTTTTAGGTCACTCAATGGAGAACTGAATTTCAAACATGAAATAATTATTAAAGTGGAGGGAAAGATCAGCATGAAACCTAAAGGGATTGCTGAGGTCCAAAAGGAGTCTATCAACAAAGGAATGCAACACATTTTGCAGTCAGAAGTTACTGAAGAGTGTCACAGAATAGCCCAACAATGCTAGTACCAAAACTGGATGTTACTATTAGATTTTGTAATAATTCTCGGAAGCTTAACCTCAAACCTTGGGAACATTATAGAGAGATTTTGAAAATGCCAGTACCTCAGCACCTTACCATAACAAAGGGGCACTGTCAAGCTCCTTTAACTAAATGGGTTAAGAATAAAACATTTTTCTCCACCCCTTGATGGCAAATATCAATATAAAATACTATGCTTTGGTCTGTATGGAGGTTAAGCCATGTTCCAAAGGTCATTAAACAAAATCTTGAAACACTAAACCAAGTATGACACCACACACTTGGATGGCGTCAATCTATAAAGGCAACTGGGAAACGTACCTTCCCATGTTCAAGCTGTCTTGGAGTCTATCCAAGCA
Source organism: Protopterus annectens (assembly GCF_019279795.1). NCBI lineage: Eukaryota > Metazoa > Chordata > Ceratodontiformes > Protopteridae > Protopterus > Protopterus annectens. The sequence continues at coordinate 1,339,869,563 of NC_056741.1, forward strand.
GCTGCTTTAACAACTAACATCATCAAATGTACTTTTGGCATGGAACACACAGTAACAGCACAGGAGGAGCATGGTGAAACATCACAGACAAAAGATTAAAGTCTGATAATTCTTGAAGACTGGCTAAATCGAGGCACTAAAGAAGAATAAATATTTTGGATCCTGTTTCCTGCCTGTGTGTGGTATTTCTACTTTTGTGTTCAGCTATCTGGTGGTTTTGTAAAAGATTAAAGTCTGATGGAACTGGCCTAGGATGCATAACTCAAAAGCAGCTCTACGATTTCTTAGGGCTTGCCAGTTACTACAGATGACTCATTGTACACTCTGTGACCCTGACAAGCCCACTGACAGACCTGACTAAAGCAAAGGACCTCCACTGAGATAATGTGGTCGGATGCAGCTGAAAAGGCTTATACAAATTTAAAGAACAGCCTGTGTGCACAATCTATTGTTATTCACCTCTGCAATTTTAGTTAGGAATGCAAAAACATGCTGTTACTTTTAAGGCAGAAATTGGCGAGGTAATGTTTCAAGAGATTCAAAGGGAAGAACAGGCTGGATGTTACTTGGATAGAAAGCTTTTGCCATAAAGACTCAACATGCTACAGTTCAGAAGATTCTAGCAATTAAACAGGCCATTACTACACTTCTGTTATATTACCTCCTGGGTAAGTACTTTTAGGTTAATAACAGATCATAATCTGTTCCACCCCCAAAGTGGATAAATCAGAACAAAAGAGAAATCCAGAATGACAAGATGTTATTTCAAACCACAACTTTTTCAATATTTAGTGGACCACAGATCCGGTAATGTTGTGTCTTTTGGCTTTTCTCGGTTAGGGGTCACCACAGCGGAACTCCAGTCCGCTAATGATTGGCGGTAGATTTTTACGTGCCGAGGTGCCAGCCCTGATGCATAACCTTCAACGAAGGTATGCCCATTCACGCATGACTCCAGACAGAAGACGCTCTAGCTGAGAATCGAACGGGACAACGTCTTACTGTCAGGCGACAGCGCTACCGCAGCACCACCACCGCAGTTACCACAGATCTGGTAATAAATATGTCAAAGCCGATGATCTCTTCAGACAACACGCTCTGACGATGCAGATCATTACTACATAGATCCTGCATTCTGAAATGCATTTATAAAAACTGTGTTGCCAGACAGATTTCTGGAGGATAGCTTGAAAACTAAAGTTTGTAAAAAGAACAGCCAGTAGCATGTACTGTTAGCGTGGATAACCTTAATTTTAGGTCAGATAATGCCAATAATGCCAGAGAGCAGTTGTCTATCTGAGACAACTGTTCCTATTAGGAGGGTTAAACTTCATTATTTGAAGATGTGCATAGTTTTGTGTGTTTGTATTAAGTTAATACGTTATGGGGGTGCTCTGGGTGTGTTTTTTTTTCATTTTAGGGTTTTCATTAAAACAAAAAAATCTTGTAAAATGTTAATGGAGAGGACAAGAAACAACTGTAGAAAAGATCAAACTGCCAAATTATAGTGGATGCACATATCACAAAAGCTGGAAATAGACATCTAAAAAAGCTGCCATATATAACAGGTGGGAATAATAACCTTTCATCATAATTATAATACTTTCCATATTATCTTGGAATGAGAATGGTCTCACAGCTAGGTACAGACAAAAAGAAAAGAGCATTGGATTATATTAAGAAATGCAGAGTGCAAACAGCAATGATCCAGGAGACACATTTGGAAAGAAATGCGCCTGTGAATTTGATAAAAAAAGGATGTCAAGATGAATATTCAGCAGAGTATCACGGACAAAGGAAAAGAAGAGTACTTATACTAAATGACAGAGGAGCTCCAACAGTGATAGATGAGGGGAAAAAGATAACAGTAGTAGATTTGGGGTAGTAAGGGGTCTACTGGAAAGGAAAGAGGAATGGTGTATATTTATATCCCACCTAAAACTGCTATTATTGCTTAAAATTTTTTGGTGAAATAATCAGCTTTTGGCAGAGAATATTACTTACAGGTGGAGACTGAAATTGGATTAGCAACAGTTAGGATGTATATGATGGGTCTAGTAGGGAAAATATAACAAAAGAGGGTAGATTTCTGATAAAATTTCTGAAAATATTTGGTATAAAAGATGTGACTTAATAGCAGGAACAGAATTTACACATTAATCCCCAAGGTATAACAGCTGGGATAGACTAGACAAAAATTATATTTCATAGGAACGTGTGCATTTAATTGCGAGCTTTGACATACATCCAATAACTATTTCAGATCATGCACAAATAATAACTAAGATAAAAAATGAAGGATAATGAAGTACAAATGAGATCCATTACAAAAAGAAGAATTTAAGTAATGGGTAGTAGAAATTATTCAGTAGTTATTAGGGAAGACAGAAAGTTCTTCAGAAGTGATAAAATGAAAGTGGACTTTAAAATAGGTAAGACGTAAAAAAAGGAACATGGTTAAGAAGTAACAGAATAAGGGGAATCTCACAGAACATGAAAAGGCGCTACTGCAGAATGCTAAACAGAAAATAAGGGATTACTAGTTTAATATGCATGAGGAGAGAAAGACTGCTGTTAAAAAAGAAGTTATGTACTCAACATAACGTTCCATATTTGTAGTCCATCTCCCCCTTCATTTTTACATATGGGTTCGGAGCCAATCCTTGGCTCCGACTCGGCTGATTACAAAGCTCAGAGTCTCTTAGTTGGCTCATGGCAAGGTAGGTATCCCATAGTGCATTAGTAAGAATTCCCAGATCTTGTTTGCTGCTGACTATAAGAGTGATAGAAAAGCTATCCAGAAGGAACAACAATGAAAGGTCTCCACCCTACCAAAGGCAATATTATCCTGTCTCCAGATCCTCCAAGGATGGAGTAGGTGGGTGGGTTCGTAAGAATGAAGGGCAAGATGGAGTACAAACATGGAACATTATGGTGAGTACATAACTTCTTTATGTTCTGCAGTCCTATCTCGCCTTCATTCTTACATATGGGACAGTGTCCCTAGCACCTTTTTCTCAGGTGGCTCACGGGAATATACTCCTAAGAACTGTGGAACCAAAGGAGGCTCCACCCCTGGAGGTCAAATCCAATTTGTAATGAGTAATAAAGGTATGAGGGGTAGCCCAAGTTGCTGCTACACAAATACTGTCAATTGGAACTCTGGCTTGGAAAGCAGCAGATGTGGATAGGGATCTTGTGGAATGAGCCTTAATTTAAAAAAGGAAGGTTCTTTCCATTGGAGGAGTAGATAACGGAGATACAGTTGGAAACCCAATTAGATAGGGTCACTTTAGAGACTGGCAGACCTATCCTAGTTTCAGAAAAGGACACGGACAATTGGTCTGATTTTCTAAGTTTCTTAGTTCTATGTAGGTAGAACCGTAACTGTCTGTGAACATCAAGTTGATGAAATTTATATTCTGCACTGTTTGAATGATTGGGAAATAATACAGGCAGTTCAGTAGTTTGGTTCAAATTAGCCTGAGAGCAAACTTTAGGGATGAAGGAAGGGTTTATATGAAGGGAAAAGTACAGTTGTGTACACTTACCATAAATGTAGATGTTCGAGTGTATTCACTGTTGCAGTCCTTACATTTGGGTTACCTGCTTGCAGTAGCCCTCAGTCAGCCTGATTAACAAAGTCTTGGGTCCTGCATCAGTTGCTGTTCCTTCTTCCGTGATGTCAGGTCGTCAGGGGTATAAAACATGCAGCCGACGCCATTACATCAGTTTTTTTTGCCCCAGATGTCAGGTGCTTCTCCTAATGGGAAGCAATTAAATATATAAATATACAAGGATATACCTCCAACAAAAAAGCAAATACACCAAAAAGCTTTTAAACATAGTAAAGGAAAGTAGAGGTATAGCCAAAAGAAGTTAGGGGACTGGAGGGAGGGTAACCAGGACCGCAACAATGAATACACTCCAACATCAACATTTATGGTAAGTGTACTCAACTGTACTATGTTCTTCGTGTTTCACTGTTGCAGTCATTACATTTGGGTAGATTCCCAAAGCTAGGGTTGGGAGGAGGAATTTAAGTAACATTAGGAACAGCTATAAGGCCCTGCAAGACTGCAATGGCAAAGCCATCTCTGGACATAGAAAAAATTGGTAAATGATAATGCTTGGTGAAAGTATTTACAGAACTCCAGGTAGCAGCTTCTAGGATGTCCCTGGTAGGAACGCCTCTGAGCAAGGCTGTAAAAGTAGATGCAGCGCTGGTAGAGTGGGGTCTGATGCCCTGTGGGATAGGATTTCCATGATGCTTATAGCAGAAATGAATGCAATGGCCTATCCATTTAGAAATGGTTTGCTTTGAAACAGCCTTCCCCTCTTTCCCTGCAGCAAATGCCATCAACAGTTGTTCAGATTTCCTTTGAGGTTTAGTCCTGTCCAAGTAGAATCTTACGTTGTCTGTGCAATTCCAAGGAGTGCAGTATCCATTCCCCTTTGTTCTGTGGATTAGGAAAGAAGCTTGGCAAATGAATGGACTGATTAAGAGCCACACTAGATACCACGTTGGGCATGAAGGAGGGATTGGTTCTGAGGGACACCCTGTCCGCATGAAAGATGATGAAAGGCTCCACTGCCATAAGGGCCTGTAATTCAGATACTCTTCTTGCTGAAGTGACTGCTAAAAGGAATGATGTTTTCCAAGAAAGAAATTTTAAATCTGCAGTAGCAGCTGGCTCGAAAGGTGGAAAAGTGAGTTTTTCCAAGTCAAAGTTAAGGTCCCAGGCTGGAGTTGGAGCTCTCCTCGGTGGCCTTAATTTTTTGGCCCCTCTGAGGAACTGCTTGAGCAGTGGGTGAGAGAAGAGGGGAGGTTCTGTGTTATAATGAGCTGAAATGGCAGAGGCATGAATTTTGATGGAGGAAAAGGACAGGCCCTTGTGAAGCATCTCAGTTAAGTATTGTAAAATCAGATGTAAATTGGGCGCTGCTGTGCTCATCCCTTGAGATTGGTTCCAGGCACAGAATCTTTTCCATTTTGCAGTATAAGATTTCCTAGTACTAGGTCTCCTTGCCTCTAAAATGATATCCATCACTGGTTTACTGAGGGATGGTAAAGGAGAGATTTGGTAATTAGCCAGGCTGCTAGGTTCAGTATTTGAAGCTGAGGGTGCAGAATCTGGTTCTCCTGCTGAGACAACAGGGAAGGTGTCTGAGGCAGGTGCCATGGGGCCAACCGTTACACAGTGCACAAGAGGGGATACCAGTGTTGGCATGGCCAGTCTGGTGCAATCAAAATCGTCCTTGGCTTGTCCTGTTTGATCTTTAGTAGTACTTTGGAGAGCAGAGGCAGAGGAGGAAAGGCATAAACTGATAGGTTTTTCCAGCTGAAGGACAGAGCATCCACTTTCCAAGCTTGTTTGTGCAAAATTTGTCTAAATGATAGTTCTGTGGGGGAGGCAAACAGGTCTATATCTGGACTCCCCCATTTGCTTGTCAACATGTTGAAAATTAGAAGTTATGTACCTACCATAACGTTCCATGTTAGTTGTCTTCTCTTGCCTTCTTTCTTGCTGGATGGGTTCGGAGCCGATCCTCGGCTCCGACTCGGCACTTGCTAAGCTCGAAAGTCACTTTTACCAGCTCGAGGCAGCCCCATATCCCATGATGCACGGCGGTAATTACCCAGATCTCGTTTGGTATCTAGAGGAAAAACTGCCTATAAAAACTTTCCATCAATGAAAGAGGAACAACTAACCTAAAAAGGCTGTAAAGGGAAAACAGGTAACCAAGGACAAGAACTAACTGGTGTAAAAGGAAGAAGAATCTTCCAGAGAAAAAGGGAGATCAAGGTCTGTCCAGGCTAGGGGGACAGGAGGGAGGGACGCAATAAAGAAGGTGAGAGAAGACAACTAACATGGAATGTTATGGTAGGTACATAACTTCTAAATGTTAAGTTATCAATCTCGCCTTCATTCTTGCTGGATGGGACCGCGTCCCTAGCACCTCTATCCTGGGTGGCTCAATGGAACAGACTCTTGAGAACAATGGAACCAAAGCTTGCCCTGTCCCTGGAGGCCAAATCCAATTTGTAATGAGAAACGAAGGTATGAGGAGTGGCCCAGGTGGCTGCTGCACAAATAGTATCTAAGGGTAGCCTAGCCTGAAAAGCTGTAGAAGTGGCTAGACCTCTTGTGGAATGAGCTTTAGGTTTTGAGCTCAGCTGTTTGCCCCTAAGCTGATAAATGTTAGAAATGGTGGAAGATAGCCATCTGGATAAGGTCACTTTAGAAACAGGGAGACCTTTTTTATTTACAGCATAAGAAAGGAAGAGCTGATCGGACTTCCTAAATTGCTTCGTTCTGTCCAAGTAATATCTGAGTTGGCGATGAACATCTACGTAATGTAATTTTTGTTCCGCCCTGTTAGAATAATTTGGAAAAAATACAGGAAGATCAATGGATTGGTTTAAATTTGTCTTAGAAGCAACCTTGGGCAAAAAGGATGGATTGGTTCTCAAGGATACTCTGTCCTTGTGGAAGACCAAATAAGGGGGACGAACACAGAGGGCATGAAGTTCAGACACTCTTCTAGCCGAGGTAATAGCGACTAGAAACAGTGTCTTCCAAGAAAGAAACTTTAATGAACATGAAGCAGCCGGTTCGAAAGGGGGAAGTATCAAGGATGTCAGTACTAAATTTAGGTCCCACTGTGGTGGAGGATCCCTAACAGGGGGTTTAAGAAGGAACACTCCTTTGAGAAAGGCTTTACAAAGTTTGTGGGACATAATGTTGTGGTCTGCAAACCCGACATGGAAGTTCGAGATTGCTGCCAACTGAACTTTGACTGTGGAAGACGAAGAACCTGAGTGAAAAATTTCCGCTAGAAAATCCAAGACCGACTGAATAGGGGCAGTAAAGGGGTCTATGTTCTTAGATTTTGCCCAAAGGGAGAAGTGTTTCCACTTGCTAGAGTAAATCCTCCTGATAGAGGACTTAAGAGAAGCTACTATGATATCTCTAACGGGATTAGAGATCATAGGAAGCCTGGCTAAGGAAGGAAGTGGAGCAACCAAGCTGTGAGGTTGAGGGAAGGAACGGACTGGTGCAGTTGACCCGACTGGTGGGTCAGAAGATCTGGTGCTGGGTCCAGATGCCATGGCTGCACCAAGAGATGGCGATGAAGGAACGGGAACCAAATTTGTCGAGGCCAGAAAGGGGCAATGAGAATCATTTTGGCTCTCAAGACGGTAGCTTTCTGGAGTACTTGTGGTATCAAAGGAAAGGGAGGAAAAGCATAAAGGAGTCCCCGGGGCCAATCTTGGGTAAGAGCGTCTCTGGGGGGATGGCCCGGAAGTGGGAAGAGAGAGAAGAAGTCTGGGCATTTGCTGTTTTGAGGTGTAGCAAAAAGATCACAGCATGGGCGGCCCCACTTCTGAAAAATCTCCTCCACTATGGATTGCTTGAGAGACCACTCGTGAGGCATGAGTATAGCTCTGCTCAATCTGTCCGCTATTATGTTGGTTTTCCCGGGGATATGCGTTGCTACCAGAAACCAATGAGAGGAGATCGCCCATTGCCAAAGTCTGAGAGCTTCTCGACACAAGGGATAGGACTTGGTTCCGCCCTGCTTGTTGATGTACCACACGATGAACATGTTGTCCGTGTGAACTGCAATAGTCCCTAAAGGAAGAAAGTCATTGAGGGCTTGCAACGTTAAAAGCACTGCTCTCATCTCTAGGACATTTATGTGCAGGTGGTATTCGAACGGTTGCCACGTGCCATGAACCATCCTGCCCTGATAATGCCCCCCCCCCCACCCGATCAGGGAGGCATCCTAAGTGACCGTGGCTACCGGGGCCAGGGGAACAAATGGTCTGCCCTGATGGACTAGAGGAGAGGAAATCCACCAGGATAGATGGTTCTTGCAGGTTTGTGTCACCAGGATCTTGTGACGCATGGGAAGCTGCTGGAAGGACCATTGGGTAAACAACATCCATTGTAGGAGACGCATGTAAAAACGGGCCAGAGGAAGAAGTGTGATGGCAGCTGCCATGAGGCCCAACACTTTCAGGACCAACCTGGCTTGTACCCTTTTGCTAGATAGGATGATCCGAACGTGGTTTTGGATATCTAGGATTCTATGACTTGTTAGGTTTGCTGACATCCGAGTAGTGTCTAGATTTGTGCCTATAAAGGTAATAGATTGGCAGGGCGATAAGGAAGACTTTTCGAAGTTGACTGAAATTCCTAACTGACTGCAGAGATGTAGAGTGTAATCTCTGGCTTGGAGAAGTTGATGCCTGGTGGTGGCTGAGAGGAGCCAGTCGTCAAGATACGGAAACACCTGGAATCCTTGATGTCTCAGGTGAGCCGTGACCACTGCCATGCATTTGGTGAACACTCTGGGGGCTGTAGTGAGACCAAAGGGCAGGGCTCTGAATTGAAAATGACTGGTCCCCAGCCGAAAGCGGAGAAAACTTCTGGAGCGTCTGTGGATTTTTATGTGATAGTACGCATCCTGAAGGTCTATGGAGCACATCCAGTTGTCTTTGCCCAGAAAAGGCAAAATCGATTGAAGTGTGACCATCCGAAATCTTGTCTTTTTGACAGACTTGTTGAGCCTGCTGAGGTCTAATATTGGTCTCCAGTCTCCCGTCTTTTTGGGGACCAAAAAGAACCTTGAGTAGATTCCGGACTCTAAATGATCTGTTGGTACTGGCTGGATGGCCCTTTTTTTTAGAAGCTTTGAAACCTCTAGTTTTGCAATTTCCTTTAGACCGGGTGGAACGTCTGGAAGGGAATCTTTTTGAGGGAAGGGGCTTTCCTTGAAAGAAATCTTGTAAACCTCGGATATGATCGACTGTACTCATTTGTCTTGAGAGAGGGAAAACCAGGCTTTTGGGTACAGCGACAATCTCCCCCCGACTGCCTCCAAGGGTGGACAGTCGGGCAACACCTCAGGGATGCTGGAAGGGCTTGTCAGAGAGAGGCTCTCTGCTGCCCTGGTTCTGCGGACCTCCTCTGCCCCTAGGGCGTCTTGTTATTACCCCTCTGCCTCTGGGGTAAATTGACCACGTCGTCAGGCGTGACTCCCTGAGATTTTCGGAACCACATTTTCCCTCCCTTCTGACCTTTGGGGTAAGGTCTAGAAGGGGTGGAGAAACGGACTCCTACAGCAGGAAGAGTCTTGCCGTCTTGCTCGCACCTGGTCAAAGTGTCCTTCACCTGAGGGCCAAACAATGTTGTCCCATCAAAGGGAGAGTTTGTGAAGGACGCCTTAAAGGGGTCTGCAAAATTACAGAGCCGCATCCAGGACTGACGTCTGAGAGCCACTCCTGTGCCTGCAGCTCTACTCGCCCCATCGGCTGCATAAGAAATGAGCCGCATGGAGGAGTTGGTTATGGAATTAAGGATTCCCAGCTGAGAGGCAATCTTTTCTTGAGCCCCTGCCGGATCCTGTACTACTTCACCCAATTCTTTGAGGATGTCTCTCTGAAGTCTGGTGAAGTGACATAAATAATTCAGCGAACGCATAGCAAAGGTCGCTGAGGAAAACATCCGCTTGCCATACCTGTCCATGGACCTAGATTCCTTGTTAGGAGGATGGACTGGCACGGAAGGATCTGCAAGTTCCTTTTTGGTGGTGGCTGCCACCACCATGGCATCAACCGGGACACCCTTAGTAAGAAACTGCTTTTCAGCGGGGGCCGTGATAAACTTTGAAGGTCTCCTGGGGACTGGTTCCACCGAATCAGGAGATGCCCACGCCTTTCGAGCTATGACTTCCATGAGGGGGTCGAAAGGCGGAGACACCCAGGAGGTGGAGGGTCGAGATCCAAAAGCCTCCAGGTATACCGATTCATCCTCGGAGGGATTAATGGAGGGCCAGTTCCCCCTCTGTTTCAGGAGTTCAAGGATGTCTGAAAAGGAGACATCCTCAGAGGGAGATCTTGGGGACCCCTCCGACTCATCTAAATCGGTATCTGATGTTGTAGACTCAGGGGAGTCTAAGTGCTTCCTCTTGCAGGTCCTCTTATGCGGGGGTTCACCTGAAGGATCAGGAGAAACCTCGGAAGAGGAAGTTCTTCCCAATGGGGAGACCTGGGGCGATGGATCTCTGGGTCCGGGAGCAAGAGAGCGGGAAGAGGCATCTACAGGCACCATAGAGGGAGGAGCTAAAGGAACCGACTGCTGACTAAGCTCCGGGGCTAGCACACTCCTCATCACATAGCTAGAAATAAGAACCTGATCTCTGCCACGATGTGTCCAAATAACAAGATAAATGCAGGCAATAAACCAGTAAAAAAGCCAGTAAACGTAGTAGCTGTATAAAAAACGAAATCCTTAATTTAGATAACAAGTGGGTAAAAGATAAGTGCTTTCGCGTGGAAACAACCACGCTTCCTCAGATAATGATTAATCCCACAGAGTTTAAATAGTAAGACAATTAGTACCTGACTTAGTCTAATTAATTATAGCAATTAGCAATTAAAGGGAAAATGTCAAACAACATTCAGAATGCTCTCACTCTAGTGAACATATACATTCTTTGTGGATACTTCAATTACACAGTTTATAATATTTATACGCTCACTTAGTCATTTCCATCTAAACTGCAGAATGTAAAAAAGTATTCGCACAGAAATAAACACATAATTTCTGTAAGCGGAAAAATCTCGGCTGTGAGCCGAACACTTTTTTGAACACTCCTCATCACCTCGAAGGCTCCCCTCCCAGGGAGGGCCGAGAGATCCCGCTCCGAAGAAACAGAGATCCCTGGTCCCACCGAAAGGGAAGGCTCTGAAGCAGATGTCGGGGCCGAGCTCGCCAAAGCCAAAGCTCCGAGAGGGAGAACGGGGTCGGACAAGGGTCCGATGCCACTCGCCCCCTCGGAACCGACCAGGGAAGCCCGACGCCCGGATCCCTCCAAGGAAGGTCGCAAGGAGGAGATAGGAGTCGAGGACGACGGAGCCGAAAGGTGTGGTATCGGCTCCGAAGCAGCAACAGTCACGGTACCAATAATCTCCGGCTCCGAACTCTGTAGGAGAGTCGAAGGAGGAATTTCAGGAGGGTGTAGAATAGCGGTCGTCTGTTGAGACGGGCTATGGAGCATCTGGGCTAGTGCCTGTGATTTTAATAGCCTACTCACCACTCTCTCTAAGTCATGGTCTGAGAGCCTGGAAGACCTCGATGATCAGCTCCGATGGCTCTGCTCCGAAAGCAAGGGGGAGGCTGGAACCGAGTGTATAGATTCCAATGAAGGAGATCTAGACCTCTTTTTCGACGGAGCCATCGGAGCCGAAAAACGTTCGGCTCCAGGCGGAGCCGACAACTTGTCGGCTCCGAGTGGAGACAAAGATATCTCGGCTCCAGCCGGAGCCGAGACATGCTTCGACGCTAGGGTGTCGGCTCCAGCCGGAGCCAACACAGGTGCCAAAGCCAGGTACTGAAGCTTCCAACAAGGAAGGATCGGCTCCAGATGGAGCCGATGTCGACTCCGGTGGAGTCGGAACCAAGACCACAGACTTGGACACCGAAGTTTGGGTCTTAGGAGGCTTGGAGGGCTTCCCGGAGCCAACCTTAGCCGGGGAGCTCTCAGGCTTAAGAAGACCCCTGAGGATCAACTTATTTCTACGTTCCTGCAGGACTCTCTGGCTGAAAGAATGACAGATAGCACAGGAGTCCTGCAGGTGTAGGGGTCCCAGGCAATAAATACAAGAAGTGTGACCGTCTGTCAGAGACATCTTCTGACAGCACGAGTCACACTTCTTGAAACCTGAGACCCTAGTATCTTTGGACATGTCTGAGTCCTAATACACACACACACACCAATCAGACCAAAAAAAGACACTAATAACTAAAAATTAGAACAGTGAGACAACACCCACACACCTAAGGAAAATCCTGACAGGAACTGTGAGGGTGGGTAAGGCCTAAGGCCCAAAACACAGAAACTATGAATAAGGGAACTAAAGGGGAATGGGTATGGAGCTAAGTGAATAAGGTTCACTAAGAAACTTAAAGAATAAAATTTTAGGGTATTGGGATACCTAAATCTTTCACAAAGAGCAATGAAAAATCACTTACCAGGAGCTGGTAAAAAGGATGACCTCATTAGCGAAGCGGCAAACGAGATCTGGGTAATTACCGCCTTGCATCATGGGATATGGGGCTGCCTCGAGCTGGTAAAAGTGACTCTCGAGCTTAGCAAGTGTCGAGTCGGAGCCGAGGATCGGCTCCAAACCCATCCAGCAAGAATGAAGGCGAGATTGACAACTTAACATTCCTTGGTTCCAGATTCCACTCGTGTGGGTCTATGAGGTTTCTGCTTAGTCCGTCTGCCAGTGTATTTAGTTTTCCTGGCAAATTGAGCTTGTAGATTCACTTGGTAGCCCAAGGCTGTGTTCCACAATGCCATGGCTAGTCTGCAGACGGGGGTAAGAAGGCGTACCCCCCCTGCTTGTTTATGTACCACATAACAGTGGTGTTGTCCGTCTTTGCCAGAAGTTGTCCTGGAAGAATGTGATCCTTGAAGGCTGTCAGAGCATTCTGTACAGCTAACATTTCTTTTTGATTGATATGCAGGTGCATTTGACTTGGGTTCCATTAGCCATGAATGTACTTCCCTGCCAGGTGAGCCCCCCATGCAAAGTCTGATGCATCCGTTGTTAGGGTTTGGGTGGCAGGGGGTAGCATGAATGGTAATCCCTTGTTTTAGTGGCAGGCCTCTGCCTACCAAAGGAACTCTAGGCATAGGCAAGGTATAATAGAAATCATTGCTTCCAGATCCTGAGAGTGTTGACACCATAGGCTTTTTAGATACCATTGTAATTTCCTCATATGCAGTCTTGCATATGGAATTAGAAGAATGCAGGAGGCCATGAACCCCAAGGCTTGTAGAACTTGCCTTGCAGATAGCAGGGTTTTTGTGGACACTTGTTTGAAGTAGGTTGTCAAATGAATCTGTTTCTCTGGCGTGAGGAAAGCCATCTGGGAATTTGTATTCAAGCTTGCTCCCAGGAATATAATTTGTTGACAGGGTACCACGTGTGATTTCTTTTTGTTTATGGTGTACCCCAGACAAGTCAGTACCCTTGTACAAAGGCCAGATGATTCAAAAGTATGTCCTGGCTTTCTGTCCGAATTAGACAATCGTCCAAGTATGGGTATATTTGAATATTTCTTTGTCTGCAAAATGCAATAACTGGGGCTAAGCACTTTGCGAATACCCTGGGAGCAGTATATAAGCCAAAGGGCAGTGCAGAGAATTGATAATGTGTGTAGCCTGCTTTGAAGCGTAGGTATCTTCTGCAAGATTTCCTGATGGGGATGTGCAGGTATGCTTCTTTTAAATCTAATGTAGTACTGCAAACTTAAACAAGGATATACATGTTGAGCCTCAAGAGCAGGAGCACACTTAAGCAAATCTGCAGTCTGCGGATACCACTCCACCCATACAGTATAAGAAGGAATCAGTACTGCAAACTAAACAAGGATATACATTTTGAGCCTCAAGAGCAGGAGCACACTCTAGCAAAGCTGCAGTCTGTGGCTACCACTCCACTCATACAGTATAAGAAGGAATCAGTACTGCAAACACAAGGATATACATTTTGAGCCTCAAGAGCAGGAGCACACTCAAGCAAATCTGCAGTTTGCAGCTACAACTCCACCCATACAGTATAAGAAGGAATCAGTACTGCAAACTAAACAAGGATATATATTTTGAGCCTCAACAGCAGGAGCACACTCAAGCAAATCTGCAGTCTGTGGCTACCACTCCACCCATACAGTATAAGAAAGAATCAGTACTGCAAACTAAACAAGGATATACATTTTGAGCCTCCAGAGCAAGGTCAGTCCTCCCAGGCATTCTACTTGTATGTTTTACAAGAGTGAAACTATTACATTAGCAGTATTTCTTAGTAGTTCTCAGCATGATAATAAAACTGACTGTTGCAGCCTTGTGTCACCCCCACCCACTAGTACAGTAATCCTAACTGTCCAATAGACCGTATACATTTAATTCACATCCCTGTGACTTAATTAACCATCAAGCAGCCCTCTCAGTGCTTTCTGCCTTAGTTTGTATCACTTGGAGGCCCACCTGTTTATTTGCATCTCTATGCATTCCCCTTCATTGCTAATGTATCTCCCTACTCTAATCTGTGCACAGACTGGTTACTAATCAGCAAGTCAATGTAAAGACACACTCCCAACCTTAATAAACTTTGCTGTCTCTTCTCTCCTTCACTTTACAGGTAGTTTGAATTATTACTTACCCCCTCTGAGGCCTTCACTGATTTCCACTGATTGCCTCTCTGGTTTCTTTGCATTCCACCTGGTTTACACCCCTTGTGCTATCTCCCTCCCCCAATACAAAGTCTATACTGGAATCCTGCTGAGCATGGAGCCATCTTTAAATTTCTAATCTCCCACCAGGACACAAGTACTCTTCAGCAATTACATTCTGCTTGCCGGTAAGCCATTAGACCTCAGAAATTTGTTTAAAGTGTTCAGATTTGTAAAGTAATACTTACTTTTTTCTCTTGTCTTGGTGAGCTCTTCCCCGCTCCGTTCGCCCTCGCTAATGCTCGGGCTCTCTCCGCTCCCCTGCCCTACCCCCTATTCCCTCCCGCCCCCACTATGTCTACATTTATAGTAACCACAGCCACACCCACAGCTCACCCTCACATCACCTCCACCAATCACAGCTCCTCAAGTCATATCACATTACACCACGCCAACTTGCTCGGCACAAAATACTCCCAATCACTCTCATTCCCACTAGGCATTTTTTACATCACCCACACTGCTTCCCCATCCACATATAGTGCAACCCTATAATTCCTATTCAGACCCCCCCCCCACCTAGAACCAACTTAAACTTTATAACCATGACTATCACACAACTAAGTGTAGTCTGTCTTCTCATAATTCTTTACAACACCACAAGTTATCACTCTAGCAATATCCCTAAACTTAGTAGCACAACTCTACATTATGCACTCTCATATACAGACACCACACATTATAATAATATCTGCCCACAATTATTCAAGAACTACATAACGGACCAATTCAGAACTAAACACATATGCTCTCATTCATACTCCAAAAAAACAATACTTTCTCACACTCCTCACCAAACTCCAACATTTGTATAACCATTTTAACTCCAGGCTCACCATAAGTGGGGATATCCACCACAACCCAGGCCCAAATCCATCCTGTCCAACACAAACTGCTCCAACACAAATGTCAAAACATAACAACCCCACTTTCTTCATCCCTGGGCAAATCAACAGCAGCAGCAAAACCGACCATCTTTTAATGCTAAATATTAATATTAGAAGTATAAAAAATAAAATACCTGAACTCCAGGCCACAATAGCATACTTCTCCCCAGACATAGTCACTTTAACAGAAACCTGGCTAAATAAAAACATAGCTAACTCAGAAGTTCTCCCTACCGGCTACAATATCATTAGACAAGACAGACCACTATGTAAAGGGGGTGGAACTGCCTTACTGTACAAGTCCAACTTAACTGTCCGTCAATTACTAAACTCCTACCCTCCCCCAATAATTGGGATATATTTATCTCACAACTTCAACTTCACCCTAAACAGGTCATCAACGCAATTGTAATCTATATTCCACCTGGTAATATACCTGCTAGCCTTGAAGACTTCTTATCCTGGTGTTCCTTCCACATACTCACAAGAAACCCTTATTCTGGGGAACTTCAACCTAGATTGGTTCACCTGTTTATCAGAACCACCAAGTAATCTAATAAATCTCAATGGCTACCAGCAGCTAGTCCAAATTCTAACTAGATGTGATAAAAAATCTAAAAGGGAATCCATCCTTAACTGGGTCCTAATTAACAACCCCACATTGTACCCTCACACAGGCAGTCTCCCAGACACCTTAGGTGACCACAACATAATATATTTTATATGTAGTAGAACAAGCATATGCAAAACCACTAACTATATATCCACTAGAAAGAGAAAAAAAATTCTCTCCTGAGGTCTTCAACACTTTACTTTGTAACTGTGACTGGACCCCCCTAAAAACCCTCCCACTTGACCAGGCTGTAGCATATTTCAACAAAACATTTCTACAACACCTAAACTCTGTCGCTCCATTGCGCAAAATCAAGGTTAGAACCTCTAAAAACCCCTGGCTCAGTAAAGAAGCCAAACAAATCCTCAAGTCCACAGACACTGCCTGGCTTTACTATCAAAAAAACAAAAAAACACAAAGCCTAACTAAGTACAGTACAGTTTTGTACCTACCATAAATATAGAAGTTCGAGTGTATACCCTGCTGCAGTCATCACACTTGGGTTATCCTGTCATCAGGTGGTCCTGCAGTCGGCCTGAATTCCAAAGTCTTGGTCCGGCGTCGGTTGCTGTTGCTTCTTCCCTGACATCAGTGCGCCAGGGGTATATAAGAGGCATCCAACGCCATTTTTCTTCAGTTTTTCTTGCCCCAGATGTCAGGTGCCCCCCCAAAAGATGGTCAGTAGCTAGTACCAATTATAAAAGTTTAGCACAAGCAAAACATCCCTCCAGCTATAAGCAAATACACCACAAAGGTTGCATCAGTTTTTAAGGTATTGAGAGGTTTTAGTTAGGTCAGAGGGGATGCAGGGAGGGTAACCTGGACTGCAGCAGGGTATACACTCGAACATCTGCATTTATGGTAGGTACAAAACTGTACTATGTTCATCGTGTTACCCTGCTGCAGTCATCACACTTGGGTAGAATCCCAAAGCTAACGATGGGAGGTGGAGTCAAACAGGGTTAGAGGAGGTTAGAAGGCCCTGCAAAACTGTAGTGGTGAAGCCAGCTCTAGTCTTAGAGTAAAGTGGTAAGTGATAGTGTTTGGTGAAGGTGTGTACTGAACTCCAAGTTGCAGCTTCCAGAATATCCTTGGTTGGCACCCCCCTGAGGAAGGCTGAAGATGTAGCTGCTGCCCTGGTAGAGTGGGGCCTTATGCTAGCAGGAACTGGTTTCCATGGTGGGTGTAGCAAAAACGTATGCAATGTCCTATCCATTTGGAAATGGTCAGTTTTTAGATAGCCTTTCCTTGTGATGCTGTAGCACAGGATACAAAAAGCTGGTCAGATTTTCTGAAAACCTTAGTTTTATCCAAGTACTAACGTAGCTGTCTGTGAATGTCCAAGGAATGCAGGAGTCTTTCTCCTTTGTTCTGTGGATTTGGAAAGAAGGTGGGTAAATGGATGGTTTGATTTAGAGCCACACTGGATACCACCTTAGGCATAAAGGAGGAGTTAGTTCGTAGAGAAACTCTGTCTTGATGAAAAATGAGGAAAGGCTCTACTGCCATTAGTGCCTGAAGCTCTGAGACTCTTCTTGCTAAAGTAATTGCTAGCAGCAGGGCAGTCTTCCATGATATAAACTTTAAGTCAGCTGAGAAAGCTGGCTCAAAAGGAGGTAGCGTAAGTTTTTCCAGAACAAAATTGAGGTCCCAAGTTGGTGTTGGTGCTCTCCTGGGAGGCCTAATGTTTTTGGCCCCTCTGAGAAACTGCCTTAGAAGTAGATGTGAAAATAAGGGAGGATCCATGTTGTAGTGAGCTGAAATAGCTGAGGCGTGGATTTTAATAGACGAAAAAGAAAGCCCTTTGTGTAACATCTCAGTTAAATATTGCAGAATCTGAGGTATGTCAAGCTGAAGGGTATTTTGGCCTTTAGCTTGGTTCCAGGCGCAAAACCTTTTCCATTTGTCTGAGTAGACTTTCCTGGTGCTGGGCCTCCTGGCCTCCAAAATAACATCCATAACAGCTTGTGAAAGAGGAGCTGGCTGGTTGCTTAGGTGATTTGCCATGCAGCCAAGTTTAAGGTTTTGAGCTGGCCGTGTAGAATGTGACTGTCTTGCTGTGTGAGCAGATGAGTAATTTGTGGTAAAATCCATGGTGGGCCCTGGGCCATATTCCTTAATAGTGGGTACCAGTGCTGGCGTGGCCAGTCTGGGGCAATGAGTATCATTCGGGGTCTCTACATCCTGACTTTCAGCAGCACCTTTGTGAGAAGGGGCAATGGAGGGAAGGCATATACTGTCAGCATTTTCCAACTGAATGAGAGTGCGTCCACTTTCCAAGCTTGATGGTGAAATGTCCTTGTGCAAAATTTTGTGAGCTGATAGTTTTGGGGGCTGGCAAACAGGTCTATGTCTGGGTGCCCCCATTTTCGAGTTATCATTGCAAATGCTTGTGGATCCAGTTTCCACTCGTGGGGATCCATGATGTTTCTGCTTAGGTCGTCTGCCAATGTGTTCTTTTTTCCTGGCAGGAATTGAGCTTCTAATTTAACTTGGTAAGCCAGTGCTATGTTCCACAAAGTCATTGCTTGCCTGCATAGAGGGTAGGAGTGTGTACCCCCTTGTTTGTTTATGTACCACATTACTGTGGTGTTGTCTGTCCTTATGATAAGCTGTCCTGGATGTAAGAGGTCCTTGAAGGCTATCAGAGCATTCTGTACAGCTAGCATTTCTTTTTGATTGATGTGCAGATTCCTTTGATTTGCAGTCCATATGCCTTGAACGCACCGTCCTGCCATGTGTGCCCCCAAGGCATAGTCCGATGCATCTGTTATCATAGTTTGCCTGGCTGAGGGTAAGGTGAAAGGCTGACCCTTGTTGAGGTGACATGCCTGTGACCACCATAGAAACTCCTGTTGAAGGCAGGGAATGAGAGGTATCATTGTTTCCAAGCTGTGGCTGTGTTGAGTTCATACGCTTTTTAGGTACCATTGTAATTTCCTCATATGCAGTTTTGCAAATGGTATTAGTAGTAAGCAAGATGCCATGAAGCCAAGGCCTGCAGAATTTGTCTTGCAGGGAGTTGGGTCTTTGTTGCCATTGTTCTGAAGTATTGAGTTAGTTGTAGTTGTTTGTCTGGCATCAGATAAGCCATCTGGGCCGCTGTATTCAACCTGGCACCCAGGAATTTCATATTTTGTGAGGGCACTAGTTTTGATTTCTTTTCGTTTACTGTGTACCCTAGGCAACTTAGAAGGTGTTTTACAAATGCCAGATGTTGTAAGAGAATGTCCTTGCTTTCTGCTTGGATGAGGCAGTCGTCCAGGTATGGGTATATTTGAAGTCCTCTTTGTCTGCAGTATGCAATTACTGGTGCCAGGCATTTTGTGAAGACCCTGGGCGCAGTAGATAAGCCAAAGGGCAGTGCAGAGAATTGGTAATGGGTTGAACCTGCAATGAAACTGAGGTATCTTCTTCAATTTTGTCTGATAGGGACATGCAGGTATGCCTCCTTGAGGTCCAATGTTACTAGCCAAGCTTTCTTGCCCAACATGGGAAGAAGCTGCTTAAGTGTTAGCATCTTGAATTTGGGTACTTGCAAGAAGGTGTTCAGAATTGAAAGGTCGAGAATGGGTCTCCAAGCATTGTCCTTTCTGGGAACTAAAAAGAGCCTTGAGTAAAATCCTTGGCCTTGCTCCTGTGTAGGTACCAGTTGAATGGCTCATGTCCATGAGAGCTGTAATTTGTTTTTGTGCCTCTGCCCATTGATTTTGTGGCAGGTTCGGCATTCCTTTTATCCTTGGCAAGGTGTGGAAATAGAATCTGTATCCTTGTGAGATAATGTCTAGGACCCATTTGTCCTTTGTGACGATGCGCCAGTTGTCTGCAAAAAAGTGCTAATTTTCCTCCCAAGGGAGCTGCCAAGAGAGTTTTGCTTGGCAGTTTGAGGTTTAAGTCATTGTATTTGCCTTCTAGTAGTTTGGGACCTGCCTTCTCCTCCCTTCTGTGTTGCAGTGCCCCATTGGCGAGGTTTGTAAGGGATTTGTGCTTGTCCTCTGCCCCTTGGGCGCCAGTATTTACCCCTCTGTGGTCTGTCAGAAGATGGAAAGGACCAATTTTTTGTTGGCCAATTTCTGCTGAAGCGTGGGGGCTGTACCTATAAGAAATTCTTGACCGTCTGCATAGATTTTGTCTTATCCTCCATTTTCTTTAAAACCTCTTCTGCTTTAACCCCAAATAAGACATCCTGCTGTAAGGGTGCATCTAGGAACTTTGCTTTAACATGATCAGGCAGAGTTTGTTCCTTTAACCAAGCATGCCTACGTATAACAGACCCAGTAACAGCTGCTCTACAGGAAGCTTCCAAGGAATCAAATCCACATTGTAAAGTATGTTTGCCCACCTGTTCAGCTGCATGCAACAGATCCTGCATTTCCTTGAATTCAGACTGTTGAGGGTGCGTGCTCATCTTTTGTTTTATTTGAGACATTAGGAATTGCTGGTATTTAAGCATGTGAAATTGACAATTTAGTGCTCTCATAGCTAGAGTAGCTGAGGTGTAAACCTTCTTCCCTCACCTATCTAGTGCTCTGGAGTCCCTTTCAGAGGGTACAGGATTTTTAGACATAGAAGCCTTATCCCCTTTGGGACCCTGGGAGATTGTCTCTGGATCAGCAACAGGGCTTTTGTAAAGGAATTTGTGTGAGTCAGGCACTCTATAGTATCTATCTGGTTTGGCTGGAGCAGGAGGCAGAGAATCTGGATTTAGACTAGATTCTAAGTAAACATCATCCACAATGTCTAAAACTGGGGGGATAGCAAGTGGTCTGTGCTGGGGGAGTAAAAGAAACTCTTGGAGCCTTTTCTTAGAGTCGGAGTAGTCCTAACCTTCCCATTGGAAATGTTCCCTCATGTTATGTAAGGTTTCCCCAAAGGAATAGTCTTCAGGGGGAGAAGCAGAGGGAATGGAATCTTCAGCATCAGAATCTTCATAAGGGGGAATGGAGTAATCCTGTTCCTTAGAAGAGCCTGAGGAAATAGATACTTGATCAGAGGAGGCATAATCCTCCTCTTGTCTAGGCCTTTTACCCCTGATTAAAGAAATCAAATCTTCAGCCATTTTAAGCATCTGTTTCTTAGGCATGGGGCCTTGAACTGGAGACTGAAGTGCAGTCTTTTTTGGTTTTAGAGGAGTCTTAAGCTTAGCATAAGATTTTATGGTGAGAGTAGTCGGTCTAAAGACACCTTCAGAAACCAAAGGTGTTTCTACAGCACTGGCTTCTCCTTCTGCAATGTCGTCGGTAGGGCCTAAAGAAAATGGCTGCGTCAGCCTAGAACTCTCTGCTAGAGAATCCGAAATGGTCTGGGGATCCAATTCTGCAGTAGAAAGGGGCTGCATAGGTGCCTCACTGAAAAACGGAGAACCAGCGATCGGCCCAGCCGTGGCCTCGGTGTCTGGTTTGGATCTAGGCTGCCTGTCTTCATCTTTGCGTTTTTTATGCACGCCGGTAGTCAGTTGCTCCGACGGCATAGTGTAATTAAATTTCCTACTGAAGTAGTGTCGTGTGAAATCAAAGCGTCGCTTTATAGTTCGCTTATTGAACCTAGCACAAAACCGACAACCAGTGACGTCGTGGTCTGGGCCTAGGCAAGGTATACAAAAAGAATGAAAGTCCGTATGAGATATTTGCTTCCCATAAGAAATGCAATTGTTAACTTTTTCTGACATCGGACTGAGGCAAGAAAAGGTTTCCCAACGGGGTACTTAGCTTTGAAGACTTCGGACTGAAACTCGATTAGAAAATCTCAGGTGTCGGCCGACCGGCACTTGCGAACTGCTTCTGCTTCGGGCACTGCGCGGCAAGAAAGACTGAAGAAAATGGTGTTGGATGCCTCTTATATACCCCTGGCGCACTGACGTCAGGGAAGAAGCGACAGCAACTGACGCCGGACCAAGACTTTGGAATTCAGGCCGACTGCGGGACCGCCTGACGACAGGATAACCCAAGTGTGATGACTGTAGCAGGGTAACACAATGAACATCAAGAACTGCGCAACCATGCAAAAAAATGCATTAGGCTGGACAAAAAATCCTACTACACAACATTACAAACAACATAAAACAAAATACCAACACAACCCCCAAAAACTTTGGAAAAATGTCAACCAGCTACTAAAATCCACCCAAAAGGCTACCCCCAAACCAACCACCCCTGACACTGAAGTTCCCATCAAAACACAATTCAACTCCCACTTTGTGAACTCAATTCTATCCTTAGTATCACAGGATAGTTCCTTCCTCACTATCCCCCCCCCCCAACAGAAATAACACTAATACAAGCTTTACCCTCAAAACAGTTTCCACCACTTCAATCAAAAGCATGCTCTCCAAACTAAAAACCTCATCAACAGCAGCCGACCTACTCCCCAGCTATTTCTTGAAACTCACAGAAGATGCTACTGCTATCCCAGTCTCCACTCTCATAAACAGATCAATTGCTGAAAACTATGTGCCAAAACTCTGGAAAATATCCTATGTTACACCCATACATAAAGGCGGGACTTCCACTGAACTTAATAACTACAGACCAATTGCTTTACTCTCCCCCCTGGTCAAAATCCTAGAAAAATGCATCCATACCCAGATGATAAACTGTCTCCTAGACAGCAACATCCTGTCACCTACTCAGCATGGTTTCAGACCTGCCCATAGTACCACTACAGAACTCCACTGCTTCACAGACACAGTAAACCATCTCAGAAATGAAGGCCTACAGGTGTTAACACTTTTTTTGGATATGTCCAAAGCATTTGACACAGTCTCACACCAAATCCTGCTAAACAAACTAAACCAATATCACCTATCAAATTCCACTCTTACCTAGTTCCAAACCTACTTAACTGACAGGTACCAAGCTGTGAAATGGGAAAATTCTCTCTCTCCTCAGCTGCCCATAACTATAGGAGTCCCACAGGGTTCTATCTTAGGACCACTACTATTTACAGTCTTCACAAATGACATCCATACCTCCACACAGCATGCATCTATCATTCAGTATGCAGATGACACTAACTTAATCTGTGCTGCACAAAACATTCTCACCCTCCTGCAAACAACTCAACTAGCATTCTCTGACGTTGGAAACTACCTTACCAAAGCTTAACTTATCCTCAGTCAAAAAAAAAAACTCAGCTTATGATTATAATCAATTCTAACAAAAACACTAACAGTCAATTCACTATCTACTCCACAAATGCTACTCCAATTGCTCCAGTGGCACAGGCTAAGCTATTGGGAATAACCATAGACTCCCACCTAAAATTTGATAGTCATCTCAACTTAACTATTAAAAAAATACATGCTAAACTGGGGTCACTCTACTGTATCAAACCATTTCTTACCAACAACACAAGATCAGCCATTGCTCGCTCCCAACTTCTATCCACCTTACTCTATGCAGCTCCCATTCTGACTAATCTCAACAAAACTGAACTAAGCAAAATGGAAGCCTGCTATAACAGAATTGCCCGCTTTGCTGCAAATTGCTCATATAGAACTCATCACTGTACTGCTTTGAGACAGCTCCACTGGCTTGAACTGCCCAACCTCCTAACCTACAATCAGCTCTGCCTCTGTCATTCTATTACCTCCCCAATAAGTGTCCTGCCCTCAAAAACTTAGTACAACATCACTCAGCCAAAAGGCCTCTTAGATCATCAAGCAAACTACTACCAGAAGTCACCAACAGCTACAATAGCTTTGGAGATGCGCTATATAGTAGTTCAGTGGCTAAAAAATGAAACTTTGTCCCTACTAGCATTCAAAACACATCATCCAAAGCCTCCTTTAAAGACCTCATCAGGCAACATCTCAAGCAACGTTGGCACTGCCATGACTGCTCCCCAGGCTAGTGAAAGCAGATAACATATACATACTAAATCTAGAGTACTTGATAAATAGTTTTCAATCTTACTCACAAACACCGGCTAATCTACAATGTATGTACTGTACCTGTGTACTATGTATGTATTCTACCTATGTTCCAAATTTCAGCTGTACACCACAAATCTATTAATTACCTTTATTTTTAAAATTAATATTTTTTTGTTTGTTCTCTCCACTGTAACTGTTTATGTGCCGCATACCACTGTAAAAACATGTCTCTTGTAATTTGTGTGTATACTGATCATGTCTAAATAACTAAATGTGTCTGTATTTTTCTTTGTGGAGCTTTTCTCCCCGGGCCTCTGCTGAAAATGGGCCTTTTTGGCTCAGTCAGACACCCCCGGTTAACAAATGTAAAAAAAAAATAAAATAATGTTGCCAACCAAGCATCCTTGCCTAGCACAGGAAGCAACTGGTGAAGAGTCAGCATCTTGAATTTTGGAATCACCAAAAAGGTGTTTAAAGTAGAAAGGTGCAGGATAGGATGCCATGAATTGTCTTTTCTGGGTACCAGGAATAGTCTCAAATAGAAACCTTGTCCCTTTTCCTCTTCTGGTACCAACTGAATAGCCCCCACATTTAAGAGAGAAAGTACTTCCTTTTGGGCCTCTGCCCATTGATTTCGGGGTAGATCTGGCCACCCGCTTCGTGTTGGTGACGTGTGGAAGAGAAATCTGTATCCTTGGGACACTATATTTAAGACCCATTTGTCCTGGGTTATGAGTTTCCAGTTTTTGGCCTACAGACCAATCTTTCCACCTAAAGGAGCATTCAGTTGAGAAGTGCTTGTAAGTTTTAAAGGCAGGTCATTGGGACAATTTTCCATAGGGGGGAGTCTTACTACTCCCAGATTTGGATGCGGAAGCCCTACACCAGTTAGTCTTGTACGTACCTTGTGACTGAAACCTGGGGTTTCTACTGTGTCTGAGTTTGGATTGAGAAGATCTGGAAGGGGCCGGAAAGGACCAATTCTTAGAGGGTCAATGCCTTCTAAATCTTGGAGGCTGAACTTGTAAAAAATCTTTCACGGTTTGCATAGATTTAGCTTTATCTTCCATCTTTTTAAGAACTTCCTCAGCTTTGTTGCCAAACAAGCGGTCCTGACTTAAGGGAGCATCCAACAGTTTAGCTTTAACATGATCAGGCAAAGATTGCTCTTTAAGCCAAGCATGCCTTCTGAGTACAGACTCAGTGACAGCAGCCCTGCAAGAGGCCTCTAATGAATCAAATCCGCATTGCAAAGTATGTTTTCCAACCTGTTCAGCAGAATGCATTATGTTTTCTAACCTGTTCAGCAGAATGCATTAAATCCTGTAATTCTTTATTTTCAGCACAGTCAGGAATCAACATAATTTTCTGTTTAAGCAATCCAATAATATGCTGTTGATACTTCAACATATGAAACTGACAATTTAAGGCCCTAATGGCCAAGGTTGCTGAAGTGTAAACCTTCTTACCTCATCTATCCAGCGCCCTGGAGTCTCTATCAGAGGGAGTAGGATTTTTAGCAGTAGAAGCCTTAATGCCCTTGGGTCCCTGTGAAATAGTCTCTAGATCCACAGTAGAATTTTTAAAAAGGAACTTGTGAGAATCAGGGACCCTGTAATATCTATCAGGTTTTCTGGGAGCAGGAGGCAAAGAATCAGGGTTCAAAGTAGATTCCGAAAAGGCATCATCAACAATGTCTAGTAGAGGAGGAATAACTAAAGGCCTATGCTGAGGTAGAAGTAAGAAATCCCTAAGCCTCCTTTTTGAATCAGAAAAATCCTGGCTTTCCCAGTGAAAATGTTCCCTTAAAGTGTGCAAGGTTTCACCAAAAAAAAAAATCCTCTGGAGGGGAAGCAGAGGGAATAGAGTCCTCTGCATCACAATCCTCATAAGTAGATAAGGGTAAATCCAGATCATCAGAAAAATCAGAATCCTGGACAGAAGATTCATAAACAAATTCAGACCTGGGTCTCTTAGAAGGGGGTGGTTGGCTTCCCCTGATTGGAGTTATAAGATCTTTAGCCATTCTTATCATTTGTTTTTTAGGCATAGAGGCCTGTGCATGTGGTCTGGGCATCGGTTTCTTAGGTATGGTCCGAGGTTTGGTCCTTAAAGAAGAGGGAGGCGTCGGTTTAATATGCAAGTCCATAGACCTGAATACACCCTCAGAAGCTGGTGCCTGCACAGCGGCTCCGGACCCATCCAAGGTAGAGACATCCGCAGGTTTCACAGTTGAAGCATCTCGCGGCATACCGGACTCCGGATGGGTCTCAGTAGACGCCTGCGAATCAGAAAAAGTGGGTATCAGGGACTGCAAAAGTGCCTCACTGAGTACCGGCGAACTGGTGACTGGCTTAGGAGAAGCGTCGTCGGCAGCTTTGGACCTTGGCGGCCTGTCTCTGTCTTTATCTTTGCGCATATTTGGAATTTCGGTAGTCGGATGGCTAACCGACGACATTTCTGGATAATTGAACTGAGAACTGAAATATTTAGAAGCGAAAATATACCGATAACGGATAGTGTGTTGATTAAATAAGGCACAAAACCGAAAGCAATGGACGTCGTGGTCAGGGCCTAGGCAAGGAATACAGTACGAATGAAAATCTTTGTGCGGTATTTGCTTTTCACAAGAAATACAATTATTAACTTTTACTGACATCGGTAAGGAGCAAGAAAAAGTTTCCCCAATGGGGCACTTAGCTTTAATTGAAGACTTCGGTTCTGAAACTCAAAAATGAAAATTTCAGGAGTCGGCCGACCGGCACTTGCGAACTGCTTCTGGTTCGGGCACCCACGTCAAGAAAGACTGATGTAATGGCGTCGACTGCATGTTTTATACCCCTGATGACCTAACGTCACGGAAGAAGGGACAGCAACCAACGCAGGACCCAAGACTTTGTTAATCAAGCCGAATGAGGGCCACTGCAAGCAGATAACCCGAATGTATTGACTACAACAGTGAAACACGAAGAACATCTCTGTCTTTATGAAAAATCAAATAAGGAGGTTTGACTGACAGTGCTTGCAACTCTGATACCCATCTAGCGGATGTGATACCTAGTAGAAAAATGGTCTTCCAAGACAGAAACTTCAATTCACACAAATGTGCGGGTTCAAAAGGCAGGGAAGTAAGTTTGGACAGAACGAAATTTAGATCCCAAGGAGATACAGGTTCCTGAAAAGGAAGTCTCAGCAAGGTAGTGCCTTTAAGGAAGGTTTTACATAATCCGTGAGCCATCAGATTAGACTCATGTTGTCCCAAATGAAAATTTGATATCGCTGCGAGTTGAACTCTAATTGTAGCAGCAGCTGATCCCTTGATGGAAAAGTTCAGTTAGAAATTCTAACACCACGGGGATGGATGCTGTGTAAGGATCTACATTTTTCTCTTTTACCCAGATAGAAAATCTTCTCCATTTGCTAGCATATAACTTCCTTGTGGAAGGTTTGTGGGAAGATGTAAGGATATGGGTCACTGCAGGTGAAAAATCATGAAGCCTGACTAGGGATGGAAGTGGAGTAGCCATGCTGTCAAGTTGAGGGTGTGGAGGTATGGGTGTCAAGAGGTCTGGAACTGGGTCCAGAGTCCATGGATCGTTTAGGAGATGAGGCCCGAGAAAGGAGAACCAAATCTGATGAGGCCAGTAAGGAGTGATCAGAATCAGTTTGCTTCCCAAGAACTTTGCTTTCTAGATCACTTTCGATATGAGCAGAAATGGGGGAAATGCATAGTCTCAGAGGCCAATTGTGAACAAGTGCATCTCTTGGTGACTCCTCCTCCGGAGGAGGGATAAGGGAGAAGTAGCTGCTGCATTTGGCATTGATCGGGCTGGAAAAAAGATCGCAGCAAGGCTGTCCCCATTCTGTTCTGCTACTTTCTGATTCAGAGACCACTTGTGAGGCATCAAGATTGCACTGCTGAGCTTGTTAGCTATCACATTGGTTCTTCCCGGGATATGCGTTGCTACTAGAAAGCGCAGGGAAGACATCGCCCACTGCCAAACACGAAGAGCCTCTCGACAAAGGGAGTAAGATCTAGTTCCTCCTTGTTTGTTTAGATAACATACCACTGACATATTCTCCGATTGGATTGCTATAGTCCCTAAAGGATGAAAGTCGTGAAGTGCTTGCAACGCTAGAAGCACTGCTCTCATCTCTAGGACACTGATATGCAAGTGAGCCTCGTGATCTTGCCATATGCCTTGGACAGTCCTGCCTAGATAATGCCCCCCCCCCCCACCCTATCTGGGTGGCATCCATGGTCACAGTAGCAACGGGTTGGCAAGGAAGGAAGGATGTTCCTGTTGTCAGCTGATCAGGCTGAATCCACCAACGAAGGTCCTTTTTGCAAGATTAAGTTATGAGAATATGATGAGACAAAGGCAGTTGTTGAAGAGACCGCTGGGAAAAAAGTAGCCATTGAAAAATTTACATATGCAATCTGGCTAGTGGAACTAGATTTATGGTAGAAGCCATGGTCCCTAAGAGTTTCAGCACTGTCTTGGCCTTGACTTTTTGTTGAGGAAGTAAGCTGTATATCCGCTGTCTGAGATTTTGAATTCTGTCTGCAGGAAGACGAGCCATCATGGCGACTATGTCTACTTCTGCACCTATAAAAGTCACAAACTGAGAGGGTGACAAGGCAGACTTTTCCAAATTTATCTTAATTCCTAGCTGGGTACAAAGCTGGATGGTTGAATCCCTGGCTTGTAGGAGTAGGTGCCTGGTGGTGGCAGTCAGGAGCCAGTCGTCCAGGTATGGAAACAACTGGAATCCACGACGTCTCAAGTGAACTGTCACTATCGCCATGCATTTGGTGAATACCCTGGGGGCTGTGGTGAGACCAAAGGGAAGAGCAAGTAATTGGTAATGACTGGCTCCCATCCAGAAACGTAGGTGACTCCTCGATGCTCTGTCCATTTTGATGTGGTAGTACACATCTTGGAGGTCTATGGAGAACATCCAATTGTCTTTCCTTAATAGAGGGAGTATAGACTGCAGGGTTACCATTCGGAACTTCTTTACTGATTCGTTTAGTTTGCTGAGGTCCAAAATGGGCCTCCAGTCCCCTGTTCATTTTGGCACTAAAAATAATCTGGAGTAAGTTCCGAATCCTATCTGGTCTGCTGGGACGGTTTGGATGACTCTCTTTGAAAGCAACTTTTGAACTTCTATAGTTGCTTGATCCCTGTGATTCGGTGGAACATCTGGGATCTTCTTGGGGGTGTGGGGTGGAAGAAAGAAGGGTATGGAATATCCTCTGGTGATTATTCTTTGTATCCACTTGTCTTGGGTGATGCTGAGCCATGCTTCTGGATACAAAGATAAGCGACCCCCCCCCCCCAGACTGGCTCCAGAGAAGCACAGCCGGGCCCCACATCAGGACCACTGATAGGGACGGCCATGAAAGGAATTACGGCCACCCTGGTTTTGTGGGCCCCCCCCTGCCTCTAGGGCAATGTCTACCATTAGCTCCTCCCCCCCTGCCTCTGTGCGTCTGGGGAAGATCTCTGGGATTTCTTGAACCACATTTCCTGCCTCTCTGACCTTTGGCATATGGTCTAGAAGGAACAGTAAAACATACTCCTATGGCAGAGAGAGTTTTCCCTTCCTGTTCACACCTGGTGAGTGTATCTTTTACCTTTGGTCCAAACAAAGAGGAACCGTCGAAGGGGGCATTGGTAAAAGTAGATTTGAAGGGCTCCGCAAAATTGCATAAGCGCATCCAGGAATGTCTCCTAAGGGAAAACCCCCAAACCCACTGCCCTACGCGCTCCATCTGCTGCATGGGAGATCAGCCTCATGGAGGAGTTAACAATGGAGTTTAAGGTGGACAACTGAGCATAGCTTTCTCAGGGACTCCTTCAGTTGATGTATCTTGGAGAGTATCTCCTACCTCCTTTAGGAGATCTCTTTGAAGCCAAGTAAAATGTGTGAGGTAATTCAGCGATCTGACTGTAAAAGCTGCTGAAGAGAAGATACACTTCCTGTATCTATCCATCATTCGAGACTCCTTGTTCGGTGGATGGACAGATATAAAAGTCTCTGCTAGTTCCTTCTTTGTGGCTGCCACCACCACCATGGCATCTAGAGGTACACCCTTGGTCAAGAACTCTTTCTCTTTGGGGGCCAAGAGAAATTTGTTGGGTCTTCTGGGAGCTGGTTCCATGGCATCAGGAGTTTCCCACACCTTTCGACTAACTAGGTCCAGGAGTTCATTAAAAGGTGGAGACACCCAAGAGGCTGAAGGTTGAGACCTGAAAGCCTTCAGGTACACTGACACCTCATCAGAAGGGGTGACAATGGGCCAGCCGCCTCTCTGCTTAAGGATCTCGAAGATATCTACAAAGGAGGTATCATCAGAGGATGACCTAGGGGACCCTTCTGACTCCTCGAGGTCTGTGTCTGAGGTGATGGACTCATCCGGGGAGTCTACATACTCTGATGAAACCCACTAACGAGATGGGTGAAAGCACTTAGTGTTTTGGAAGTATTACATTTGTTTCTTGCTCAAGTTTTAATTTTTTCATTTATATTAATAAAAAGTCGTACCACACAAGTCGACTGCCTTGGGTTCTTTACAGTTTTACTCGTTGGTTGTTCGTCATTTACTTATTGGAGTCTACATGCTTCCTCTTTCATGTCCTCTTCCATGGGGGCAACTCAGAAGGGTATTCTGCGGAGGTCTCGGAAGACTGGGGGCCACCCAATGGGTGCTCCTGAGGCTGCGGGTCTCTGCTGTCAAGAGAGAGAGAGAGAGAGAGAGAGAGAGATGGTGCTGAGATAGAGGTCGGTGCTTGAGGGGGAAGAGTATTGGAACCCTTGTGTGGAGCTGACGACCGGGACAGCACGCTCTTCATCATCTCGAATGCAGATCTCTCCGGCTCTGAAGACAGTTCTGGCTCCAAGGAAATGGAGGTAGCCCTCAGCTCCAAAGCGATCGGCTCTGAGATGGATGTAGGGTCCAAGCTCAACCTAGCCAATGCACCGAGAGGTAGGCTTGGCACCGAAGAGGTTTGGGTCCAACTGTCCCTGTCAGGGCCGACTGGTGAGCTTCGGCTCCTAGACACCAAGGACGGTGCCAAAGGTGTTGGAGCAGAACTCGTCTCCGAGACAGCCACAAGGGAAACTGAGGGTTCCACAACAAGCGGCACTGGAATCTCCGGCTCTGAAGGACCAACACAGGCTTGGAGGGGGAACCAAAACAAAGAGAACGGTCTTAGATGGCTCCGGACCCAACTGGGTCAGAGCCAGCAACAATTTGGGTAAAGCAGACGACTTCAAAAGTCTAAGCACTACTCTCTCTACATCCTCTTCCAAAAGGCTCTTGGAGGATCTGGATGACAGGGTAGGTGACCTAGATCTCTGTAAAATGGGACATCTTAAAGTTGGGCTGACCAGCAATAGCTCTCTGGACTGGCTCCAATGCAATTTCTCAGTAGTCGGCTCTGAAAGACTTGGGGCCAACACTGCAATGTCAACATCGATAACTTCAACTGGCTCCGAGGACAGTGGAGCTGAAGAGGTAGATGGTTTATCCAATTTTAAAGTTTTCTGAGGAGGTCCAGACAAAATAGTCGGTGCAGGAGAATGTCTCTTGGCCGACTTGACCTTCTCTTTCTTTGCAGAGTGAGACCTGGAGGATGAGGAAGAGCTGGTTATATCCTCCTCAAAGGAAGGCTTAAGGAGACCTTTTAGTATTAATTTGTTCTTCCTTTCTTGGAGAACTCTGGAGCTGAAGGAGTGATAGAAAGAACAAGTTTCCTGTAGGTGAATGGCTCCGAGGCAGTAAATGTAATTACTATGCCCATTAGTAATTGACATTTTTGGAAGCACATAAGGCACTTTTTAAAACCCAAAGGTTTATGATCTTTGGATTCCTTCGACATGTCTTAGTACAATGGATGTTCAATAAGACAGAAGAGAAAAGACAAGGTCCTCTAACTTAAACGGGCCTTGCCCTTTTAAGAAAAGCTACACACAAAAATACAACAGAGGACTAGGTCCTCTAACATAAATGGGCCTAGCCCCGCTAAACTAACTCACACAAAGAGGAGTAAACAACAGAGGACTAGGTCCTCTACTAAACAGACCTAGCTGCGGAAACAGGAAAGAAGCTAAGTCAGAAAATACCACAAATAGTAAATTTTAAACAGCAGCCAAAAACTAGTCAATAATAGTAAACAACACGGCACACAATATGCTATACTATTGAAAACTAAGAAAAAACAAGGTCCTAACCCAAACGTGGACCTACGCAAATAGGAACTATGTCAAAAAACTAGCACACAGAAAGATACCACTCAGAGAACAAAAAACGGGCCTAGAGCAGCCAACAAGTTCTCAACAATAACTAGTAAATTTAGCAAAACACACTACTATTTAATACCTATGAAAAAACTATTACTAAGACTAAGTAAACTAAGCTATCTTATGTGAAGAAATATCAATAAAACTACAATAATAATGAAAAATATGCAACTTAGCCACGGCCAAGCAAGAAGCACTTCTGAACTCGTACATGCGGAAAATGACATCTGGGGATTCTTACTAGTGCACTATGGGATACCTACCTTACCACGAGCCAACTAAGAGACTTTGAGCTTTGTAATTGGCTGAGTCGGAGCCGAGGATCGGCTCTGAAACCATATGTAAGAATGAAGGCAAGATAGGACTACAGAACATCAACTGTTTTTGATAACTCCAGAGCACAATGACTCGGGTAACAGAAAGCAGAAACGTATATCAAGAAAAATAACCACAGATCCTGTAGAGATGATACATATCAGATATTTTATGAAAATTTGTATAAAGCAGAGAAATGTGGAAATTAAGAAAAAACACCAGTGGAAATATTTATGGAAGACTTAAATATGCCAAGATGAGAGTTAGATGAGGCTCAAAAAGTAACAGTTAAAATATTAGGAGATGAGATAAAAATGGTGATGTATAACCAATCTGCAGGAAAGTCTCCAGGAATAGAAGGTATTCCAATGTAAGTATGGAAGCAAGGAGAGAAGAAAAGAATAAAGATTTGGAAGGTTTTAACAATACATTAAAAGAAGGGGAAGTACCACCATCCTGGAAAAAAATAGCTGTGGTTGGCTATAACACCTAAAGATGGTTAAACACCCATCAAGTCCAGCTTTGTATAGTTCCATTTCAATTTTAAACAAGGACTATAAAATGTTTATGTCTATAACAGCTGAAAGAATGGCAAAGGTGTTGCTAAAACTGACAGATCTGGATCAATGTGAATTTGTGGAGGAGAAGCAAACATTTGACAAAATTAATAGACTTAGCATTATCCATAGGGAAGCAGAATGTAAGAAAATACTGCTGTTGTTGGGTCTTGATGGCAATAAAGCATTCAACAGAGTGAGCTGTGACTTTATGACTAGGGTAATGGAAGCATTTGCATTCCTGGTTACAATAATAAGGTTAATTAGGAGTATATATAAGGGATCAGAGGCAAAAATCAAAGGAGGACTCCTCCTCTCTGATAACTTGTGTCTAAACGGGGGAACTGTGCAGGAGTGTCTTTTCCCTTTGTTATTTGCATTATATTTAGAACCACTAGAAAAGAAAAAAGGGACTCAGAAATTCAAGGATATACTTGATATGGTAATCGAGAAAAGTTGGTTTTATTTGCAAACAATATTATTTTGTACATGATAAAATCAGAAAAGGACATCTCAGTGTTGTCGAACATTCTGAATCAGTTTAAAGTTTTTTTGAAATATAAAATTAATGAACATAAAATAAAGGTTACAGATGTAAATTATGTACCCACACATAAATTGATTCAGCAATACCCAAATTTATGGGGACACGATAAAATGAAGTATTTAGGAGTACACGTTAGAAAAAAATATGTTATGGCAGCTAAGGATATGTGGAAAGTGACTAAACAAAAGATAATACAAAAACTGAGAAAATGGAAGCTCTTGTCAATGGACAGCAAGATACAAACAGTAAACATGTTTTTAGTCCATTTAGTTTTACACACAGGTCAGGCATATTTTTATCAACCAGAAAACAAGCTGTCTGTAGTAATAAAGAGTTGAAGGATTTTATCTGAGAGGTGAAGAGGGCAAAAATCAAGTGGAATAAATGGATCCTTCCAACAGAACAAGGTGGTTTAGGATTTGAAGAGATATTTTAGAGCTACAGTTAAGGCTCTTATACATAACACAAGCAGAAACTACAATTCAAAGTGGAAAGAGACAATGATGAAGCAGAAGGGGATTCAATAAATAAGGAGAAACTGGGATTTAGGATGCAGATCTTTAAGGAGAATAGCAGTCAAACAGAACATTATATTAACAAAGAAGCAGAAAGTATTCCAAGAACTATGCCAACAGAAGAATGGAGAAAAGAGACTCTGCAAATAAGGATGACTGCAATTAGAGGTATAAAGAATAAGTAAGGAGGGATGGAATTTACTGGAAGAAAATGGCAAAAGAACCAAGGTATTGGGAAATAATAGTTAGAGAGGAAAAGGTAACAGAATGGGAAGAAGCCAAGAAGGCATTTCGACTGCAAGCTAGAGATTGCCTTCCCAATCACAGATTAAAATCAGAGTACATGCAAAGAGACCAGGGATAGGAGAATCCTAAGTGGAAGACCTGGTTGAGCTTTTAGCTGAATCTAGAACAGAAGCTGCTGTTAAAAAGGGGTAATTAGTGGGGTATATAATAATACATGATAACTACAGAAAACAATCAAAGGAGGTTAAAAACAACTGAGAAGAGAAACTGGATAAGCAATTCACGAAGACACAATGACAGGACACATGTATGACTCTCAAATATGCAACAAAGTCTAAAAGATTTAGGACTTTTGCTTCGAAATAACTGCATAGGTATTTTATACCCCAAGCAGACTGCAAAAAACTTTTCCTTGGGTACATTGCAAATGTTGGAGGTGTGATGGGGAAGAAAGAGGTAACCTGGTAACATACGTTTTGGCAGTGTAATGAACTGGCAGTCTTTAAAAACTCCTTAAAGAGTACTGTCAGAAATACTGGGTGAGCATATGGGTGTAACTAAGGAAATTATTTTTTTGAGCTGTGATACAGGATCTGAATTACCAAGACATAGTACATACAGCCTTGTTAAGTTGAATTCTGGTGGCTGCCAAAAAAGGAGTTACTAGAAAATGGACAAAGTCTAAACCCCTGGCTCAGTAAAGAAACCAAACAAATTCTCAAGTCTAGAGACACTGCCTGGCTTTACTATAAAAAAAACAAAGAAACACAAAGTCTGAGTACCAAGAACTGCGCAACCGGACAAAAAAATCCTACTACGTGACATTACAAACTAAATACCAACACAACCCCCCAAAATTTTGGAAAAATGTAAACCAGCTACTAAAACCCACCCAAAAGGCTACCCCCAAACCAATCATCCCTGACACTAGATTCCCATCGAAATACAATTCAACTCCCACTTTGTAAACTCAATTCTATGCTTAGTATCACAGGACAGTTCCTTCCTCACTATCCCCCCCAACACAAATAACACTAATACAAGCTTTATCCTCAAAACAGTTTCCACCACTTCAATCAAAAGCATGCTATCCAAACTAAAAACCTCATCAACAGCAGCCGACCTACTCCCCAGCTATTTCGTGAAACTCACAGCAGATGCTTTTGCTATGCCAATCTCCACTCTCATAAACAGATCAATTGTTGAAAGCTATGTGCCCAAACTCTTGACTTATGTTACACCCATACATAAAGGCGGGATCTCCACTGAACTTAATAACTACAGACCCATTGCTTTACTCTCCCCCCTGGCCAAAATCCTAGAAAAATGCATCCATACCCAAATGCTAAAATATCTCCTAGACAGCAACATCCTGTCACCTACTCAGCATGGTTTCAGATCTGCCCATAGTACCACTACAGCCTTTTCTGCTTCACAGACACAGTAAACCATCTCAAAAATGAAAGCCTGCAGGTGTCAACTCTTTTTTTGGATATGTCCAAAGCATTTGACACAGTCTCACACCAAATCCTGCTAAACAAACTAAACTAATATAACCTATCAAATTTCACTCTTACCTGGCTCCAAAGCTACTTAACTGACAAGTACCAAGGTGTGTAATGGGAAAATTCTCTCTCTCTCCTCAGATGCCCATAACTATAGGAGTCTCACAGGATTCTATCTTAGGACCACTACTATTCACAATCTTCACAAATGATCTCCATACCACCACACAGCATGCATCTATCATTCAGTATGCAGATGACACTACCTTAATCTGTGCTGCACAAAACATTCCCATCTGCCTGCAAACAACTCAACTAGCATTCTCTGACATTGAAAAAGTACAGTTTTGTACCTACCATAAATGTAGATGTTCGAGTGCTAATACAGCTGCAGTCATAACAGATGGGTTCTCCTGCCATCAGGCGGGTCCTCGGTCGGCCGAATTCCAAAGTCTAGGTCCAGCGTCGGTTGTCGTCGCTTCTTCCCTGACGTCAGTGCGACAGGGGTATAAAGGAATCAGCCGACGCCATTTTCTTCAGTTTTTCTTGCCTCAGATGTCAGGTGCCCCCAGAAGGAAGGCAATGCATAAATTTGTGTAATAATGCAGTGCAATATAATCAAAATACAGTAGTTGCAAGCAAATACATCATAAATGAATACCCCAATCAGGTTGTATGAGGATGTGTTAGCCTATAGGCCTGTCCCAAGAGGGGAAGGAGGGAGGGAAACCTGGACTGCAGCTGTATTAGCACTCGAACATCTACATTTATGGTAGGTACAAAACTGTACTATGTTCATTGTGCATACAGCTGCAGTCATAACAGATGGGTAGAATCCCAAAGCTAAGAAAGGGGTGGTAGGCACTAGGTGGAACTAGGAGGAGCCAAAATGCCCTGCAAGACTGCAGTGGCAAAGCCTGCTCTAGATTTGGAGTATAATGGTAGGTTGTAGTTCTTGGAGAAGGTATGCACAGAACTCCAAGTGGCTGCTTCCAAAATATCCTTGGTAGGAACTCCTCTGAGGAAGGCTGCAGAGGTGGCTGTGGCCCTGGTGGAATGCGTTCTGCCTGTAGGTACAGTTTTGCCATGAAAGGAATAGCAAAAGCGTATGCAGTGGGCTATCCATTTTGAGATTGTCTGTTTGGAAATTGGCTTTCCTTGAGCTCCTACCGCATAGGCCACAAAGAGCTGTTCTGATTTTCTGAAAGGCTTTGTTCTGTCCAAATAATAACGCAGTTGTCTGTGGATGTCCAAGGAATGTAGTAATCTTTCCCCTTTGTTTTGAGGATTAGGATAAAAAGTAGGTAAATGTATGGCCTGATTTAAAGCTACCCTGGATACCACTTTAGGCATAAAGGACGGGTTGGTTCGTAAGGAAATTCTGTCCTGATGGAAGATGATAAAAGGATGGACAGCCATGAGAGCCTGTAGTTCTGAAACTCTACGAGCTGAGGTGATAGCCAGAAGGAAAGCTGTTTTCCAGGACAAATATTGCAAATCTGATGAGGCAGCTGGTTCAAAGGGAGGCAAGGTCAGTTTTTTCAGAATGAAATTAAGATCCCAAGCAGGTATTGGTTGTTTCCTTGGAGGTCTTAAATTCTTAGCCCCTATGAGGAACTGTCTTAAGACAGGATGAGAGAATAAAGGTGGATCAGTGTTGTATTCTGCAGAAATGGCTGAGGCATGGATTTTGATGGAGGAGAAAGAAAGTCCACTGCTTAGCAGTTCAGCCAAATATTGTAGTATTTGAGGTAAATTCAGTTTTCCAGGATCCTGGCCCTTTTTCTCATTCCAGACACAAAAACGTTTCCATTTTGCGGAGTAAGCTTTTCTAGTTGATGGCCTTCTGGCCTCCAAAATGACATCCTACACCTCCTTGGAGAGTAGGGCCTGTTGTGATGCTAAGGAATCTTCCATGTGGCTAGATTGAGTGTTTTTAGCTGGCTGTGAAGAGTTTTGAAGCTGTGCTGAGTCAGAAGAAGAGACATTATAGGCAGGGTCCATGGTGGGGAATGCGTCAGGCTCCTCAGGAGTGGGTACCAGTGTTGCCTTGGCCAGTCCGGAGCAATGAGAATCATCTTTGGTCTGTCTGCTCTGGTCTTCAATAGAACTTTGGGCAGCAGAGGAAGAGGTGGGAAGGCATAAACTGTGATTGATGTCCAACTGAAAGAGAGAGCGTCCACTCTCCAGGCCTTTGGATGGAAAATCCTTGAGCAGAATTTTGTCAGTTGATGATTTTTGTGGGAGGCAAAGAGATCTAAGTCTGGCCTTCCCCATTCTTGGATTATTTCTGTAAAAACTTTTGGATGCAATTTCCATTCGTGTGGATCTGTCATATTCCTGCTTAGGTTGTCTGCCAGCGTGCTTTCCTTGCCTGGCAAGTACTGTGCTTGTAGTTCCATTTGTAAGTCCATGGCCATGTTCCAAAGTGACATGGCCAGTCTGCATAAGGGGTAAGAATGTGTTCCTCCCTGTTTGTTTATGTACCACATAACTGTGGTGTTGTCCGTTCTTATCAATAGTTGACCTGGTTGCAGAAGGTCCTTGAAAGCTATAATAGCATTTATTACTGCTAGCATTTCTTTTTGATTGATGTGAAGGTGCTTTTCCTTTTGGGACCATTTGCCCTGAATGCACCGATCTGTCATGTGCGCCCCCCCCCCCCCCCCCCCCCAGGCGTAGTCCAAGGCGTCTGTTGCAATGACTTGATTTGCTTGAGGCTTGCTGAATGGAAGACCTGTGTTTGTTTGACATGCTTGAGCCCACCACAGAAATTCCTTTTGCAGACATGGAATTAGTGGTATTATTGTTTCCAAACTGTGGCTGTGTTGAGACCATATGTTTTTCAGGTACCATTGTAGTTTCCTCATATGCAGATTTGCACATGGGATTAGTAAGATGCAAGATGCCATGAATCCCGGAGCCTGCAGGATTTTCCTTGCAGTCAGCCTGGTGCAATTTGCTAGTGTTGTGAAGTATTGAATTAGTTGCCCCTGCTTCTCTGGTGTGAGGTAGGCCATCTGGGTGTTTGTGTCCAAATTGGCACCCAGGAAAATTATCTTCCGAGAGGGTATTAGCCTTGATTTCTTTTTGTTGACTGTGTATCCCAGAGAGTTCAACAACATTATTACATAAGCCAGATGTTTCAGAAGAATGTGCTTGCTGTCTGCTTGGATCAGGCAGTCGTCCAAATAGGGGTATATTTGTATCCCTTGAAGTCTGCATTAGGCAATTACTGATGCCAGGCATTTCGTGAATACTCTGGCGCAGTAGATAAGCCAAAGGGCAATGCAGAGAATTGATAATGGGTTGAACCTGCAAGAAATCTGAGGTACCTTCTGCAATTTTGTCTGATTGGGACATGCAGGTATGCCTCCTTGAGGTCCAATGTTACCAGCCAAGACTCTTTGCCCAGCATGGGAAGAAGTTGCTGTAGAGTGAGCATCTTGAATTTTGGTACGAGTAGAAATGTGTTTAGGATGGATAGGTCCAAAATAGTCTCCAATCTTTTCCCTTCCTTGGCACCAGAAATAGCCTGGAATAAAAACCTTGACCTTGTTCGTGCGTAGGTACCTCTTGAATAGCTTTCATGTTTATGAGATCTGTAATTTGCCTTTGTGCCTCTGCCCTTTGATTGTGTGGCAGGTTTGGCATGCCTCTCATTTTGGAAGGGTGTGAAAATGGAATTTGTAGCCTCTGTTTATAATGTCCAGGATCCATTTGTCCTTTGTGACAATATGCCAATTTTTGAAAATAATGCCAGCTTTCCTCCTAAGGGGGCTGCCATTTGAGACTTGGTTGGCATGCAAAGGGGAAAGTCATTGGGTTTGCTTTCTGAAAGATTGCGAGTTATCCTCACCACCTCTTTGTGTAGGAGCTTGCCATTGTCTGCCTCTAAACGATCCTTGGGCTTGTCCTCTGCCCCTCGGCGCCTGTATCTGCCTCTTTGGGGTCTGTCCGTGGCAGGAAAGGACCAGTTTTGGAAGGCCAATTTCTACTAAAGCGTGGGGGTTGTACCTGTAGAAATTCTTTCACAGTTTGCATTGATTTAGCCTTTTCCTCCATTTTCCTTAACACCTCCTCAGCATTAGCACCAAATAGTACATCCTTTTGAAGAGGGGCATCTAGTAATTTAGCTTTGACATGATCAGGCAAGGCTTGTTCCTTGAGCCAGGCATGCCTACGTATTACTGATCCTGTAACAGCAGCTCTACATGAGGCCTCTAGAGCATCAAAACCACATTGTAAGGTATGCTTACCCACTTGTTCTGCACTATGCATAAAATCCTGCAGCTCCTTCAAGTCTGGTTGTTCAGGTTGTGACATTTTACTTTTCATTTGTGATAACAAAAACTGTTGGTATTTTAGCATATGAAACTGACAGTTTAAGGCCCTCATGGATAAGGTAGCCGAGGTATATACCTTTTTTCCCCACCTTTCTAAGGATCTGGAGTCTCTCTCGGAAGGTAATGGATTTTTAGCAATGGAGGCCTTAACTCCCTTGGGGCCCTGTGAGATGGTTTCTGGGTCAGCAGCATGGCTTTTGTATAGAAATTAGTATGAGTCACTGTAGTACCTGTCAGGCTTAACTGGAGCTGGAGGTAGAGAGTCCGGGTTAAGGCAAGCCTCCGAGTAAACATCATCTAGGATGTCCAAGACAGGAGGTATAGCCAGAGGCCTGTGCTGAGGTAGCAAGAGAAATTCCCTGAGCCTTTTCTTGGAATCTGAATAATCTTGGCCTTCCCAGTGGAAGTGTTCCCTTAAAGTATGCAAAGTTTCCCCAAATGAGTAATCCTCTGGGGGGGGGGGACAGAAGGGATGGACTCCTCCGCATCAGAGTCTTCAAAAGGGGAGTGAGAATGTTCCTGATCATCAGAGTGCTCTGAAATAATGGAGCCCTGATCAGAGGAGGGGGAATCTTCCTCCACTCTGGGCCTTCTGTCCGGTGGGGGCTGAGAACCTCTGATAAGAGTAATTAAGTCCTCAGCCATTTTAAGCATCTGTTTCTTAGGCATGGGGCCTGGAGATGGGCCCTGTGTAGCTGGTCTCTTAGAGTGCATGGTTGCTTTAGACTTTATGAAAGCCTTGATGGAGAAAGAAGAGGAAGGTCTGAAGTCACCTTGAGTGGAGGTGGACCTGTCCACATTCTGAGTTTCAACGCCAAGAGTGGCTTCGGTATCTGTAGTCTGGGTGTGGGCCGAGGAGCCTGCGACCTCGGGCACAGGAGACACCGTCAAAGAAGTGTCGTCGGTAGTCAGGGGCTGCGTAGGCGCCTCGCTGAGAACCGGACCACATGTAGTCGGCTTTGGCGTGGTGTCGGTAGAGGCCACGGATCTCGTGTGTCGGTCCTTGTCTTTGCATTTTTTAAAGGAGTCGGAGTATCCGACGACATAGTATAGTTAAATGCTTTCCCAAAATAATGCTGGGCGAACTCCGCCCGATGCTTAATAGTGCGTTTGTTGAATGTAGCACAAAAGCGACAGACCGACACGTCGTGGTCTGGGCCTAAACAAGGTATACAGAGGGAATGGAAATCCTTATGCGGTATTTGCTTCCCACACTAAATACAATCATTAACTTTGTCTGACATCGGTCTGAGGCAAGAAAAGTTTCCCCAACGGGGTACTTAGTTTTTAAGAAGACTTCGGTTTCCAAATTTTCGTAATCTCAGGAGCTGGCCGGCCGGCACTTGCGAACTGCTTCTGCTTCGGGTACCACGCGGCAAGAAAGACTGAAGAAAATGGCGTTGGCTGGTTCCTTTATACCCCTGTCGCACTGACGTCAGGGAAGAAGCGATGACAACCGACGCCGGATCTAGACTTTGGAATTCGGCTGACCGAGGACCCACCTGACGGCAGGAGAACCCATCTGTTATGACTGCAGCTGTATGCACGATGACCATCTACCTTACCAAAGCCCAGCTTATCCTCAATCCAAAGAAAACAAAGCTTATGATTATAACCAATTCTAACAAAAACACTGATAACAGTCAATTCACTATCTACTCCACAAATGCTACTCCAATCGCTCTACTGGCACAGGCTAAGCTATTGGGAATAACCATAGACTCCCACCTAAAATTTGATAGTCATCTCAACTTAACTATTAAAAACATACATGCCAAACTGGGATCACTCTACCGTTTCAAACCATTTCTTACCAACAACATAAGATCAGCCATCGCTCGCTCCCAACTTCTATCCACCCTATTCTATGCATCTCCCATTCTGACTAATCTCAACAAAACTGAACTAAGCAAAATGGAAGCCTGCTATAACAGAATTGCCCGCTTTGCTGCAAATTGCTCATACAGAACTCATCACTGTACTGTTTTGAGACAGCTCCACTGGCTAGAACTGCCCAACCTACTAACCTACAATCAGCTCTGCCTCTGTCATTCGATCTATTACCTCCACAATAAGTGTCCTGCCCTCAAAAACTTAGTACATCACTCAGCCAAAAGGCCTCTTAGATCATCAAGCAAACTACTACTAGAAGTCACCAACAGCTACAGTAGCTTTGGAGATGCACTGTATAGTAGTTCAGTGGCTAAAAAAATGGAACTCTGTCCCCACTAGCATTCAAAACACATCATCCAAAGCCTCCTTTAAAGACCTCATCAGGCAACATCTCAAGCAAAGTTGGCAGTGCCATGACTGCTCCCCAGGCTAGTGAAAGCAGATAAGGTACACATACTAAACCTAGGGTACTTGATAATAGTTTTCAATCTTACTCACAAAAACACTGGCTAATCTACAATGTATGTACTGTACCTGTGCACTATGTATGTTTTCTACCTATGTTCCAAATTTCAGCTGTACACCGCAAATCTACTAATTACCTTTATTTTTAAATTAATATTTTTGTTTGCTCTCTCCACTGTAATTGTTGATGTGCTGCATACCAATGTAAAAACATGTCTTTTGTAATTTGTGTATGTACTGATCATGTCTAAATAACTAAATGTATCTGTAATTTTTCTATGTGGAGCTTTTCTCCCCGGACCTCTGCTGAAAAAGGGCCTTTTTGGCTCATTCAGACACCCCCGGTTAACAAATGTAAAATAAATAAATAAACCAACCATATTAGAAGTAGTAATTATTGCAATAGAGATTAAAGAACTGGAAGAGGGATCTTCAAAAAAAGGGTAAGAGCAAACTGCATAAAAAAATGGAAACCATGGGAACAATACATGCAAAAAATGATTTGGAGAAGGAATGAGGCTTAAGGAAAAGCAGGAAATGACCAACTTATGTAATGTTAGACTGATTATACTGTGCAGAAGAATATATGCTTGATGTATAATGTTTGTAACTATGAACTTGTTAATATGGTTTGTTTTTTTCATAGAAATGTAAGTTTGGCTACTTCACAAGTGATAATTCAACAAAGGTGTTTTAAACAACAAACAAAAAAAAAACTAGCAAAGAGCTCTTAAGTTTGAACATAATGCAGAAGTTGCTGTGAAAACTGTGTGCTTTGTGAGTGCTTTCTGAAAACTATAACAGTAGCATTGCTGCTGATGCCTTTGGAAGGTGCTGCTCTACACGGGCATTTTCAGCATATAGCTCATATGCAGGTGTCTGAAATAAGTACCTGCTGACTGAGAGGTACCATAAAGACACTTAATTCCTTTAAAGGACTGTATATACACCGAATCAAGTACTGACTCAAACAACAGACTGCGTTGTTCTT
This sequence comes from Protopterus annectens, assembly GCF_019279795.1. Taxonomy (NCBI): domain Eukaryota; kingdom Metazoa; phylum Chordata; order Ceratodontiformes; family Protopteridae; genus Protopterus; species Protopterus annectens. The sequence goes on from NC_056741.1 coordinate 1,339,912,935, forward strand.
CCTAGCTTGTGTGCCAAAAATGTGGCCTTGCAGCTGCTACACCCATACCTCTCAATCTGTTAGTGCAAGAAATATGGACAAAGACTAAAATAATGTAGGGAGGGGCCCAAAATAGGGCAGATTTTGAACATCGCTCTTACAAACCTAGAAAGTTTCTAGAATAAAAGGATTTGTGTTATCATGCATTTTTCTGAAGCACATGAGGTCTGAAACTCAAGTGTATGTAACTGTTTAGTGACTTAAGTCCTAAAGTGATTTGCCAGAAAACCACACATTTTATGAAGAACAGACTAAAAATATGTGGCAAAAAATGAGAGGTATGACTGCAACATACAAGATTTTGAGGCTTTATTTTTCCTGTCTCTTATGCTGAAATGAAGCAATATGAGTTTCTGTGTTATGCAGAGATGTAGTCACTAGGGTTTCTATTTGAAATGCTGACGTAAAGCAGTTTTTCCATGCCTGTTATGAGCTCACCATGCACTGCACATTTTAAATAAACAAGCACTATACTACTAAAATACATGGACTTGGGCTTAACTGGTACCTGGTGTCTGACGTGTACAAAATTAGAAGTTATGTAACAAATTCAACTATACATAGCTTCTCCAAAGATGCCTGAAACGACAAGCTTTCAAAACTGCTTGGTTCTAATTCCTCAAAAGTATACATCTGAGAAATTGCCTGGCTCAGTGGCATACATTAATGGAGTACTGACCGTGACGCTAGTGACCATGGTTTGTACGTGGCCTAACATCTAAGGAACTGGAAGGGAAGGGAGGAATAAAGCAGCACAAGCTGCTCCCGTTACCGTGGAGGTGTGATGGAAGGCATGAATTCTGGAGAGTTCTGGTGGTGTGATTTCCCTTGTGGAGACTAGAGACAACACTAATCATGCTTTGTGTGGAAAGATAGGACTGTCTAACAGGAAGCTTCTTTTAAAATAGTGAGGGACTCTCTTCCCTGCAGCCTATAATGTGTCCCCTCTCCTACAGTTTTAAGACATGCGTCTTGAGAATAGTGCAGCATACAAAAAAAAATTTCTAACAACCCCTGATGATTGCCTAAATGACAGGCTGCTTCTTGGCTAATTCGTGTCCTGGTGATGGGGAACAAATGGGCCAACTGACTGAAAGAGTGTTTAATGGTTGCCGTGCAGCAGGGTAGAAAGTACAGAAAGCAATAAAGACATTCTCCCCCTGAGTGCACAACATCCAACATTCTTGTATGGGATTTATTTTTTCAAATATTCAAGGATGCATTCCATGTATAAAGCACAAGTGCTTTCTGCAGGGAAGGGCTTTTTCTCCTGCACTCACACCCCCCTCAACTTTAGCATTCTTGCCCCAAAATCAGTCCAACCTGGAGAAAGAGAAATACATTATTCTTTTTTATGAATGCTTGACTTCTGCTGCTATATGTCCCTCACTAGCTGCCAGCTGTGGGTCTGTATACACTTTGGAGTACCCCAGAATTTCCAACAGCCAAAACTGAGTTAGCAACCCCTTCCTGACTACCAACTATCAGACCCAGTGGAAGAGTGACATAGCTGTAGCTATCTGCTGCTCAGAGAAGAACTATTGATGATGTTATGACGCTAACCCTGTCCATTAAATGAGATAGAATCATTGCACACTAGGACAGCAATGAGGCTTGGACAGGGATGTGTAACCCTATCATGGGCCCTGAGTGGACATGCTAGCAGGCCAGACCACCCTACCCAACACAGCCATCTTCTGTGTACATTTGCTTTTTCTCCCAGGCCACAAGGAAAGTGTCCACCATCAGTGCACCTTGTTCCCTCCCAGGTCAGGGATGCCCATCCTCCTCATACCTTAATGTGTCTTAGGCCACTAACTGAACTTGAGTCATCTGGGCTGCAGTCAGGGACTTCTCAGTCTGCACCATTAGTGAGTTATTTTTATTGCATTTTTTACTAGTTTAGTCTACTTCTCAGGAGCCTATAGAACCCTACGGAAAGAATACATAAAACTGCATGGTCTGCTCCTGTGGCACAGAAAGATAAAAGTCCAGACTGGAACCCATGCTTGATTAGCAGCACAGATGCTGCAGGTGATGAAAAAGATGGGAGGCAGTGGACATCACTGGCTTGTACATTTATTTTATTTATTTTTTATTTTACATTTGTTGACTGGGCTAGTCATTGCTTCCAGACCCATCTTGTTCGTGTTTTTCATCAGTTTTATTTTTTGGTATTTGCTAGCTGGATACATGTCCATTTTCAGTAGAGGCCCAGGGAGATAAGCTCCAAACATAAAAAAATATAAAATAGAAATTACAAAATAAAATTACAAAAATAGGAATTACAAAATAAAAATGCACTACTTACACTAATAGCTTTCATGTGTAGATAAGCTCCAAACATAGCAAAGTTACTATATATAATGCTTACATGTTACTAAAGTTCTACTATATTTATTATTTAATAGTGTATGGGTTAAAATTAAATAAAAAGTTTGTTTAAGAAGAGGAAAAGTAGTTTAGAGTTTTTGCATGGGTTTTTAGATTTAAGGAGGTACAGGTACACTTGTGGTTCTCATGTTGCCATTTGTTAGTCAAAGTAGGGGAACATGAGATGAAGGTAGAGAACAAATGATACAAATGAGGGCTGGAATAAAGTTAGCTTCTAGGATTGAAGGAAGAGAGGGGACAAAGCCCATAAGGAGGGCATAAGGCAAGAAGAGATAGTAATAGGAAAAGTGAGGTTCAGTCAGGTTTACAGCAGGGACAGAGCCAATGATTTTTCATAAGTTCTTTGAGGTATTTTTTGTAGAGAGATGTACATGAGAGAGATGTGAGAGACATCGGAAGCTTGTTCCATATTTTTCCCACAATGTTGGTAAAAAAGGGAGTCTCCAGCTTTATTATTAGATTTGATATTGGCGATTAGTAACTTGTTAGCCGAACGAAGTGTTGCAAGATTTTTATATGGGGAGATTAGGTTAGAGAGGACTGGAGTATTATTTGGGTGATAAAGGATTTTTTGTGTGATCACTAGTCGATTATATTCCAGCTGGTTTTGTAGTTCAAACCACCCGAGTTGTTTAAGGTTGTGACAGTGGTGGGTTCTAAAAGGGGTGCCAGTGGCAAATCTTGCTATATTGTTATAGGTAGTTTCGAGCTTACTTAGATTAGATTTTGATAGATTGGTATATATAGCAGAAGCATAGAATAGGGTAGAAGTGAGGTGGGTCTGGGCAATGGTGGTTCTAGCTAGAGGTGTGAGGTAACGTTTAATTCTATACAAGGTGCCAAGTTTTCTATTGACCATCAGTATAGTATTGTTGATATGATTGTCATAGCTGAGGTTATTGTCTATGGTAATGCCCAGGAGACGTGTAGTAGTATCAGGGGAAATAATGGTACTGTTGTTAGAGGTAATTGTGAAGTGGATAGATGGGGACTTTTGGGTGGGAGCAAAAAGAAACAATTTTGTTTTTTTGGGGTTAAGGAGGAGGCAATGGTTAGTAAACCAATTTTCAACAGTGTTAAATACTGTTTGGGTAAGAGTTTGAAGAGAGATAGATGAATTAGAAGAACATATTAGAGTCATCGGCATATTGAATACTGGTGGCTTGAGGAAAAACAGTATTGAGGTCATTAATAAAAATGGAAAATAAAAGAGGGCCTAATATAGAGCCTTGTGGGACTCCAATGTTTACGGGGAGGGGTGTTGATAGATTATTATCCCAAAGCACTGCTTGCTGTCTGTTTTTTAGATAGGATGTAAACCAAAGTATTGCTTGAGGGTCAAGAGATTGTGCTTTTAGCACACTGATTAGTAAGTCATGGTTAACCATATCAAAGGCTTTTGATAGTTCAATAAATAATGCGGAAGACAGAGAATTATTATTTCGATTTCTGTTTATACAATTGGCAAACGTTAACAGGGCAGTGGATGTACTATGAAAGGACCTAAAGCCGTGCTGGCAGTTGGCAAGTAAATTGTTGTCGAGCAGGTGTTGAAGTAGTTGATGATGAATACATTTTTCCATTATTTTGGCAAGTGGGGAGAGTAATGCAATTGGACGGAAATTGGAGATATCAGTGGAGTTGCCTCCTTTATGTAAAGGGATAATGTGGGAGACTTTCCACATGGATGGGATGCTACCTTCTGTGATGGTATGGTTTATAAGGATGGATATGGGATAAGCTATGACTTTGGAAGCTATTTGAAGATATTCAGCTAGAAGGCGGTCAGCAGACGCTGTACAAGGCTTAAGTTTTTGAAGGAGTTTGCAGATAAAGGATGTTGATACAGGTTGTATGTGGAAGGAGGGCACTGAACTGTTTATGTTTTGTAAAGGGTTGGGAGTACTGGGAGGGAGTGTCTTTGTAAGATTTTGAATAATTTCAGTGAAGTAATTATTGAAGGCATCAGTTATTTGCAAAGGATTATCATGAGGAAGTGAAGTTGGGGCTGGAGTTTTGGAATGTCCTGGTTGGAGAAGTTTATTGATGCCTGACCAGAACTTTTGTGGATTTTTTGTACGTGATTGTTGAAGGTGGAGATAATAATTTTTTTTGTCTAAGATAATGTCCTTTTTGGTTGCATTTCTTAGCTGTTTAAAGAGTAGATGGCCTGCAGAGCTCCATGGCTCACACAACAAACCAAGGAAAAACTGTTCCTACGAAACAAAATATGGGCCAAATGGAGCTGCTTTGGTCCTGACTCTGGAGGATCGAAGGGGGGCATGGAGATCCAGGATTTGTAGGAATTTAGTATTAAAGTAAGAAACAGCTTCATCTAGTTTGAGGTGCTTCAGAGGTGACCAAGTTACAGGCTTTTAGTTCATTTTGAAAGGTATCTGGTTGGAAGTGTTTTTTTTGTACGAAAGGTTATAAAGGTGTTATTGGTAGGATAATGAGCCTTTTGCCTTATTATATAGGTTAAAGCATGGTCGCTAATGTCATCAGGTAGTGTACCTGGTATATAGGTTTCAGGATGACTATTTACAAGGATCCAGTCAAGAGTGGTTTCTTTATTACTAGGTTTGTGAATTCTTGTGGGGGTGTTTATTAGTTGGATGAAACCATAAAGATTAATGTGGGTGTTAGGATCAGGGGAGCTACAGGTAGTCCAGTCAATATTAAAGTCACCTAGTATTATTGTTTCTTGAGGAAGTAGGGCGGAAAGGCTACTAAGAATGTTTTCAAGTGTATTAATGTTATTTCCAGGCGGGATATAGGTACAGATTATAAAAATAGATTTAGATTTATTAAGTTGCAGTTTAATAGTAAGGGTTTCGGCATTGGTATTAGGAGGTAGAGGTGCATTATAGGATGAAACTAGAAGTTCTGATTTATACAAGATAGCTACACCACCACCCTTTTTGGAAGTACGGTCACATCTGAGGATGTTGTATCCAGGTGGGGTTATTTCTAGGTCTTGAGTAGAGGGTTTTAACCAAGTTTCTGTAAGACAAAGGATATCGAATGCATGAACTTGTAGAAGAGCATGTAATTGACTGAGTTTGTTGTTAATGCTACGGATGTTAAGTTGAGCTATTTTGAGAGAGTTACCTAATTGTGTGGAGGTAGAAATTCCATTAGATGCCTGTGTTTGTGGATTATTGATGTTTTGTTGGTTATTATAAATTTGAAAGATAAGGTTTCTGTGGATGAGGTAGTGGATCTAGCTCAGCATTAAGTCATACCTAAATAAAGCAATATGGGTTCAACCCATAGAAAACATGTTTGTTGGGTGCATATAGCTGAACAATACAAGTACAGTGAAGCCATGGAGGGTGTATGTGCATGCACACAAGCTTCCCATGGTTGGAAAATATAGTGGTGCTTAAGAGTGTTGTTGAGGGGGAAGAGCTCCAAGGATTGGGAGGAGAGTCATCTGTATGTAGCAGACTGGCCCACTCTATTGCTCAACTTTTGCATCTCCAGGGAATGAATGTGCTTAGTGTGCATTCCATCCTGGAAATGAATGGGCTAACAGGACTCTCAAATAGGCTGAAAGGTGCTTTATTCCCACCCCAAGAGAGATACAAAGGGGTCGTTGGGGCAACAGAAGGACAGTCAATGGGCAAGACCCATGAGACAAAAAAATACATACACAGTTACACACAAAACCACACTGCAACAATTAGTGATCAAAAGTAAACAAAGAAATGCACACTCGAGGAAGCATGACTTTGTCATTAACTTTGAAGGGATACAGTAAACACTCAATTTATCACACACAGGTTTACATAGTTTCTATGACTGGGATATATTGTAGATGTTGTTTTTCTCTAGTTCTGCAGTAACTTACAATTGCCAGGTTAATTTTTTTTCCGTTTTTAATAATATGGTGAAGGTTACTTAACTACTTATTTATTTACCTGCTTACTGTAAGTTAACATGTAGCTAGACTGGTAAAAGACCCTTTTCAGTTACAACCGAGACCACATGGCAAGGATGATAAAGTTAACAAATATACATAAGAAGGAGGCAAAAACATACAATATAAACTATACAAAAGCATAAAGCGAAGACAAAGACATACCTATACAGTTACAGTTTTGTGAAAGGAATGCATTAAAATGTTATTTACAGAATAAACATAATACATACTCACGCATCCTCTCATGGTTATACACGTTAGCTTCATAGCTAAGGATTTTTGCTAATTTTAGTGTAGATTTATAGATCTGAGTTAATTCAGCCAGCAATGCCCATGCCATATATTAAGCTTTCTTTCAAAAACAACAAAGTGGATCTGGCATAGTCAATGTAGAAAGATGTTTTACAATTATCAAATACATAAATCTTAAGAAGTCCTGCAGTCATGCAAATCTTAAAAAATCAACCTAAGGCAGGACAGCTCAACTCAGTGCAGAGTAAGTTATTATGACTCACTAATCATAAGGTATCATGAAAACAGCTGCTCTGTTGTGGTTTGAGTATACCATGGAAGGCATTCTGTAACTTAAGATGACACAAATCAGACTGAAGCAGATGAAAAACATTGACACTAGCTACAGACAGTCTGGACAGTGGAAAGCCGTGCTACCACTTTAGTCTCAAAATAAAAATGCATAAAACGATGGATGGTATCTTGGTGATGGCATACTAATGGGATACAAAGTGCACTATGGGGCAAAGAAGGAGAAAAACAATTAACATATGTGTGGCAGCTCCATCAGGCTATTTTAGGGGATAACAAAAAGTACAGTTGTGTACCTACCATAAATGTAGATGTTCGAGTGTATTCACTGTTGCAGTCATTACACTTGGGTTATCCTGCTGGCAGGCGACCCGCAGTTGGCCCGAGTTCCAAAGTCTTGGTCCGGCGTTGGTTGCTGTCGCCTTTTCCCTTATGTCAGTACGCCAGGGCTATAAAAGTTGCAACCGACACCATTTTCTTCAGTTTTTCTTGCCCCAGATGTCAGGTGCCCCCAGATAGGAAGGCTGGAAAGATAAAATTATGCCAAAAAACATGCATATATCACTATAAATATTTCCTTCACCTACAAGCAGATACACTACATAGACAGTATAGAGATGAGAAGTACAGAAAAGTCCCAGCAATGAAAAAAGGGGGATGGTGGGTGGGTAACCTGGACTGCAACAGTGAATACACTCGAACATCTACATTTATGGTAGGTACACAACTGTACTATGTTCATCGTGTTTCACTGTTGCAGTCATTACACATGGGTAGAATCCCAAAGCTGAGGTTGGGTGGCTGGGTCTAAATTGGATTTGGAGAGGCTAACAAGCCCTGCAGAACTGCAGTGGCAAAGCCTGCTCTGGATTTAGAGTAGAGAGGTAAGTGGTAGTTCTTGGCGAAAGTGTGCACTGAGCTCTGGGTTGCATCTTCTAAAATGTCTTTGGTTGGTACTCCACTGAGGAAAGCTGCTGAAGTGGCTGCTGCTCTGGTAGAATGAGGCCTAATAACCTTAGGCACTGATTTGCCATGTTGTGCATAACAGAAACGGATGCAGTGTCCTATCCATTTGGAGACTGTCTGCTTTGTAATAGGCTTTTCTTGTGATCCTGGAGCATATGCTACAAACAGTTGCTCAGTTTTTCTGAAAGCTTTTGTTTTGTCCAAGTAAAATCGTAGCTGCCTGTATATATCCAAAGCATGCAGAAGTCTTTCCCCTTTATTCTGGGGGTTTAGGTAGAAAGTAGGTAAATGAATGGTTTGGTTTAAGGCCACATTGGAGACCACTTTTGGCATGAATGTTGAGTTTGTCCTAAGAGAAACCCTGTCCTGATGAAAAATGAGGAAAGGTTCCACAGCCATTAATACCTGTAACTCTGAGACTCTTCTTGCTGAAGTTATTGCTAGGAGCAGAGCAGTTTTCCATGACAAGAATTTTAGATCAGCTGTGCTGGCTGGTTCAAAAGGAGACAGTGTGAGTTTTTCTAAAACAAAATTGAGGTCCCACGTAGGTACTGGTGCTCTCCTTGGGGGTCTTATATTTTTTGCCCCTCTGAGGTACTGTCATAGTAGAGGATGTGAAGAAATAGGAGGTTCCGTATTGTAATGAGCTGAAATGGCAGAGGCATGGATTTTAATAGATGAGAAAGATAAGCCTTTGTCCAGCATCTCAGTTAGGTATTGTAAAATCTGAGGTATATTAGGGACAAGTGGTTCGAGCCCTTGTGCCTGGTTCCAAGCACAGAATCTCTTCCATTTTTCTGCATAAGATTTCCTAGTGCTGGGCCTCCTGGCTTCTAAAATGACATCCATAACAGCTTTAGAGAGAGGTGCAGTCTGAGTGGATACATTATCTGCCATGCTGCCAGGTTTAAGGTTCTGAGTTGACTGTGCACAATCTGATTGTGTCAGAAGATGAGGAATTTGAGGTACAAGCCAAGCTGGGCCTTGAGACAAATTCTTTAGGATTGGGTACCAGTGCTGGCGTGGCCAGTCTGGTGCAATCAGGATAATTTTTGGCCTTTCTTGTCTGACTTTTAGTAGCACCTTGGTGAGAAGAGGCATCGGAGGGAAGGCATAGACTGTCAGACCTTTCCAACTGAATGATAGAGCATCCAATTTCCATGCTTGGGAGTGATAAGTTCTTGTGCAAAATTTCTTTATTTGGTAATTGTGAGGGGAGGCAAAAAGATCTATGTCTGGGCGTTCCCATTTCCTCGTTATCATGCTGAACACTTGCCGATTTAGCTTCCATTTGTGGGGATCCATGAGATTTTTGCTTAGTTTGTCTGCCAGTGTATTTTTTGTTCCTGGCAGGAATTGTGCCTGCAGATGTACTTGATAGGTCAGTGCTGTGTTCCACAAAGTCATGGCTTGTCTGAATAGGGGTTAGGAATGTGTGCCCCCTTGCTTGTTTATGTACCACATAACTGTGGTATTGTCCGTCTTTATTAGTAGTTGCCCTGGATGTATTAGGTCCTTGAAAGCTGTCAGGGCATTCTGTACAGCTAGCATCTCTTTTTGATTAATGTGAAGATGCATGTGTTCCTTGGGCCACGTGCCCTGAACACATTTTCCCGCCATATGTGCCCCCCAGGCATAATCCGATGCATCCGTTGTTATTGTCTGCTTGGCTGTGGGTAAGGCGAAAGGCTGTCCCTTGTTGTGGTGACAGGCCTGGGACCACCATCGAAACTCCTGTTGTAGGCAGGGAATTAAAGTTATGATTTGTCTCCAGGCTGTGACAATGCTGAGTCCAAACACTTTTTAGATACCGTTGTAGTTTCCTCATATGCATTTTTGCATATGGAATTAGTAGAATGCAGGATGCCATGAAGCCCAGGGCCTGCAGAATTTTTCTTGCAGGGAGCTGGGTTTTTGTTACCATCATTTGAAAGTAATGAGTCAGTTGCCTTTGTCTGGCATGAGATAAGCCATCTTGGGCAGTTGTATTTAAGCTTGCACCCAGGAATAGTATCTCTTGAGAGGGCACTAGTTTTGATTTATTTTTGTTTACTGTGTACCCTAGGCAAATTAGCAATATTTTTACAAACGCCAGATGCTTTAGAAGAATGTCCTTGCTCTCTGCTTGAATAAGGCAGTCGTCCAAGTAGGGATATATTTGAATTCCTTTTTGTCTGCAAAATGCAATTACTGGTGCCAGGCATTTTGTGAAGACCCTGGGCGTAGTAGATAAACCAAAGGGCAGTGCAGAGAATTGGTAATGCATTGAGCCTGCTATGAATCTGAGGTATCTTCTGCAAGACTGTCTGATTGGGACATGCAGGTATGCCTCCTTGAGGTCCAAAGTAACTAGCCAAGCCTTCCTGCCCAGCATGGGCAGAAGTTGATGTAGTGTTAACATTTTGAATTTTGGAACATCCAGGAAAGTATTTAAGATTGACAGGTCCAGTATTGGTCTCCAGGCTTTGTCCTTTCTGAGTACTAAGAAAAGTCTTGAGTAAAATCCTTGTCCCTGTTCTTGCTGTGGAACTTTCTGAATAGCTTCCATGTCCATAAGAGCAGCAATCTGTTTTTGTGCCTCTGCCCATTGTTTTTTTTTTGCAGGTCTGGCATACCTTTTGGTTTTGGAAGCATGTGGAAGTGGAACCTGTAACCCTGAGAAACAATATTCAGCACCCATTGGTCCTGGGTGATCATGTGCCAATTTTTTGAGAAAAGTGCTAGCTTTCCCCCTAGGGGTGCTGTCAAAAGGTTAAGTGCTTGGCATTTGCAGAGGGAAGTCATTGGGACTGTTTCCTATAAGGTTGTGATTTGTCTTCCCCTCCTTTGGGGGCTGAAGCACCCCACTGCTGACATCTGCCTCTTGGGCATCTGTATCTGCCTCTTTGTGGCCTGTCTGACACTGGAAAGGACCAATTTTCTGAAGGCCAGTTTCTGCTAAATCTAGGTGGTTGAACCTGTAAGAAATCTTTCACTCTCTGCATTGACTTTGCTTTATCCTCCATTTTCTTTAACACCTCTTCTGCCTTAACACCAAACAAAGTATCATGCTGTAATGGAGCATCCAATAATTTTACTTTAACATGGTCAGGTAAACTTTGTTCTTTCAACCAAGCATGCCTTCAAATAACAGAGCCTGTAACTGCGGCTCTACAAGAAGCCTCTAATGAATCAAAACCACATTGCAGAGTATGCTTTCCAACTTGTTCAACTGCATGCAATAAATCCTGCATTTCCTTACTGTCAGGACTTTCTGTACTTGAAACCATTTTCTATTTTAGCAATGACATGAGGTACTGTTGGTATTTAAGCATGTGAAACTGACAGTTTAAAGCTCTTACAGCTAAAGTAGCAGAAGTGTAAACGTTTTTCCCCCATCTGTCCAGAGCTCTGGAATCTCTATCCGAGGGGACAGGATTTTTAGCAGTGGAAGCCTTAACCCCTTTAGGACCCTGAGAAATTGTTTCTGGGTCTGCAGCGGGGTTTTTGAAAAGAAATTTATGAGAGTTAGGGACTCTGTAGTACCTGTCTGGCTTGACTGGTGCAGGGGGTAAAGAATCAGGAGACAGATTGGATTCAGAAAAAACATCATCAACAATATCAAGCACTGGGGGGATAGCCAGGGGCCTGTGCTGAGGCAATAATAGGAAGTCTCTGAGCCTTTTCTTGGATTCTGAATAATTCTGGCTCTCCCAATGGAAATGCTCCCTCATGGTGTGCAGGGTTTCCCCAAAAGAATAATCATCAGGAGGAGAGGCTGAAGGTATGGACTCTTCTGCATCAGAGTCCTCATAGGGAGGGAGAGAATATCCCTGATTAGAAGAGGAATCAGAGGAAATGGAAACCTGGTAAGAGTAATCATAATCAGTGTCTTGCCTAGGCCTTTTGTCAGGAAGGGGATGGGAACCCCTGATTAAAGTAATTAGGTCTTCGGCCATTTTAAGCATCTGTTTCTTTGGCATGGATGACTGTTCTGGAGAATGCTGTACTTGTTTCCTTGTCTTTAATGGTGTTTTTGACTTTGCCTTTGCTGCTGTAGTGGGCTTAATTGTAATCTGTGAAGGTCTGAAAACACCCTCAGAAGCCGATGCCTGCTCAGTGGCTCCGGACCCATCTGAGGGAATAGTTTCCGTAGGCCCAATACCTTGAGTTTCCACAGGCCTCGGTGTCTCCACGTGGCTGTTGGTTATGGCCTGTGGCTCTGAGGTAGCGGGTGTCAGGGGCTGCGAAAGCGCCTCTCTGAGAACCAGCGAACCGGTGACTGGCCTAGAAGAGGCTTCGTCATCGGTTTTGGACCTCGGATGCCTGTCCTTTTCTTTGTCTTTGCGTTTTTTATAAATTCCGGTCGTAGGTTGTTCCGACGGCATTATGTAATTAAACCTTCGGCCAAAATAATGTAAAGCAAAATCAAACCGATGTTTAATACTGCGTTTATTGAATCTAGCACAAAACCGACAGCTAGTAACGTCGTGGTCAGGGCCTAGGCAAGGAATACAGTGAGGTATTTGCTTCCCACAAGAAATACAATTATTAACTTTTACTGATATCGGTCTGGAGCAAGAAAAAGTTTCCCCAATGGGGTACTTAGCTTTATTGAAGACTTCGGTTCTGAAACTCAATTTTGAAAATCTCAGGAGTCGGCCGACCGGCACTTGCAAACTGCTTTTGCTTTGGGCACCGCGCGGCAAGAAAGACTGAAGAAAATGGCGTTGGTTGCAACTTTTATACCCCTGGCGCACTGACATCAGGGAAGAGGCAACAGCAACTGACACCGGACCAAGACTTTGGAACTCGGGCCGACTGCGGGTTGCCTGCCAGCAGGATAACCCAAGTGTAATGACTGCAACAGTGAAACACGATGAACTTCATGACGTTATATATTAACTACTTAGAATGATGCAGACAAATTATAAAATGTCAATATATAATAAAACCAAATATATATTTTTCATTTTAGTAGAGGTATCCAATAACTCACTGAAAAATACAGGGATAGGAAAGAGTAAAATGTAAAGCTTACAGGTAAGTACTAGACAATCAGTTTACAGACTATTACAAGTCTAGCCAATAAACCACATTCAAATGATCCTCCTGCCACATGGAGGGCAACATGAGGTAGACCAAGGCAGAATTTAAGGCTGCCCATCCAAGTATCAAGAAGTATCTTGAAGTTCGCAAGGATACTACTCCATACACAAGAAGTGTCCGTTTCACAAAAGTGGGATACACTGAAATAAGAGTCTATCAAAACCAACCTGTCTCATTTGTCTCTTGATGAAGGTTTAGGTCCTCAGACTGGGGATTTCAAGAGTCATTTGTTTTGCAAAGGAAGAAAAGGTCAAAGAGGGTTGAATTTTTCATGACTCAAAAGGCTACATACAGTTCACCATGGAGAAGTTTTTAATAGAGACAGTATAGAAACAGGGTTGACAATCTGTCCAGATAACAGACGTTTTTAGGCCAGTGACTTTTTATTTAGAAATCTCCAAGAGTTTTCAAGCTGAGTGACATTATATTCAATAAAGGGCCTGATAAAAGATAAGTAAAGAAAATTTAAGACGTTTTTGGCTCCAGAGGAGAGGTCTTTGGAAATCAGATGAGTTAGAGAATTTCCAAACCACTATAGAGAAGCACTGGTCAAAAATTAAGCAATCATCAAGACAACTGCTTAGATCACTTACAACATTGTACAGACTGGAGGTGTGTATCACCTACAGGGTATGATGTAGAAATATTTTGTTTACCAAAATGAACTATACCACATTTTTTTATTTAGTTTGAGATGGTTGTCCTTGCATCAGTTGTTAATATATTCTAGCCTATGATGGAGCAACTGTGTGCCAATACAAAAATGAATAACAGCACCCAGTTTACAAACATGCAAATTTTGATAACCATGGGGCAGGAGTGAAGGCTTGACGGTCTCAGAAACAGATGAGAGAACTGGACAGGGCTCAATATTGAGTCCTGTGGTACACCACTGATAACTGTTTTGCTTTCAGGAGTGACACCTCTGACTCTACGAATAGAGGTTCTTTCAGAAAGTTAGATTACTGCAGTGGACAGCTGTTAATAATGCCTGTGTGGGAATATGTCAAAGGCATTAGTCAAGTTTAGATATGCTATATGTTCTGCGAAACCAGCATACACTGTTTCTGTGACTTTTTTCAAAAAATTAATGAGGCCAAGAGGCAGGGTCTTCCTTTAAAAAAGCTGCATCATTGAGGATCCAGGTTTAAAAGATTTTCACTGCCAAGATTAATGAGGTCTGAGAGAACACACCACACAGTTTTATTTGAGAGGGTATTGAGACTGAAGAGTCTAACATTACCGGGTTCCATGATTGGACTAGCATTTTGTAATGGTATTACACTGGCTGCTTTGCAGGTTTGGGAATGAAATCAGTAGAGAAGCTTAGAGAGTTCATGGTCTGGATTCATATAGGCCATGTTTAGTACTGATAACTGTGGAATAATTATAACTGTGAGTGGAGTAAACTTTGTGGAAAAATTTGCACCATATCAGTTGCGAGGTATAAAAACTGATTCATTAAGGCTGTTAGATGCAGTTAAGGGTGGGGTACACCAAACTCCCCTTGTCTTGTGAGAGTGGATTCAACCTCTGAGAAAGCTTGTGATGACTGCCCTTGGCCAATTTCATAAGAAGCAAGAACCACTGTTGGCCAGGATAGAAGGAAGTCACCACAATCATTTTGGAAGGTCCTCCTGAATCTTCAGAATGACCTTGGAAAGCAATGAAAAGAGCAGAACGTCATAAAGGATATTCCTGTCTGACAGAATGAAAAAGCATCCGTTTTTCAGGCCGGCCTGCCTGAAAGGAGTACTGATGCAGAATTTGTTTACTTGCCTGTTTTGAAAGAAGGTGAACATATCTGTTTGAGGAGTTCCACATAACTGGTTCAAATCCTGGAAGACTCCCTCATTTAATTTCCATTTGTGAGGGTCTGTCCTGGTTCTGCACAGCACGTCTGCCACTATATTTTGCTCTGACAGAATGTTTGAAGCCTTGAGGTTAAATAATGCTTCAAGGCAGCTGACCTCCCAAACCACCATAGTCAGACTGCACCGGGGATGAGACATTGTGCCCTCATGTTTTTGTGTATTATTATCTACAATCATCTTAGGTCCAGGGGATCACTGATGATGATGAGATTCTACGGCATGGATCACAGATAAAAATCTATTTTACAATAATGTGCTTTGGTCTGTCCATTTTCTTTTTTAAAGACCCAGTACTTTTACCCCCACAGATACACCACAACAAGCAAAAGCCAATGCATCTGCTGTAATGCATTAAGCAGGGGTTGAAAAAGATAAAAGGTGACCTGCATTCTGGGAAATCTGTTCTCTCCACCAAAGAAGTTCTCTCTTCACAATACTCAGAACTGGAATTTGAAACTCCAGTGGGTGAGTGTTGGATCCACATAGTTTTAAAAAAACAAAAAAAAAAAAAAACACTGATTTTTTTCTCATATGTAGCCTGGGGAACATGAGAATCGTAGATGCCATGAACCCTAGAATCCTTAGATATTCTTTGGCTGAAGTTTAAGACCAATTGGACAAACTCAGGAAAACTTTTATACATAAGTCAATTTTTTCCTTTTTTTTTTTTTACAAGGAAGTTTGAGAATCTAGAAGGCATCCTAGTAAAAATATCCTATGAGAAGGAATTAAGGAGGATATTTGACTGTTGATCTGAACTCTCAGGCTGACGAGGAGATTTGTAACCCATGTAAAAGACTCAACACCTGGAAAAAGACTGTGCAAAGATAAGCAAACCATCTACATAAGGAAATACATGAATGCTCTGCAGTCTACAAAGAGCTATCACTGCATCTAGACACTTTGTAAACAACCGTGGAGCAGTAGATAACTCAAAGGGTAATGCAGAGAGAGCTGATAATATGACCCATACACAGAAAAATCTGACAAAAATCTCTGAAATCTGTGGCAATGCGTATGTGATAAGCATCTTTCAAGTCTAGAGGTACCAAAAAACTCATACAAGGAATGTGGCATAACAGACTTCGTAAAGTCAACATCTTGAACTGTGGCACTTTCACAACAAATTGAGAATAGACAAGTTGAGAACTTGTCTCCAAGAAGCATCCCTCTTTGACACAAGAAACATTCTTGAGTAAAATCTTCACATTTGATTTTGGAGCACTGGTTCTATGACTCTCATGGATAGCATATGATTTAAAACAGAGGAAACAGTTTTGTCTGGTTTGGAGGATTAGGAGGAATACTCCGAAAAAGAGCTAGGTTTTCACTGTCACCTGTAACTCTCCTGGGCTACTTCCTGAGCCCACTTATCTGAAACAATCTGCTGCCAAAGAGGAAGACTGAGAAACAATTTCTGGGATACAACTGAAGAATTGGTGGAAGGATGCTACAATAGTCATTCTGAAAAGGAGGCCCGTCCGTTTTACTGAAAGGAGCCCTGCTTTTTATTAGATTCCTTCTGCTATTGTTTTCTTACAGCCCTGCTTACCAGAAGCTTGTTGGGATTGTTTGTTTTGTCTTTTCTGAAAAAGGAACTAAGGGATTTAGTAAATTTAGGAAAAGTGGGCTTTAAAATCTCAGTAAACCCCTGAATTAATTTGTCTCTTTCATCAAACTGTTTTGAGTACCCAAGTAGCAGAAAGACCAAACAAAATCTCCTTATCCAAAGGAAAAATCAAAATCTCAGACTTAACATCTGAAAACTTCACTTATGTATCCAGGCAAACCATATCATCACTGTAGCAGTAGCTGTAGCCGTAGACACAAGAGTATAACAAACAGACACACTCTTTAAAGATTATCTAGACACTTGAAAAAGCACAGTAATGACATGATTCAGAAAGGGCTGTCTAGACACTTGAAAAAGCACAGTAATAACAGGATTCAGAAAGGACATTCTTTCTGAAGGCAAACTGACATACACATTTCTCAACCTGTCAACAAAAGCCAGCATGTACTTCAACACATGAGCCTATTAGTTCAAAATTCTGAAAACTAAAATAGAAGAAGATTCTCTTCCCACACCCCTCAAAAGGAGAAATATTGGCAATGATCAAAATGTAGCTAGCTGCTGGAAAAGAAACAGAAATAGCAGATGGGGTGAGACCCGGGATAAAAAATCAAATGCTTGTTAGACTGAGGAACTTTATGAAATCTGTCTGCTTTTTTATGGACAGAAGACTGACTGTCAGGATTATTGCAAGCCAAGTCAAAAGCATCCTCCAAGGGTGGCATAACAGGAGAATAATGGGCTATGACATCTTAAAGAACAGGGAACATCCACATGTTCCCGCTGAAATAAATTATTCATTCTGGACACAGTCTCAGCAAAGGAAAATTCCTCTACAGCAGAAACTGAGGAATCACTCTGCCTAGAATCAGACTCAGGGACATGTGAAAAAAACATAGATTAAGCTCTACCTCCATCCTTAGAGGATTATGACAAAGACAGACTGATAAAATATCCTCAGGAATGGTGGAACAATGATTTAAACTCAATTTTCCCTGCTGTTTCACAGGATTCAAAACCTACGATAAGCCCTTAGCCTATTTAAGTAAGTCATCTTTATTAACAGAAACATTGTTTTCAAAAGAATTATGTCTTTTTTTCCCTTTTTTCTTGGGGCATCCCTACATGGAGACCAACTGAAGGCTGGAATCTCAACCCAGAAACTAGGTCTTTTACCTCAGCCACCCAGGGAAGAATTGCCTGAAGAAATTCCCATGACCAAAAAAGTGGTTCTCCCATGCCCAGAATGAACACCGGAACAGCTGCAGACAATATGAAAAATCCCAAGTCCACAGTGGCAGTTGAGACTACACCAGAGGGTCCTGGGAAGTCAAGCATGTGGTCTGAGGCACAAAATGTGGCCACTGCAGAGTCGCCTCTAATGGCTCAAGCAATGAGTGAGCCAGCAGAGCAGGCAAGGGTACTGCAGGAGCTTTGTTCTTTATAGGTGCAGCAAGCGACAGAAATGTGGAACCACTAAGGGAATCAATGTTCCTGCTAAGAGAGAAGCCTGTTCTCAGTAACTGAAGCTGGAAGAAGTGGATCAGAAGGCAAGTATTAACTCAAGTGTTTACAAGCACTGCATATACGTACTGTCCCCCCACAACAGACCCAAAAGTCACAAAGGTGAATGTACAAACAATACACTTTTGTCTCCAAGTATAGTGGAATGCCTTTTCCATCATAAGAGAAGCTGAAAGAAGACTGCTGGAAGGTAAGTTGTCAAGAAGTGTACACAGGCATTACACACACTTTTCCTTACAAATGTTGATGTCCTTCGACTATAAACATAAAAAGTACAAAAGTAGCACATTTTAAAAACAAAAAAGTACCCAAAGCAGAGATCATTAGCCTAAGCTAAAAATATCCTGTGTAATGAGACATTTCCGGTAAAAAATAAATACACTATATTTAAAGAGACTGGTACTATAGCTGAAAAAATGAAAGAAAAGAAAAAATCAAAATCTTGTGTAGAATGGCTCCCCCAAAGCATACTTAACTGCCATTAAGGGAAGACTGGAGCTGACTGTCAATCCTTTGATACCTAGCAGGAGTGTTCTTTAGGGTAGCAAGAAAGTTGAGTACTTTTGGTGCCCAGACTGTTGCTTCCTCTCTTTAGAACTTATGCCACAGCAGCCTGGGTACAAGTTTGGAGAGTGGTCAAGAATTATACCATGGGCAGGATATAAGCCATATTACCTTAGTCTACTGCAGCAGTGATACTAATGAACATCTAAGGACAGACAAACTTTGAAGAACCCTGTAAAATGGTTTGCAACCATTCATTCAAGGAAAGGTTAGCATCACAGAACACACCAAAAGATTATACGTAAAAGCATGCTGAAGTTGTTAAGTGGAAGAAAACTATCAACGAGAAACTAAAAATTACACCTACTGCTAACATAGCAAGCACTTCCGCGATACCAGGTCAAGTCTAAATTCTGCACAACTGACAATAAACAGAGCAGCTGAGACAGCTCCCACTTCCGTTTTTGGGATCAACAGTAACTGAGGAGACTGAACTATCTAGGAAGCACTAAGACTAGACACTCAGACCACCATATGGTATGACAACGTAGTGACTAACATAAAATAACAAGAGATAAGTTAAAAAGACTGGAAATAGACACCTGGAGGGAGGTTAATCACATCACCCAAATGTTGCAGAGAAGTGATAACACCCAAAAATGTGCAAAGTGTAAGTACAGCTGTAAACAGCTAGGATGGGTCCACACTCTTCCTAACAAACTAATGGAGGACAGAGTGATACTTAGCACATTTTTATTCATAAAAAAAATCAATACACATGTGAAACTGGTAGAGGTAAAACTCTAGGGCAACTACCAGCTTGGAAAAAGAATAAACTGAACTGAGAAGGTAGAAGTAGCACACACATGATTTTAAAAATTTACAGATCAAAATAAGAAATAATAATCCTTACATCGGTCTGCATTAATTGGAAGAACGTATGCAAACTAGGTCCGCTGCTTATTATAACCTCATTAAAAACAACAGTTCTGCACAGATATAGGTCTACACTGGTGATCAAATGCCCTACAATTCAAAATAAAGAGATGCAGTATAAACAAAGAGCATACCAAGAAGCATTACTCTGAATAAAAAAAAGACCTACAACCTCAGGGATCAAAAGGGATGCAACCTCAAAAGTTTGTAAATTCTTCAATGAGACTATCTCATTGGTTTGCAATGTCTGAAGTATCATGGCACACTACAACAGAAATATTCTGGACCACTATGGCTGCCTAAAAATATATAAAATAGGTTAACATCAATAATGTCTGAATATGGCAGTAATACTAAAGGTCAGACATGGAGGGCAGTAGCTTCATGCTCCATGAGGCTTAACAAAATAGAGTACAAAGAGTACAGGGATGTGAGGAAAGGTTCGCAAAATTCCCCCAAAAAAATAGTACTTAAAAAATTATATATATATATATATATATATATATATATATATATATATATATATACATATATACATATAGAGAGAGAGATGGATCTATATATATCTACTGCTCTCTTTATACATGCATACACACACACACACACACACACATATCTATATTTATATAGATACGTGTACATATATATATATATATATATATATATATATAGTTCTACTTTCAAATCTCGAAATACTGAAATACCAAATTTCAATATCTCGAGACAAGAATCACAAAAGTGCAGTTGTTCGAAACTGCATAATAATAAAACTGAGTATGCCGAATCTGAAGTAGTTGTGGTGCGGTCCGTTGTGTATAGTATGCTGTCCCTTTAAGATGTAGTGGTTTCAGGGATATAGACTTGGCAACAGATGTGTGGTTATGTGCGGAGATTCAGGTAGGTGTGAAGTATGTAAGGATTTTGGATAGAAATGTGTTTTGTTTTACTTTGTTGGGAAGTTTTAGGAGTAGGTTGGGGTAGGTAGGTGATAGTGTTTGTGTGTGCAAGTGTTGAATGTAGTGATTTTTGTATATGCATAGTGTATGTGTTTCTCGCACGTATAGCTTTGACAGTATGCAGTGGAAGTGTAGGGAGCATAATGGTAGGTTTGCTGTTTTTTTCCTGGTAGTGTGACCTCGGAGTCGATACATATGTAAGTAGTGGGGGTGGGGGCCACAGCCCACCACATGGGTGCAGGGGGAGGGGGTTCGCCTCCCTGCTTAATAGTAGATTACTAGGATTTTGTTGGTGTGTGGGTCATTTTGTTTTTTATGATGTAGAGGGGAAGGCTGTGTTTGTATTTTAACAGAACATCTCATACTGAAAATTCTGTATTATGAACTTTCAATATTGTGAGGTTCGTTTTTTTAATCTTTCATTGTAGTGGATTTTCGTGATTCTTATCTCAAGACACTGAAATCCGGTATTTCAATATTTTGAGACTTGAAAGTAGAATTCTTTCTCCCTCTCTCTCTGTATATATATATATATATATATATATATATATATATATATATATATATATATATATATATAGGTGGGAACACTTCACAATGCTGAAATCCTGAAAGATTAAATTTCATTTGGCCAAGACCATATGATCGAACTTTTGGAATCCCAACATTGTGAACAGACATCTGCATACAGTGCGGAATGGGAGATTTCCCTTTTCCTCACTGTAGTGCGATCTCAGAGTTGGAATATTTAAGTAGTGGGGTGTGGGGGTGCAGAGGGGCTTGCTCCCCTACAGAAACATTTAAATTGTTTTTTTTTTTTGATTTGTTTCAGAATTTTGATATTTCAAAACATCAGTCATATGGTCTCAATCATATGAAATTCAATGTTTCGGAATTTCAAGATTCTGAAGTGAATCCATATTGGTCTATGTCAGATGATCGAGTTTTCAGAAACTCAAAATTCATATGGTTGAGACCTTATGATTGAGTTTCCAAAAACTCGAACATCAAAAAAAAAAAACAAGCCCCTCTGCAACTCCCATGTGGGGGCACCCCCTGTTTATTATATATACCAACTGCAAGATTGCACTACAGTGAGGAAAGTGGTAAATTTCACGATCCACACTTTACTGCGATCTCCATTCAAAAGCTTGGGGTTTTCAAAAACTCGATCATATGGACTCAACGATATGCATTTCAAGTTTCTGAAAACTTGATTAACTGATAGGGACCCATCCATACATGTACACATATATAACTATATAATTAGCTAAGAAGTGGTGCAAGCAGACAGGACACCTACAAAAAAGAAGTAATACATTTTCAACAGTAAAATTGTAACTGTGAATTGTTCTTAAAAGCCATTGTTCTTCCTCTGAGCCATGCAAACATTTCAGTGGAAAGTAGGAAAAAAACATACAGCTACATTTGGCTGAAAAATTATGTACAAGACTTTCTATACAGTAAAATCTTTTAAAGTTTATAAAGGGTGACAATAAAAGGTAAATCCTAATTTAAAATTTTTTTCTCTAGTCTCTCAGAACTGCAGATCATAAGCTTTTTTTTTGTTTTAAAATTTGGGAGAGTATCTTTGAATGTACAATTTTACATTTCAGTAGCTGAAAAATATGTATAACAGGCAACAGTGTAGATGAATAACGAAGAGCTGCACTCTGACTTTGCTAAATGCAGTGATTTAACTCACTTCATAACATCTGTAATTTATTAGAACTGCAATATCACATGATTGCTGATTGTCTTAAAAATCTTAATGATCGTCAAATTCTCAAAAGCCTGGATATTGTCTTGGCATTTTACCAAGCTGGAAAAACTCCCAGTACTTCACTTTGATGTGAAAACATCACAGTCAGCAAGAAGATATTTCTTTTTGAGTGTGGGGGGATATAGTCTGTACAAGAACTGCTAACAAATTATGGAACTAAAGAAACCACTATTGTAGTGTGTGACTTCTGATGGTACTGCAGGGCATCTTTCCGTTTAAAACTCTTTCCACATTCATCGCATTTAAAAGGCCTTTCTCCTGTGTGAACCCTCTCATGGCTTGAGAGCTTGTCCTTCCACCTAAAGCTCTTTCCGCATTCAGTACATTTATACGGCTTCCTTGTTGTGTGAATGTATCGATGTCTGAGAAGGTAAGCTTTCAATGCAAAAATCTTCCCACATTCATTACACTTATGAGTTTCTGATCCTGAGTGAATTTTCTGGTGTAACTTAAGGTGTGGTTTAGTACTGAAAGCTTTATCACATTCAGTACATTTAAAAGGTTTTTCTCCAGTATGTACCAGTTGATGATCGATGAGCTGATGCCTCCATATAAAGGTTTTTTCACATTCATGACATTTAAAACGCTTCTCTCGATGAACAGTCTGGTGTCTGTACAGAGAAGATTGACCTTTGAAAGTCTCTCCGCAGTCTGCACATACATAAGGTTTTGCTCCAGAATGATTCCTCTTGTGTTTAGCCAAGTATGCTTTGGTTGCAAAACTCTTGTCGCAGTGTGTACACTTGAAAGGTTTCTCTCCGGTGTGGGTTGACAAATGACCTGTAAGTTGAGTTTGCCATCTGAAACTTTTCCCACACTCAGGACACTGAAAAGGCTTTTGTCCACTATGAATTCGCTGATGCCCAGCAAGGTAAGCCATTGTTCTATAACTCTTACCACATTCAGAGCAGATAAACTGCTTTACTTCAGAGTGATTACGCTGGTGAACAATGAGATATTGTTTTGTTGTAAAACCCTTCCCACAGTGTGAACAAGTATAAGGCTTTACTCCAGAGTGACTCAAATGATGATTAACAAGATCCCGTTTAGCTAAAAAACTTCTTCCACATTCCACACATTTATAAGGTTTTTCTTCAATGTGGACCCACTGATGCCTGTCAAGATAGTGTTTATTTGTAAAAGACTTGTCACATTCAGTGCACTTGTAAGGTTTCACTTCAGAATGGATCTGCTTGTGTGTATTAAGATGAGATTTACTTGTAAAACAATTTCCACATTCACTGCATTTAAATGGTGTCTGTTCCATATGTACCCACTGATGGCGTGTGAGTTTATCCTTCCACCTAAAGCTCTTCCCACAAACATTGCATGGATATGGTTTTTCACCTGTGTGTATCCTCTGATGGCCTAGAAGATGGTGCTTCCACCGAAAAGTCTTACCACAATCAGAGCATTCAAAACGTTTCTCATCAGTGGAAGGTTGCTGATCATCTTCAGTAGGACCAAGCCATATAAAACACTTCCAGTCACTGGCAGACTCCAAACACTCCTCTGAGGTAGAGTTTGCATCACTTGCCTCATCCTTGGGAGTGGACATATGATCCTGTAATGTGTGACTAGATAAGGAATCTTGATCTGGAAAGTTCCTCTTACATGCAGTACATGTAAAGCACTCTCCTGCAAGGCTCTGATGGAGTGTAGGCACTTCTGACTGCTGAGCCTCCTTCTTAACATCAGCACATACAGGCACTAGAAGTAGATGAGAAAAAAGATGCTTCATTGTTTTAGCGATCCACAGCACATCATCTTAAATTACAGATCTGACAAAGACTTGCTCTAAAAAGTAATATGCAGCTGAAATATAGCCATTAAGTGGTATACAATGTGTACAGTATAACAACGTTTCACAAGTACCACAGAATGAAACAAAGCTTAAGTTCACTCAGATCCTCCTGTTTTCCTCATCTTCCCTACCAAACAAGAACCAGCCAAACACTGCAAACATGTAAACATTTAACTACAAACAACAGCAATTGGTCTGAAGACTATGCTAGTACAGCACTTTACGTGTTAATAAAAAGGTGGATTTCAACTGCTTTCAGTGACTATTGTTAATCATTCACAGTCTATTTTCTCTTGCCCTCAACCTTACTAAGACAACTACTTCACTGATGGGTTACAACAATAATTCACTGTTTCCACTTAGCAGCACCTCTGATAACTCATTCTAATTCTGCATTCTTTAAATTTCACAAAACATGGCTTTGTTTAAACTCTGTTCCTATCTCCCCTTCTCATACTTATACCACCCATAAAGTACATAACAGTTTCTTAGTTCTCAAGCTTACTCCACTCTCTTCTAAGCATAAGCTGAAGGTCTTAACCTTTTGCATCATATGCAAGCTGTCCTCTTCAGTATCACATCCACGCTACTGTTTTAAGGAAATGTTAATAACAAGATGCAACACAGAAGGTGACAGTCCTGTACAAAAACAGATCCATCTCCTGCTGTCTACTGACATCACACTAGCCCTTCATATAGTCGATTTGTTCTTCTGGCTCAGTATTACAATCCTCATTAGCTATGCACACTCTTCTTTTCATATCATGTGAAAAAAACAATATGCCTGTCTATACCCCAAATGCAAAACTTTTTTTCACTAATACACAAGCCCCAAAGCACTTATCCTACATGTGAATTACATAACAGTAATGTCCTTTATCACGCACACCCTGACAGTTGTACTACTACAGAACACAGACAATACCCAAAAAGACAGTCTTATACAGATTTGCATCATCAACCAGCAATAAGTTCAGCCACCATGACATGCTACAACTGGTTTGTGATTTATCCCCCCATTTGCAGATAACCATATCTCTCACCTCACATCCCCAAGTATACATACCCAAAAAAATGAAAAACGTACAGTAAGCTAATGAAGAGCACAGCAATCTGCTTAGCCTGATAAATGGACCAAATAATCATGTGTACAAGGGACAACACCATTTCAGTCAGCCCAAAAGGCAGATGATCATGGAAATCAGACAGCCGAGCCAAATCCTGACTCACAGAAACATTTCTGTTTTTTGTTAAACTTAGTTGGGTGTGTGGGGTAACTGCCTGAAACAGTAACCTGAAAGACAAAGCACCCAACTAGCTGGGCCAAAAGCCTATCACATCAAGTCCAAATCACATGCACAGTCAAAAAGGTCAAAATATGATCACAATACTTTTCACTCTGGCAGTGGGACACAGCCAACCAATGTAAATATATTACTGACTCTCTTCAATTTACATTTGCCTTATTCACTCTGCAGTAAACTTGTTTTGATACATTTCATGAAACCCATTACAACTTAACTTTACCTTGTCCCATAGAGACAAATAAATTATCTATACAGTGTATAAACACTGAGATCAACAAAAAAATACTGTAGAAACTTTAATTCTCTCTCATCCCACAATGATTTTTTGTTGTTTACATAATTAAAAAAACAAGCATTGCTTATATTTATTGCTTATGCAGGTCAAAATTTTCTGAACAGAAGTAATACTGGAAAGCCAAATGGTACAAACAAGAAACAAAGGACATAAAATTACACTCTTGTGTGAAGGTATGCAAGTATTCATCCTTATGGTCGCATGTGTTTGGTCAACAGTTTATGATCAGCTAAACAGCTGGTTGACAAGTAGCTAAGATCAAACAATTCCTTGGGTTGGGGAATATGCCCTTACCCAGTGTTTGAGTGATCTTGCAGTTAGTATCGGGGGGCTTGCTCCCCTGCAAAAAATGATGTTTGAATTAATTTGTTTGCTTGTTTTATTTTTGCATGTACTGTGGCTATTTTTAGACACATGTACTTGCTTGCCGACATCCACGGTTTTGACGTAAAGACATCAATGTTTAGCATGTTGACAATTGGTATAACTGATATGTACGAATACACACACACACACACAAAGACATACAATTGTATGAACACATACTGTACAGGTGTGTGTGTCTCTGTACACACACACACACATATATATATATATATATATCTATATATATATATATATATATATATATATATATATATATATATATATATATAAATACACACACGCACACATATATACTCTATAGGGACATACTCACATACACATGGACACATATGCAATAATTTGTGCCGTAGTCTATTCGGTCACAAAATTCACATTGCAGTAGAGGAATCAACAGCTAAGTATTCTGAAAATACTGTAGCAAGTTAGAACCACATAGTAACCAGTACTAGTGCAACCTATCATCCAAGATATAAGCCAGAGAGATAAACGGTCACTAGAACTGCTTGGAACCAGAAAGACAGTCAGCAAAGATTTGCTTTGCTTTTATCAACTACTTCTATTAGCTGGTGCATAATATAGACAAACTGGACACTATCTTTATTAATATAAACTGAAAAAAGGAGTGAACCACACTGAGGGTCTGATTACAAAACAATATGCTCAACATTTAAGACATAGCTTATCTAACTCCTCACTGCAGGTATGCAAATAAGGGAACATGCAAGCCCTTATGGATGGTACTATAACTATGCTCAATTCCAGTGCAACTGAGCACCTCACAATGCTCCATAAAATGGAGCACACCAGAAATGTATTGCATGCTCCCACAGTAAATTAGAGGAACAGGCATACAATATCATTAGTGTAAATTTCCAACGCATAATAGCCACACCAAAAAGGGTGACACTCTACTTCAGCAGAGTCCTATAATAACCATATCTAGGTTTACAAAGAGAGAGGAGAATGCTGTCCCCTAGGGAGCATCCCCAGTCTGACTGTATTCACGATATGGTGCAGCAAGCAAAGAGATGTTTCCCCCAGACAGACAGAGGCATAGGACAATACAGCACCCTTCCCCACCCCATATGAGCTATTTGTCATGGAGATGCAGCAATCAGATGTACCCCACTCTGGTCCTGTTGCCTGTGTCCTTCTTTAGCTAAGAGAACCATGTTCAAATAGTAATACACCCGTCCTCTAGAGCCCCTTTCTCACCAGCTATTTTTTTTGTTTTATACCCACATGCATTTTAGTCATGCACTGGATCACAGCAGAAAACCCTTTGCTAGCGTCACTGTCTAGGGGTGGGAGGGTATTCATTGTAATGGCTTTACACAGTTACTGCTGCTGTCAGTATCTTCAGTGCCAGCAATGCCATCAGCTGCATACCCTGAGGTCTGATTCTTTTCCATGGGGTCCTTCTCTGAGTATTTTCAGGAAGGGGCTCCTAGAGGGTCTGAATGATGTTCTGGTTGCAGAGGGCAGGGTGCATGCCCTCTTTTGATCTATGGCCCCCTGGAAAGAGTTTACCTTGTGTAGGAATATCCTCTGAGTGAATGTGGTGCAGTTTGGATAACCATCCATAACATATTTTCAGCCTAAACAATACAAAATACACATGAAAATCTTTGTTTAATATGTGGCAACAAATTCTAAATTAATGTTTTCTGTTTTTAACAATCAGTACTAAACATCTAGTATGACACAAAAAATACAATTTTATATACCCATATATACATATATATATATATATATATATATATATATATATATATATATATATATATATATATATATAGGGGTGTGTGTGTGTGCGTGTGTGTGTGTGTGTGCGCATCATAAATGTATGGGTCTACTTTGCATGATCGATCTTTTAAATGTTCGACTTTCATATGGCCAAGACAAAATGATCGAACATTTAAAAGTTTGAACATGTAAATACATAATTAAAACAAACAAAAAAATTAAATAAATGTTTCTAGCAGGGGGGCAAGCCCCCCCCTACACCCCCCACACCCCCCGCTATTTAAATATATCAACTCTGAGATCACACTACATTGCGGAAAAGGGAAATCTTCCTGTTCCTCGCTGTATGGAGGTCTCCATTCAGACCACCTGAACTTTTAAAAGTTTGATCATATGATCTTGGCCATATGAAAGTCGAGCTTTTAAAAGTTTGATCATCTGAAGGGAACCCATGTATGTATGTGTATAGATATAGATATATATATATAGATATATATATATATATATATATATGTGTGTGTGTATATATATATATATATATATATATATATATATATATATATATATATATACCTGTGTGGGACTTATCTGTGACCAGATACCAGACTGAATACTCTAAGTATTGCATGCAATGCTCATGAACCTGCAGCAAGACAGATCTGAAGGTGGCATTAACTAAAATCAATGTTATATCATTGATGTCCTAATACACAGGTGGGAAGGAGATGGCTGATGTCTGTAGGGGAAGGCAGACCTCAAGAAGCTGGGCTAGCTCTCAGGCTCTTGCAGGCAGGAATCCCAGAAGTAATGATGGCAACAGTAAATACTAAGATGAAAATCTGATTTTCAAGTGGGACTCAAAAACATTAGTCTGTTTAAATGTAGGTGGAAACTAAGGGAATCAACTCAACAGCTAAAGAGAATGAGACTTCATAGTTTGTAAACTCATCCCTCTGCACCAAATATCTAGACCAGAAACATGATCTGCAAATAATATTAAACCCAACTGTGCTATGTGTACTACAGACAAAAGTGTCTG
This sequence comes from Protopterus annectens, assembly GCF_019279795.1. NCBI lineage: Eukaryota > Metazoa > Chordata > Ceratodontiformes > Protopteridae > Protopterus > Protopterus annectens. The sequence continues at coordinate 1,339,941,618 of NC_056741.1, forward strand.
TAAGGTACTCTACTGAAATAATGGAATATATAAATAAATATATACAGTGTGTATATATATATATATATATATATATATATATATATATATATATATATATTTCTACACACACACACACACACACACATATATATATATATATATATCCAGATATACACACACACACACACACACACACACACACACACACACACACACACACACACACACTTACTTGACTGAAACTCATTTGACTGACAACTAGTACTTGCAGTGGCAAATAACAGGGATATGTCCCCTTCCCCAATGTAGTGCGACCCTGGAGTTAGTATATATAGTTAGGGGTGGGGTGGGGGGCACTATTTTTCATTCAAATCAGACTTCTGCTCTGCTCTCCCTTTTACGTTATGACCTTTATCATGATCTTCCCTTTCATGTCACACCTTCCATATTTCCCCAGTACATGCTTTCTCTCTCTCTTGCAATACTACAAGTTATCTGATTTTCTTTGTATTTTCCCTTTCAACTCCACTTGTTCCCCTTGTTCTTTTAGAATACTTCATTTTAAAATGTAACCTAACAAAACAGCCCCTCTTCCTACCAGAACACCATTTCTCTTGCAATAATTATTACACTTTCCTTCCCTCTAACTTTACTTCTTAATTATCACTTTTCCATAATTTAAACACATTCATTATCTGAAAGCAAAATTTTAAAATGCTTCTTAAAAAGGTGCCACATTTTAAATCTGTTTTTAATTCAATAGTTTTTATTTTCACTCCTTACAGTTTACACCCGAGGCAGTCCTCATGCATTGTGCATAATTTCATATGACTCTATTTACCATCCATACATTTTTACTACCATTCCTCCCTTTACCCCTAACAAGTCTGGCGTCAATCCAATACCGGCATTCACTCATACTTTCACTTTATAACGAATAATGATTATAACTTCTCCTCTTTGCTGTTACCAAATCTTAATTGTTAGAAAATCATTAAATCTATAACACTGTGTTTTTGATGGGTGTTTACCATCTTTTCTAAACTTATAAAAGGAAAAAAGAAACAACACACTATAACTACATACAAAAAACAACTAATCTTCATACAATATTAACTGGAACGTAATGTATAAAAGACATAATTAATATTCTAGCGCTACTGATTGAGAAACTTTATTCCACTCTGACTAGCTAAAGCATTAACCTAACCTAAAAACTAACTACACTAAGCTAAATACTACAAGCTAAAAGGAGAAGCAAACAAGTGAAAAATCTGGATTTCACTTATCATGATCACAAGAAGAGCTCTCAGAAAAAAACAAGTCTGGATGAACAGGCATCAAACAAGATCTGAGGCAAATCAGACAGAAGGAGGAAATTGTGGGCAAAGGAGAAGTCAGAGCTCTCGGCTCCAAAGCTCTGGATAAAAGGCACCAAGGTCGGATCCGAGAACCCAAACATTGAACAGACAACATCAGATCAACAAATCTTTATATAAAAAAATAATTGGAGTACATTGCATACAGGACATAATTGATATTCTAGCTCTACTGATTGAGAAATTTTATTCTATTCTGAGTTTTGAAATGCTAAAGATTGATGTAACTGATATTCCTTCTGTATGATGAATGGAATAGTCCCTCTTACACTGATTTCAGGTATGTTAACCTTGCTAAATAACTACTAATAAACTTTTACTTTTCTGGTGGAGGCATTGCTATCATGTATAAAAATTTCCTCAAAACTGAAAAATTAATCTGTACTCCCCCAGATCTATCAGAAGCAGAAATTCTAACCACCCAATTTTGAAGTAAATCCGCATAAAACCATCATAGTTACTGCCTCCTACCTACTACCAGGAAATAATCTACCTACTATTGAAAGTCTCCTATCTTGGGCATTCTTTACTTTCAACCAAGAAACTATAGTGCTAGGCGATTTCAACTTGGACTGGCTGTTCTGCTCATCTGACAACCCCTCCAATTTTATCAATTTATTCAATTTCACCCAAACTCTAAACTTCCCACTAGAATCGATAAACACACTAAGAAAGAATCTATTCTAGAATGGATTCTAACCAATAAGCCCAAATTTGCCCACCAGGCTGGGTGCCTCTCCAATTCTCTCAGTGATCACACTCCTACCTTTCTTCTAAGGAAACGCATTCACTCCCCCTGTAATGTCATTTTATACACAACAAACAAAATGTTTCCCCTACCATCTTAAATTCCCTACTTCAAAACTGCAACTGGTCACCTCTAAAATGACTCCACCTTGACCAAGCTGTACAATATTTTAATGATGCCTTCCTCAACATCCTTAATAACCTCACTCTAACAAGAAAAATGCACTCCAAAGCCAAAAACCTACCTTGGATAACCAAAGATGCTAAATCTCTTATTAAACAATGGGATAGAGCCTGGACTGCTTATTAAACCTCCAAAACCTCAGAAAACTTCACCTCTTACAAACAACTAAGAAACCTAACTAAGAAGCTAATATTATCTGACAAAAAAATTATTTTCTAGCTTGTCAGCAAAAACACAAATAACCCACAACAATTTTGGCAAAACATTTAACTACCTCCTCGACCCTGGCAAAACCTTTACCCCTCCACCATCTACAACAAATAGCACTGAATGTTTAGTGTTAGAAAAATATATAATAATAATATGCATGCTTAGTGCATTCGAGATTTAAAAGGGTTAATACATTTATTCTGTTCACACTGCATGAATCTGCACAGCTATTAGAAACTTAACAAGAGGCATTTCATTTCTGCTAATGTCATGAAAATAACAAGAGACATTTTATTTCTGCTAAAGTCATGAAACTTAACAAAGAGATATTAATTTCTGCTTATGCTATGAGAAAGTATGCAGCTGCTAGAAGCATTGATAAAGAAAACAATAGATGCTTGAAAGTATAAACCATAGTCAGCATTACTTGTACTAAAGCTAGAAATGTACCTTGAATCCAGACAAAATGTAACACATGTATTAGAACAGTACAATTGAATAATTGAAAAGTTAAAATGGGCTAAAATAAGCCCAAGGCCAGGTTGTTTTTCTCAAAATATTTTTCAAGCTAGCAAATAATCTAACCTAGTCAGCAATAAGTCTAGTATCATTTTCTGTAAAACATACAGAAAGCTGTGTCTAACTACATCAGCAATAGAATAGCAACATTTTCTGTGTGACAGAAAGAGAACTGTATAAGAATAACATACTAATCATCAGTAATTCAGACAAACCTTGTGCCTACATGCTTTGTCTCCTTGCTGCAAGTAATAAAGGGTGCCCTGCTTGAACCTACCGTGAATTGGTCTTTGAAGTTTTTTCTTTGACAGATTGGTCCTTCGGACTGGAACCCTCTCTTCACCTCGGATCAGACGGACAGATGGTTGAAACCGTACGGGGAAGAAACCAAATCGGGTCTTCTTATATGAAAGTCCTCCGACTGAATTGCTGTTCAAAAGAGGCCAGCCAGTTTCTGATCTGTGACTAAAAGACGGGTCTCCGCGAATTGGTGATCAATCACATGGGCTCAGGTAAGGTGAATCTACTTTTTTCTGTTTTCTGTTTTAGATCAGGGACTAGATGTGTATTGTTTTTGTCAGACTGTATTTTTCTTACAAGTCAGGGACAAAAAAGATTACTGTCTTGTCATATATCAGGAGAAACAGAATAAGTAGGCAGTCATTCTGAAGAGACTATAACAAAATCCGTGGTACCACGTTAAAAAATTAAGTAAGAGAAGTTACGTAACGATCAAAGGGTAGAACAAAATGGGTAGTAGTTGCACAAAAAGACCCCAAAATCCACCTTTAACAGAAGACGCAAAATATATGCAGTCACAGTGCACCGACAATATTAGATATTATTCAAAATGGGTTAATAAATACGAATTGACGGAAAATTAAATTAGAAAAATCCTCACTTATCAAACTTATCAAACAGCTCAAAACCGATTCCAAAGGTTGGGTAAAAAAGCAACGACGATTAGGAATTCCTCAGGCACACAGGTGGCTTGAGGAAGTAAACCGTAGGGAACAAAAGAACAAAAATTCAAAAGTAATGTTTTTAAATAAGGAGGACAATAACTTAGTAATAGCATCAGCACCTCCGCCTCCCTTACCAGAATATGAAGCAAGTGAACAGGTTAGTCCACCCCCACGATATCCTGTAGTCACTGAAGATAGAGATATTATGAAACTAAAATTGACTAAAATTAGAGATCCCTTCAGGACCAGGTCCCAAACAAAGGCAGGTAACTCAGATGAAGGCATCGAGTTATGGCAAATGGTTAAGAATTCACGATCTATAAGTGAAGAAGAAGAAATATGCCCACTTATAGAAGTACCCAATCCTCAGGCAGGTCAAGACAATCAGGACCCAACTATTTTAGTGTATAGACCTTGGACTCCGGAAGACATCCGGAAAGCCACTGAAGGAATTCCCCATCCAAAGGTTAATTTTAGAAAATTCTCAGAAGATTTACAAGGAATGAGGCTGAGTTATAACCTAAACAGAAAAGAAATAGAAAAGGTAGTTAAGACAGATTGTAGGGCGATTAGTGGGAACTGGAATCCCCGTGACGCTGCACAAAGACCCCTCCCACATAGCAGCGCAGAATTAGACACCAGAGTAAAAGGTCTGACAGACCGAATCTCTGAAAAATGGAAACCTAGGGCAGACTGGACTTGCATTAATCAATGCATCCAACAAGAAGGTGAAACAATTGACCGGTACTATGCCAGATTATTAAAGTGTTTCAATAACTACTGTGGAATGCAGGTTCCTGAAGATCAAACACAAGATTCCCCATATGAACAGCAATTAAAGAATGCATTATTAAAAGGCAGTATTGCACCTATAAGCAGTTTCATTAAAAAAACATATGGTAGACCATTGTACAAGCAGGTTACAATCATTACTTGAATATGCTAGGCATGCCGAAAGGCATTTTAATAGCAAAAAGAAAAAGGAAGCTCAAGTATTTTCTGTAGAAGATGGAGCAAAAGTTTACATAGTACAGTCAGGGAAAAAGGGCAAGAAAAATGCGTAGAGAAACAAACAATCTGATCAAAGATCAGAGGACTTTGAAGGGCGGAGAAAAGGGGATAGTGTTTTAAATGTGGTAAAAAGGGACATTTGGCAAGGGATTGCAAGAAAAACAAGAAGGCAACAACGGAAGACAAGGAGGGTGAAGACTGACTATATGGTAGTCAGGAATCACTAGAGGGGGCTAGCGAAGAAAGGACAAATGAGAATGTGATAGAGGGAGTAGAGGAAGTGCAGAACGTTAGTGACAATAAAGAAAATGACATATTGGACCTAGCTTTATTGAGCTTGGAGCTCTATTTAGCAGACATGAAACCAGAAGTTACACTCTTGGTAAAAGGGAGGGAAGTCAAATTCTTGTGTGACTCAGGGGTATCACGAACCCTGATACATCCCTCCAAACTGCCAGAAAACACAGAGTCACCTGATTACATACTGGTCAAATCAGCTAATGGACAGCTGTATCGGGAGCCTCTCTCCCGTAACATTGCAATAACTGATCCAGTTTCAGGATTGACAAAAAAAGCAAAATTGTTGTTTCTGCAAAATGCCCGGTAAACCTCTTGGGCAAAGACCTCATGCAGCTATTTGGTATAGCAGTAGTCCCAACCATGCAGGGTATGGAAGCACAGCGACAAATTAATACCTTTGCAGTGCAATCGGAGGGTGAAATGTTTTATTGGTACAGCCAGGACTTTGTTACGACTGGTCCAGGGACTTTGACCAAAGAGTTAATGAATGTAGCCATCAGCAAGTTCACCTCCCTTGACATTGATAAGCAACACCTGTTGCACTGTACCCTGTATTATTGTAACACACCAGGACCTGATAAGGAATATGAGCAAGAATTGTTTAAAAATCATGCAAACAGATTGATATTGAGTAACCTGTACTGGGACACAGAAGGGAACAGTGTAGCCAGCTGTTCATTGCCCCAGGAGTTCTTTGCACTTTATAAATCTAATCGATTACCACATCTTAGCTTAACAAAAAACAAAAATATAGAATGGGCAGACCAAGGAGAAAAAGTCACGAGATGGAAAAAACAGGCAGAACTAGAACTGTCAGAACAGAGAATACAAATACAGAAGTTGAATTGGATAACTCAGACCAACCCAGCTGTGCACTTGCAGTCTAGTGAGGACAGCTGATTGACAATTGACACTCCTGTTAGAGGAGGAAGAGAATGCCTTACGAAATATACCAGAGACCCTCTGGTCAACAGGAAAATCAGATGTACGACTCACGCCAAAGTCAGCATTCAGACCACAAAAAAGACAGTATCCCTTAAGAAAAGATGCAGAGGCAGGGATAAAGCTTATTATAGCAGCCTTACTTAAAGGAGGGATACTAGTAGAATCTCCCAATTCACCATGTAACACACCCTTATTTCCAATTAAAAAGGCCAATGGAAAATGGCGTATGGTCCAAGATTTACAAGCTGTAAATGATGCAGTAATACCAAGAGTACCTACGGTGCCAGACCCACACACCCTGTTGAATGATCTGAAACCTCAACAGAAGTATTTTTCTGTGGTACACATCAGCAATGCGTTCTTTTCAATACCGATACACCCTGATAGCCAGTATTGGTTTGCATTCACATTTCAGGGGAAAAGGTATACATACACGTGACTACCACAGGAATATTGTGAATGTCCAACAATATTCTCACAAGAAATGGCAAGCAACTTGGCGGGATTCACTCCACCAAGAGGCAGTCAGATTTTACTTTATGTTGATGACATCTTGCTGGCAGCCCCCACCCAGCAGGAATGTAGAGAAGATACCATAGCACTTCTATGATTTTTAGCCGCTGAAGGACATAAGGTAAATAAAAGTAAACTGCAGCTTTGGAAAAAACAAGTCAAATACCTGGGATATGTAATATCCAAGAAAGGTAAAACGTTAGATGAGGACAGAAAAATAGCAATTTTGCAAGCACCAAAACCCACTACCAAGAAGGAAATGATGTCCTTCCTGGGTACAACCAATTTTTGCCTGAGCTGGATTCCAAACTATGCCTTGAAATCTGCACGTCTGACTGACCTTATATATAAAATGCCTATGGCAGCGCAAGATTTGTTACAATGGACACCAGAGGCAGAATCTGCCTTCTGTAAACTAAAGCAGTTAATAGTGTCCTCATTAGTTCTGGGATTGCCAAACTACCATAAACGTTTTTTCCAAACTGTAGATTGTAAGCAGGGTTACATGACATCAGTATTAACACAACAGCATGGGGATAATCAACGCCCCATTGCTTACTATTCATCACAACTAGACCCAGTGGCATGATCCTTGCCTCACTGTGTACAAGCAGTAGTTGCAGCTGCAATGGCAGTACAGGTTTCAGCCTCAGTAGTTTTGTTCCACCCTCTCACTTTGAGAGTACCTCATGCAGTCACGATTATTTTACTACAAGAAAAGGCGGCATATCTTTCTCCTGCTAGGCATCTTTCCTGTATGACTATATTGTTAAGCCAACCTCATATGACAACTGAGCGATGCACAGCTTTAAACCCTTCTACTCTGCTCCCGACCCCTGCGGACAGCACACCACACCGCTGCCTGCAGGCAATTGAGCAAAAGACACTACCTAGAAATGATCTCACGGATGTCCCCTTGGATGATGCTGAGGTGACATACTACGTGGATGGTTCGTGCAAAAGGGGTCCTGCAGGACAGAACCTAGTAGGATATACAGTAGTTTCTGATACTGGGATTATAGAAGCAAAACCTTTACCACACAACTTATCTGCACAGGCAGCAGAATTGATTGCCCTGACATGGGCATGTACCTTAGCAAAGGGTAAATGTGTAAACATTTTTAATGTTAGCCAGTACGCTTTTTCTACTGTACATGTTTTTGCGCAACAGTGGAAAAATCGGGAAATGATAACATCTACTGGCAAACCTATAAATCATGCACAGTTTAATTTAAATCTTTTAAAATCTATTCAGTTACCTCAAAAAGTAGCCATTTGTAAATGCACAGCTCACACCAAGCAGCAAGATAGGATTTCAAAAGGTAATGCGAGAGCTGATACAGCTGCAAAACAAGCAGCCACAGAAGTATTTTTTTAAATGAGGAATTACAACCCTCTGACATTTTAGATTTAGATATGTTAAAAACAATGCAGGCACTCACTACGCAAGCTGAAAAACAATGATGGATAAAACGAGGAGCAATCCTCGAAAAGGGGCTGTACATCTCTAGAGAAGGAAAACTGATACTACCCTCTAATTTGTTTCGATATGCAGCTTTGTTGAGCCATGGGCAGTGCAATGTCTCAACAGGGGGGATGGTACAGCTGGTGAATCAGATGTTCACAACGTATGGATTTACAAACTACTCTAAAAAATTTTGTTTGATGTGTCAGATTTGTAACAAACATCATGCACAGGGGGCGATAAAGCCCAAGCAAGGGAGTTTCCCTACACCACAATATCCGTTTCACACTATCTGTATAGATTTCATAGAATTTAACAAATGTGAAAATAAGAAGTATTGTCTTGTCATTGTAGATATGTTTTCCAGATGGGTGGAAGCCTTTCCAACCAAAAATCCAGATGCAGCTACGGTGGCAAAAGTACTTGTCAAGGAAATCATTCCTAGGTTTGGTATTCCGGAAAGGATCTACAGTGACAATGGTACACACTTTGTAAATCAAACCATACAGCAGTTGAGTAAGCATTTTTGTATTTCTTTAGAAAATCATTGTGCATACCATCCACAATCTGCAGGGCTAGTTGAAAGGCATAACAGTATACTAAAAAACAAATTGAAAAAATTAATAGCTGAGACAGAGAAAAATGGTTATACTGTTTGCCCCTGGCACTGTTGAGCATGAGAACTGTCCCTACAACAAAAAGATTGACTCCTTTTGAAAAATTATTTGGAAGGGCTTATTATACACCCCAGTGGAAACTTCTCATGTCATCAGACCAGAAAGCTGATTTCACGCTAGCTGAATATATGAAAAAGTTGTTGAGTTCTAAACATCTGTTGCAGTCAAATTCTGTTTCAGATAGAAAACAAACCGAGACATCAGAAGTGGCAGTGACACCTGGAGATTGGGTGTGGATCAAAAACATCAAGAGGAAGAATTGGTCATCACCAAGGTGGGAAGGTCCCTACTAGATGCTTCTTTCGACACCCACTGCAGTTAAGATAGCAGAACAAGCTTTGTGAATGCACCTGACGCACTGCAAGCTGGTTAAGAACTTTGAGTTGGACAAAAATCTTACCTCTTCATCGGGGCCCTCAGCACAAATTCTGGCTACAAAGGGGGGTCAGATCAATAGGACTGATCTGTCTCAACCCCAGTGAAGAAACCATTGGTGCTGAAGGTCCTATTAGGGCAGAGAGTAAGAGCACGTGTCCAAAGAAAAGATGACGGAATCCAGTAAGATCCAAAACCTACTCAGAGGAGTCGGAGAAAACAGAAATGCAGAACAACCGTTTCCACAAAAGTATTGCATAACCATCCTGTTGACTGTACTAGTGACAATAATCTTTTTGTTGTGGCCATTCCTTTTCTCAGCCACACAAATTGAACTGAACAAGCGTGCAGAGTGGAACCCGAACTTTAACACTTACCAGGCAATCAAATATTGCTGAAACTTTCAATGTTTTGAATTGCTGGATTTGCACAGCCTTACCAACAGCATATGGGGGGGTTACTGTTAACTTCAGTTCCCCTAGGAGTCAACAAGTCCTGGGAAAACCTAATTCATGATACATTAGATGTCACATCACAAGATAAAGTAGCATTGCACTTGTCTGTTCGACAGACGGGAACTGTGTGTTTTTACAAAAATGATACAGTTCAGGTAGGTTGGAGCAATTGCAATGTGACTGTTCCCTATAGATGCTACACTAAACCTGATAACACCAGATCCTATTGCAACACAAGCTATGATACATTTTTTGAACTGATGCATAGGACAACTGAAAAAGTAAAACATAATGCTGATATCTATAAGCAACTGTTTATAATCGAAAAAAAAATGTTTCAAGCAGAGCCAGGGCATAGTAAAGTTACTACTAAAGTCGAAGATTGTTACTTTGTATGCGGTAGAAAAGCATATAAATGGTTACCTGAGAATTGGTCTGGCAGTTGTTTTTTGGGTTACCTGGTTCCGGCCATACGACACACAGCAGTTTACCTCAAGGAAAAATTCGGAATGTTTGAGAAATCAAGAAACCTATCAATCCAGTGGGGCAAATCAATGAGCGCTGAAAAAAACATCATGCTGTGGGCAATGGATTGGCACACATGGACTTGAGTGATACTGCTATATCGTGGGCAGGTGTAATGCCAGCATATGGAACAACAAAATCAATCTGGGAACTGAGAAAATTGTCTAAGCTTCTCGAAACAATGAGCAATGCAACCTTTTCTGCCTTAGAACTGGTGACTGATGAAGTGACTGCCATGAGAACAGTGGTGCTTCAAAATCGCATGGCTCTTGACTTCACCCTAGCGGCGAGAAGAGGTACGTGTGCTTTAATCCAGGAGGAGTGCTGTTCGTATATTCCTGACCACAAACACGAGATAGACAACCATCTTGAGGTAATTCAGCAGGTGTCAACCATAACCAAACCAGGACCAAATCCATTGACGGACGTTTTCCAGAAATTGTTTGGGGGGGTGGGGCAGTATCCTGATGAACATTCTGATTGCCATCTGTGTAGGCATAATCCTACTGGTGGTATGTGTGTGCTGCTGCATCCCCTGCATAAAAAGACTGATTAAAGACTTTATAGACATTTCAGTTTCAGAAACCTTATACCAAGGTGCTGAACTTGAAGAATTGCTAAAAAACTGAAAATGCTTTCATAAGTTTAAACTGAACGACTCTCTTAACTGCAAATCCTGTGTAGGAAGAGGTTAGGGGAAAAAACTGTTTATGCTTATCTTAAAAGTAAAATAAAAGTATTAAAAGGGGGCAAATGTTAGAAAAATATATAATAATAATATGCATGCTTAGTGCATTTGAGGTTTAAAAGGGTTAATACATTTATTCTGTTCACACTGCATGAATCTGCACAGCTATTAGAAACTTAACAAGAGGCACTTCATTTCTGATAATGTCATGAAAATAACAAGAGACATTTCATTTCTGCTAAAGTCATGAAACTTAAAGAGATATTCATTTATGCTTATGCTATGAGAAAGTATGCAGCTGCTAGAAGCATTGATAAAGAAAACAATAGATGCTTGAAAGTATAAACTATAGTCAGCATTACTTGTACTAAAGCTAGAAATGTACCTTGAATCCAGACAAAATGTGACACATGTATTAGAACAGTACAATTGAAGAACTGAAAAGTTAAAATGGGCTAAAATAAGCCCAAGGCCAGGTTGTTTTTCTCAAAATGTTTTGCAAGCTAGCAAATAATCTAACCCAGTCAGCAATAAGTCTAGTAACATTTTCTGTAAAACATACAGAAAGCTGTGTCTAACTACATCAGCAATAGAAGAGTAACATTTTCTGTGTGACAGAAAGAGAACTGTATAAGAATAACATACTAATCATCAGTAATTCAGACAAACCTTGTGCCTACATGCTTTGTCTCCTTGCTGCAAGTAATAAAGGGTGCCTTGCTTGAACCTAACGTAAATTGGTCTTTGAAGTTTTTTCCATTGACATTTAGCATCACAATTTAACTCTCATTTCATCACAACTATCAGCTCACTTTTAAACAACAACAAATCTAACCAACCCCTTACAGTGCCTATCTCTACTAAACCTAACTACTTCTCTTTTAAACCCATACAAAACATCTTATATCAAAAAACTCCTATCAAAACTAAAACCTACCTGTCTAGCAGCTAACCAACTCCCTACTGACTTCTTAAAAACTGCTGCAAGCTTCATCGCCTATCCCTCATCTATCCTAATCAATCATTCCATCACAGAACAATATGTCCCCATACTATGGAAAATATCCCATATCATCCCCCTCCACATGGGAGGCCCATCTAAAGATCTAATTATCGGCCCATTGCCATTGTCTCACCCCTAGCCAAAGTCTTAAAGAAATGTATCCATAAGCAGCTCCTAGACTACTTCACTATAAATAACCTTTTATCTAGCTCACATACGGCTTCCGTTCAAAACACAGAACCTCTACAGCCCTCATAAGTTTCACTAACTGCATCAACCTCCTCAAAAACAATGGACAACTAGACTCTACTATACTCCCTGATAAGTCCAAAGCTTTTGATACGGTATCCCACCAACTACTACTCAACACCCTAGCATCCATCAACCTCAACTCTACAGCTCTCAACTGGTTCTTTTGCTACCTTACTAATCCACAACAGACAACTAAATGGGATAATAAACTCTCCACACTCCTTCCACTCTTCGTTGGGGTTCCTCAGGGTTCCATCCTTGGCTCTCTCCTTTTTATTATACTCACAAATAGTCTAAACCCTGCCACTAAATCTACTTCTATCATTCAAAATGCTGATGATGCTACTCTTATTTGCTCTGCTCTCACAACCCAAGAACTTTAAGATAAATTACATAAGTAATTTCTAGATATTGAAAATTACATAACTTTTAGTTATGTACTTACCATAACTTTAGATGTTTGGGATCCATCTCGCCTACATTCTGTACTGATGGGCTCGGAGCCGATCCCTCGGCTCCGACTCGGCACGCTATGCTATAGAGCGAGGCCTCTTATTGGCTGAGCTATTTCTTATCCCAGGATGCACCACCACTAATCCCCCAGATCTTGTTTGTCCGCGTTCATGCACACATGCACAACTTGTTTATATAACATTGTTAGATGTTTCAAGATGAAACAACAGGATTCGGACCTTCTGATATCCTCTGATCTCCAAGGAAGGGGGAAGGAGGGTGGGTTATTAAGAATGTAGGCGAGATGGATCCCAAACATCTAAAGTTATGGTAAGTACATAACTAAAACATGTTATGTGATCCTATCTCGCCTACATTCTGAACTGATGGGACAGCGTCCCTAGCACCTAAATCCTGGGTGGCTCATTGGAAAACACTCCTGAGCACTGTGGAACCAAATGAAGCTCGTCCTCTAGATGCCACATCCAATTTGTAGTGGGAAATGAAAGTGTGCGGGGAAGACCATGTAGCCGCAGCACAAATGTCACTAATGGCAAGCTTAGAATGAAATGCTATCGAAGTAGCCATAGCCCTTGTAGAATGAGCTTTGACAGAGGTGGTAAGCTCTTTGTTAGAATAAGAATAAGCTTGAGTAATACAGTCCCTGATCCATTTGGCAATAGTGACCTTTGTGACAGCTTTTCCCAATTTATTGTCTGCAAAGGATATAAACAACTGATCTGTTTTCCTTGTTTGTTTGGTCCTGTCTAAATAAAAACGCAACTGCCTGTGGACATCTAATGTGTGGAATATGAATTCCGCTTTGTTAGAATATTTTGGAAAAAAGACTGGAAGTTCTAACGATTGTTGTAGGCAGAAACTGGAACAAACTTTAGGGACAAAGGAAGGATTTGGCCTGAGAGATACTCTGTCTTTGTGAAAAACCAAGTACGGGGGTTTTACAGACAAAGCTTGAAGCTCTGAAACTCTTCTGGCAGAAGTAATCACCACCAGAAAAGCAGTCTTCCACGATAGAAATTTTAGATCACATGTAGCTGCCGGTTCGAAGGGGGAGGAAGTTAAGGCGCGTAACACCACATCGAGATCCCATGGAGGAGCAGGATGAGAAATCGGAGGTCTTAAAAGCGCAGCACTTTTCAAGAAGGTCTTACACAATCTGTTGCTCATTAAGGGTGGGTTTATAGATTCGTGAAAATCGGAAATCGCTGCCAATTGAACCTTGATGGTAGAGACTGAAGAGCCTTGATTGAAAAGAGAAGTTAAAAATTTTAGTACTTCTGCCACAGGAATAGAGATGGAATCCAGGCCCCGGAGTTGAGCCCAAATAGCAAATCTTTTCCATTTGCTAGAATACAGTTTCTTTGTAGCAGACTTATGGGCCGAAGATAATATGTGTACAACCTCTGGATCCAATGTATGACTCCTGACTATAGTTGGAAGAGGAGGAGCCAAGCCGTCAATTTTAAGGTGTGCAGGGACTGGTGGAATAGTCCCGACTGATGAACCAAAAGGTCTGGGATCTGATCCAGGAACCATGGACCTTCCAGAGCATATTTCCAAAGATAGGGAAACCATACTTGACGAGGCCAGTAAGGAGCAACTAAGATCATTTTGCTCCCCAAGAGAGATGCCTTTTGGATCACCCTGGGAAGGAGAGGAACTGGGGGGAAGGCATAAAGCAAGCTGGTGGGCCTAGGACGGGCTAGTGCGTCCATGGGGCTCTTCCCCCGGAGCCGGGGTTAGGGAGAAGAATTTTTTGCACTTCGCATTTAGTGGAGTCGCGAAGAGGTCGCAACACGGAACTCCCCATTTGCTGAAAATCTGACTTGCAACTGTCATGTTCAGAGACCATTCATGAGGAGAGAGGATGGTTCTGCTCAGTCTGTCGGCTATCACATTGGACTTGCCCGGGATATGAGTAGCCACTAGAAAGCGTTTGGTCGAGACTGCCCATTCCCAGACTCTCATGGCCTCTCTGCAAAGAGGATAGGATCTGGTCCCTCCCTGTTTGTTCAGGTACCAGACAACTGACATGTTGTCTGAGTGAACGGCAATTACACCCTGAGGGAGGTAATCGTGAAGGGCTTGAAGGGACAGAAGCACCGCCCTCATTTCTAGGATGTTGATATGAAGTAGGGTCTCTTCTGGGTGCCATTTGCCTTGGATTGACCTGCCCAGGGAATGCCCCCCCCACCCCATCTGGGAGGCGTCCATGGTCAAAGTGGCTGCAGGAGGAGGTGGAACAAAGGGTCGTCCCTGATCCAAATTGGAGGGCACTAGCCACCAGCGAAGGTCCTGTTTGCATGTTTCCGTGACCCATATGAAGTGACTGAGAGGGAGTTCCTGAAAGGACCACTGAGCTGAAAGAAGCCACTGTAGTAGATGCTTGGAGGTGGCAGTTAGGAGCCAGTCGTCTAGATACGGAAACACCTGGAATCCTAGACTTCTCAGGTGAGCAGTCACGACTGCCAAACACTTGGTGAACACCCTGGGGGCTGTGGTGAGACCAAAGGGCAGCGCGCGGAACTGAAAATGACTGCCTCCTAGGCTGAAGCGCAGATGTCTCCTGCACGCTTGATGTACCATGATATGGTAATAAGCGTCCTTGAGATCTATGGAGCACATCCAAACACCTTTCTCCAGCAATGGGAGAATGGATTGTAGGGTGACCATTCGGAACTTGGACTTTCTGACTGAACGGTTTAGAATGCTGAGTTCCAAAATGGGCCTCAAGTCCCCGGTCTTTTTTGGCGCCAAAAAGAATCTTGAGTAAGTTCCTAATCCGATCTGGTCTGCGGTGACCGGTTGGATGACTCCTTTTTGCAGCAGCTTTGAAACTTCTGAGGCTGCAGTATCCCGTTGACTGGGTGGCGTGTCCGGGATTTTTTTGGACTGAGGTGGAGAGTGAGAGAAAGGGATGGTGTAACCTCCGGCGATAATTCGAAGCACCCATCGATCCTGAGTGATACCTTCCCAGGCTTTTAGGTGCTTCGAGAAACGACCCCCGACTGGCTCCGGAGCTGCACAGTCAGGCATTCCCTCAGGGACTGTGAAAGGCTGAAGAGCCATGAAAGGACTCGCGGTCTCCAGTGTTGCGAGGGCCTCTGCCGCCTCTGGGACGGCGTCTTCCGGAAGAATTTCCCCCTCCCCTGCCTCTGGAAGGGGGATCCTCTTGCTGAGAGGGGTAAGGCTTCTGAGATCTACGGAACCACATTTTCCCTCCTCTTTTAGCCTTGGGATAAGGCCGAAAGGGAGTGGAAAATCATGCCCCTACGGCAGTCAGAGTCTTACCCTCCTGTTCACAGCGGGTCAGTGTGTCCTTTACCTTGGGTTCAAACAGGGAGGACCCATCAAAGGGGGCGTCGGCAAAGGAAGACTTAAAGGCCTCCATGAAATGACACAGGCGGAGCCAGGCTTGTCTCCGTAGAGCAATGCCTGTACTGCGCTCTACTCGCCTTCGGCCGCATAAGAAATGAGCCTCATGGACGAGTTTGAAATGGACAACAATGTAGCCAGCTGAGAGCCAACCGTCTGGGCCAGCTCCTCAGGCAGGTTACCCAAGAGGGTATCGGAAAGTTCTTTAATCAGATCCCTCTGAAATCTAGTAAAGTGCGTAAGGTAGTTCAAGGACCTTAATGTAAAGGCCGCTGAACTTAGGGTGCGCTTTCCGTACCGATCCATGCTCCTAGACTCCTTATTAGGAGGATGGATGGATGTCGAAGCCTCTGCTACATCTTGCTGGGTAGCAGATGCCACCACCAAAGCATCTACAGCCACACCTTTAGTTAGAAACTCTTTTCAGGGGTGCCGAGAGGAACTTATTCAGACGAGCAGGCACCGGTTCCACAGAGTCTGGGTGTTCCCACGCCCTTCGACAGATCAAATCCAAGAGCTCGTCGAAGGGCGGAGACACCCAGGAGGCGGAGGGCTGAGCCCCGAAGGCCTTAAGGAACACCGACTCATCAGCAGAAGGGGGTTTGGAATGCCAGCCGCCTCGTTGTTTAAGGGCTTCCAGGATGTCTGCAAAGGAGACATCATCCGAGGATGACTTAGGGGACCCTTCTGCATCATCGAGATCGGTGTCTGATGTAAGAGACTCATCAGGGGAGTCAACGTGTTTCCTCTTGCACGATCTTTTCCTGGGGGGTTCTTCCAAAGAAGCTTCAGAAGGACCTCCAGGAGGGGGGGAAACCCCAGTGGGGGTAACCTCAGGCCCCAGGGCTCCGCTGTCTAAGGACAGGGGGACTGCCAAAGACCCAGTCTCGGTATGCAGGGAAGGAGCTGGGGAGACCGTGGAGGTAGCCAAAGATGATTTGGCTAACGCACTCCTCATAGCCCTGAGGGCGGGACCACCAGAATCCTGGGAGGGTCCCACCTCCGTGGCCACGACGGTAGACGGCACCCCCACAGCCGACGCACCGAGAGGAAGACTTGGGACCGAAAACATCAGTCCCGAAGCATCCCCTCGGGGCCGACGGAAGAAGTCCGCGTACCGAACTCAGATCCAAGAGCCGGAGTTGGAGTAAGGGTCGGGCCCAACCCTAAAACCTCCACCGGTTCCACCAGCACCGGCTCCAACGGTGCCGTGGCTGTTGGAGGAGGAACCATTGTAGCAAGGTGGACCATCGGCTCCGAAGCCGAATGGGCTGGAGCCGAAACTAACTTTTGGAACACCGGAGACTGGAAGAGTCTTAGGAGCACCCTGTCGATGTCCAAATCAGACATCTTGGATGATCTGGACAATACCGATCGGGTCCGAACCGATTTCTCCATCGGCTCCAAAGGACTAGGGGACCGGCTCTGAATGGATTCTATAACTATCGGCTCCGAGGGAGATCTCAAGGCAATTTCCCTCGGTGCCGATGAGGACTTCGGCTCCGAAGGGGAAGAGTCTGAGCCGGCAACCCTCATCGGCTCCAATATCAGTGGAGCCAATGAAGGTGACCCGCCTCGATGCCCCAGTCCTCGGCTCCGAAACCAGAGGGGTCGAGACTGGAGGCATCGAGGCAGACGGTTCCGCCCTCGGCTCCGAAGTCCGTGGAGCCGATGGAGAAGTCTGCCTAGGTTTTTTGGCAGTCGGTTCCGACTGACTGGTCGGAGCCGACGCTTTCTTCTTTTTTGAAGGAGAGGGAGAAGAAGATAAAGCCTCCTCGAAGGATGGCTTAGTTAACCCCTTAAGGATTAATTTGTTTTTCCTCTCCTGGAGGACCCTTGATGAGAATGCGTGACACACGCTACATGATTCTTGTAGGTGCTTGGCGCCTAAACAATAAACGCACGAGGAGTGGTCGTCCGTTATGGACATCTTAAAACCACACCTCGTGCATTTTTTAAACCCGGAGGGTTTATGCTCTTTGGACATGACTAAAGAGAAATAACACAGCTATCTAAGATAACACCAAAAACTAGCTAATTTAAGTTCAAAATATAAAGTTTTTTTTTTTTTTTTTTTTTTTTTTTTTTTTTTTTTGGCACAAGAAAAACACAGAAAGAGAGGGTCAATACCCTCTAACTAAAACGGGTACTTGACCCACAAATAAATGCTAGAATAGCAAAAAGGGGAAGGCCCCTCTAAAACGGGAAACCTTCCCTTAACGAAAAAGACAAATTTCTCAACAAAATCACCAAATACACACACGTATCACAACAATAGCTGTTAAAACAGCTTTTGGGTTGAAAACGAGCAAATTCCTGACAGGAAAAGTCTAAATAAATTAGTACTTAGCCCAGCCAAGTTAAGACCACGTCTTAGCTTGTAAGCGGCAAACGAGATCTGGGGGATTAGGATCACATAACATCTGAACTTCATCTCATCTTAAACCCAAACAAAACAAAAGTAATGATCTTCTCAAACAGGAAATCCAAAGCAAAACCACCTTATCTCTCCAGCTACTCACAAATGGCACTATGTTTGTTTGTTTGTTGGTTTGTCTTTCGGCTTTTCCCAGTTAGGGGTTGCCACAGCGGAACTCCGGTCCGCTAATGATTGGCAGTTGTTTTTTATGGTGTCAAGTTGCCAGCTCGACTCCCAACCTTCAACGAAGGCACACCCATTCAACGCATATCTTTCGAACGCCCACTCAACCATGGGGAGGACATGCAGACTCCACACAGAAGGCACTCCCAACCCAAGCCGAGAATCGAATGGGAGAACCTCTTGCTGTGAGGCAACAACTAGAACCAATTAACCAAACAAAACTACCTGGTGTTACAATAGACAACAACTTAACATTCAATATACACATCATCTTCTTTCGGCTGCTCCCGTTAGGGGTCGGCACAGCGGATCAACTATTTCCATTTCTTCCTGTCCTCTCCATCTTGCTCTGTCACACCAACCACCTGCATGTCCTCTCTCACCACATCCATAAACCTTACCTCAGGGTTCAGTCCTGAGGCCGCTCTTGTTTGGCATCTACTTCTCTGAAGTACAGGTCAACACTAAGGGACTCTGTCTAACAAAGTTTGCAGATGACTGCAAACTGGGAGCCATTATTGAATCCCCAAATGATGTGGATACTCTACAAAAGGGCCTTACAGAAATAGATGCTTGGTGCCAGAGCCATGGGCTCAAGCTCAATGCCAAGAAATGTATTGTTATCCCCTTTGGGAAAAAACATGTATCCATGAATTACCATATAGGTGGCAGAACACTAAACACAGAAAGTGTGATAAGAGATTTAGGGACACAGGTGGACAGTGGTCTCACCTTCGATAACCACATCGCCACAACAGTCAGGAAATCTTTCTATGTGGCACACCTCATCACGAAGGGCTTCTCATCCAGAAAAAAGGAGGTCATGGTCCCACTGTACTCATCCCTCATTAGACCCATTATAGAATACAACGCCCTATTTGGTATGTACCTCTCAAGACATCTGCAACAACTGGAAAGGCCTCAAAAATACCTCACTAAAAGAATAACAGGCCTAAAGCAGATGCCCTACGCTGACCTTACCATACAAGGCCATGCCAAACCCAGTGCTGTTGGACATGCTACACTTAAAGAAATCCCAATCCCTCAGAGCTACATGCTCCAGGGATCTAAACCTTGTCATCACAACAAACAAAACATGCTGGAGGGATAGGTTGCTGACCCACAGACTCCCCAGACTCTGGAATAGATTGCCAATATATGTCAAGCAGAGTGCCTCTTTGGACCTCTTCAAGAGGAACCTTGACGATTGGATGGGAGAAAGGAAATTCACCCCAGGGATCACGTCAGTCGCCCTGCTAGACAGGGGTCCAGAAAAGTAAATAATGTGGGAAGAAATAGCCAGGGAATTGTTATGGCTAGGCTTGTATAGGCCCTAGGGCTGATAGCCTAGTACCAACCTATGAACCTATGAACCTTCCTCTTTTCCTGTTACCTGGCAGCTTCATCCTTAGCATCTTTTTCCCAATATACTCTGCATCCCTCCTCAGTCCAAACCAATGTAATCTTGTCTCTCTGGCTTTATCTCCAAATCTTCCAACCTGGGCTGACCCTCTAATATACTTATTCCTAATCCTGTCCACCCTCATCACACCCAGTGCAAATCTTAACATCTTAACTCTGCCAAGTCAAGCTTTGACTCCTGCCTTTTTGTCAATGCCACTGTCTCCAACCCATATAACATAGCTGGTCTCACTACCCTCTTGTAGACCTTCCCTTTCATTTTTTCTGGTACTCGTCTGTCACAAATCACTCCTGACACTCTTCTCCACCCACTCCATCCTGCCTGTACTCTCTTCTTCAACTCTTTTCCACACTCACCATTACTCTGAACTGTTGATCCCAAGTATTTAAACTCATCCACCTTTGCCACCTCTACTCCCTGCATCCTCACCATTCCTCTATCCTCCCTCTCATTCACACACATATATTCTGTCTTAGTCCTGCTGACCTTCATGCCTCTTCTCTCTAGAGCATATATCCCCACCTCTCCAGGGTCTCCTCCACCTGTTCCCTACTCTCACTACAGATCACAATGTCATCTGCAAGCATCATAGTCCACGGGGACTCCTGTCTGATCTCGTCTATCAACCTGTCCATCACCATTGCAAATAAGAAAGGGCTCACAGCTGATCCTTGATGTAATCCCACCTCCACCTTAAACGCATCCATCACTCCCACCGCAGACCTCACCATTGTCACACTACTCTTGTACATATCCTGTACCACTCTTCCATACTTCTCTGACACTCCTGACTTCCTCATACAATACCACAACTCCTCTCTAGGCACCCTGTCATATGCTTTCTCTAAGTCCACAAAGACACAATGCAACTCCTTCTGACCTTCACTGTACTTCTCCATCGACACTCTCAGAGCAAACATCGCATCTGTAGTGCTCTTTCCTGGCATGAAACCATACTGCTGATCACTAATCATCACCTCGCTTCTTAACCTAGCTTCCATTACTCTTTCCCATAACTTCATGCTGTGACTGATCAATTTAATCCCTCTGTAGTTACTACAGCTCTGCACATCACCCTTATTCTTATTCAACATTCAATATACACATATCACTCAGAATTAAGAAGGTTCACATCAAATTTGGTGCACTATATAAGGCCAAACCTTACCTTACTCAAAATGCCAGACTAGCCACAGCCAGATCCCACCTCCTACCTACTCTTCCCTACTGTTCTCAACTTTTCAATGACCTGCACAAGTCTGATTTACATCTGCTTGATTCCTGCTATAACAAAACAGCAAATTTTTCTGCTAATATACTCAACAGGACCCATCATTGCCTTGCTCTTCAAAAATTACACTAGCTTGAATTCACAATCTGTTACTGCTCAATCAGCTCACCACTGCCCACTCCATTATCCAAACCTGATAACTGCCCTGCACTCTCAAAACTAGTGCAACTAAATACCAACCCCAGGACCCTTAGATCATCCGATAAACGTACACTCAAGTTTACAAAGTCCAGTAATTACTTTGGTGACTCTCTCTTCTCCTTCAAAGTAGCCAAACAGTGGAACCTATTATGCCAGAATATCTTAAAAAACACAGATCGTCATAGCTTCAAAAAACTTCTAAAGGAATACCCTACGCAACAATGGCTATGCTCCTGTAATACTCCTGGCTAGTTTCTCATGCTTTTGAGCAAATGTTTTCTATTCTGCTATCTTCTTGTCTTACTTCTATCAAGCAAAAATGCCACAATGGTTTTTAGTTATAACACTGACTCTGTTCAAGAGAAATCTTGACGAGTGGATGGGAGATCGTAGGTTTACCCCGGGAATCATCTCTGTGTCACTGCTGGACAGAGGCACAGCAAACTAATGGGTATAGTATTCTCATCCTAAGGGGTGGTGAAAGCCACACACACTCTGGCTAGGCTTATAAATGCCCTAGGGCAGATAGCCTAGTATGAACCTATGAACCTATATCTAATGAGTTTCATATTACTGTCTGTAGTAAGGCTTAGGAAATGTAATGTTTTCTACTTTACAGTCCCCTTTTTTGTAAACTGTGATTACTGACAACTGTCAAACTTTTTGTATATTGTTTGTAAATCCTTTAAAACTGCTTATAATCTTTTTGTACTATTGTTATGGAGCTTTTCTCCCCGTGTCTCTGCTGAAAACAGGCTACTTGCTCAGCTGGACTCTACCTGGTTAACAATCGTAAAATAAAACAAAACAAACAAATAAATAAATACTTTCGCCTCCTCTTCTCAGATTTCTTCTATCATTCTAATTAAACTGCACCAATTTGGGCCCCTGTGTTTATTTTCACTTTTTCATTATTGATTTTTTTTTGTCTGCCAGTCATATGATCACTAATCTTCAACTCAGTTTGTTCTACATCTACACCGGTACAAAAATATTTGTGCCATCATTTCTAAGCAAACATTTGGAACTTATGACCTTAAGCCGTTTCCAGGAAGTATGCAGATTTCCTCCCACTGTTGCACTGTCAACTTGACTTTTAATGTGTTAACCCACTCTTTCCTCAGATTTTCTGTGTCTTGCCTATGCTCTTCCTCTCATTTTTGTTACAGGTATATGTCTTATTTTATAATTTTACCATATGTTATATGTCTATGGCTAAACAAAACGAAAACTATCCTGATTTATGCTTTTTTTCTTTCAGACTCGTCCCTTTCATAATGAACTTCCTACCAACAAACTAAATTCCCACTAACAGTCTTAGAGATCACTTTATCATTAACAACCATATATGCTCCTTATCTTCCATCTTATTTCCTTCCTGTCAAAAATCACTTGACTCATTACATTTGTTCAACTCCCTCCTTCATAAACCTTTATCAGCCCTTACTCCTAAATATACCACTGCCATTACTAATTCAAGAAATTTTTACACTCATGTAATAACCATCACTTATCCAACCTACTTCCACAATTATCAAATAGCCATTGTCCTACTCATATTTTACTTATTTACATCTATTTATGCTTCTTCCAGTTTCATCCCAACCCCCATGCATCAGATTAGAAATGTATGTATTCAAAATTTCTGTCAACTTATCCCTCCATTACTAAAATATTGATGACACCCTTCTCTTCTCTATTCATCCACTCCAAACTATCACTCCTACCCTACCTTCACACTTCATTTTATACTTATCTTGCCTTACCAGTAACAATATTTTGCAAAGACCAATATGCTCTCTTTATTATTGAAATTAATCAAACCATCAGTTTTTACATTCATTTTATCATGATTACTCCCAGTTATTTTCCAGTTTTCTGAACATCTTCCTTTACATTCTTCCTACTAATAATACGCTTGCCATACTAACCCCTGTGAACCCCTTAACTTGAATTCTCTCAAATAACCTCCCTTTCCCCTTTGCGGCTGTTCTGTTGTTTCTTTATTCCTCTTACAGCTCATTTCAGTAGTACAGTTATTTCAAATGACACACTTTCTAACATTCCACTCTTATAACCCCCCCACTTCAATATTTTTCCTTTTACTAACATCACCACATTCTAGTATTAGTACAAACACCATACTAATGTCCTCACTTTTTCTAGACCTCTTCCCAAAGACTGAACTGCCTCATACTTCATTTTACTTCTTGTCTAAAACTCCACATCCTCATTTATTTTTCTGTGATGACTTTCCGCCATATTACCTCCCTCCCTCACACACACACACACACACACACACACACACACACACACACACACACACACACACACACACACACACACACACAAAATCTGCTTCCACGGTACCCAGTTTAAATCCAATTATAATTCCCCAAACTAACTCCTTAAAGAGCATCCTTCTTAATCTCTCTCATTAAGTAAACCATTACCATCCAACAGCTGTGCCCCTCATGACCCTGTAAGGGACTTTATATCTAAACATTGGGCAGCACCCAAATTAATCTCTTTACTATTCTGACAAATAACCATTCCTATAAAACATCACATTTATTTCAGTCACTTGAGACCTTTCCACAACCCCATGGCTCAGCTAAGTAATAGTTTAGCTACCCATCTATATCTACAGCAAAACAAAAAGACACTTGTCTATTAGTACTCTCCAAAAAGAAAAGAAGAATGATGCACTGGTCAACTCTAGAAATAGAGGAAACACCTAGATATGCAAGAAAATTGAGGCAAAGGCCAAAATGTACCGCTAAGGCCACTACAGCATGTAATCCAATGATGTGTCTAGTAGAAGTAACGATTAGCAAGAACCAAATCTTCCAAAAGTGAAGGTTTAAGTCTGCTAAGCAGGACAGTCACTTTCTTAGCATCAGATTTATAGTATAGTAGACTCCATCTCTATGGGAAAGAGTTATAAGATGCCTCTCAAAAAGAATCTCATTGCTTGGTCAGCTCCATGGTATGGAGAAATGAAGCCATAACTATGTACCCAGAAAATGTGGGATTCCTAGCAGCCCGGGTAATAGGTCAGCTGATGCAAAGTGGCAGAGGAATGAGTTACCACCTACAGAATAGAAAGAGACATGCTGGAAATGCATCTAAAGTAACGTCTTCTGGCTG
This sequence comes from Protopterus annectens, assembly GCF_019279795.1. Classification (NCBI taxonomy): domain Eukaryota; kingdom Metazoa; phylum Chordata; order Ceratodontiformes; family Protopteridae; genus Protopterus; species Protopterus annectens. The sequence goes on from NC_056741.1 coordinate 1,339,966,269, forward strand.
AAACTCTGAGTAGAAAACAAGAAGCACTAACTGGTGACAGACCATAACCATTTTTCTGACCTACATAATGACTTAAGCCACTGTTTCAATCTTCATGGAATATAACAGCTACGTTTTCTCACAAAATCAATTTAACTTAGTGATGATGTTTCTTTCCTATATGCTATTATTTGCAATAAACCTGAACAGTGGAGATGTCTCTTTTCTTCCACATTCCTTTAGCAACTAAAGTCATTCTGGTCCTTTAAGGAACTTTAGAGTTTCTGCAACTGGAATATCAAACAATGAATGGGTCCGTCTGTTGCATTCAGTCTACCATGGGCATTTTCTTCTGGAATCATCTCAATTAAAAATAAACTACTCCTACAACTAGTCACACTATTACAGTGGTAAATGAGATCGTTTAAAACCAAGCTCAGGGAAAGGGATCAGGCTAGAGAGGATGAAAAGATCCTGAGGATGTATCAAGCCAGCATTGCTACAGTCTGCAGAGAACCTTAGAAAATACAAGCCAAATCCATTTAACCACATCTCACTGAATCAACCCTACATACCTTACTATCTACAACCACCAATTCTGATCTTCTAATTTCAATCTCAGAAGCATCATGAATAAATCACCTTATTTCATGCCACCTTAGCCACCTACACTCCAGACATAGCTATATTAACTGTAACCTGGTTAAAGCCTCACATCAAGGACTCTGAAATAACACCCAATGGCTACAATATTATTAGACAACATAGGCTAATCAAAAGAGGTGGGGGTGTAGCTATTATGTTTAAAGACTCTCTGATAATTGAAAAACTAAACTGTACTCCCCCAGACATCCCTAATGCTGAAGTCTTAACTACATGACTAAATATTAATACTCATAAAACCATTAATATCATAGCCATCTACCTGCCCCCAGGTAGCAACCTGTCCTACACAGAATACATACTTTCTTGGTCAGCTTCCTCCTTCAGCCAAGAAACTATTATTCTAGGGGACTTTAATCTCGACTGGCTATCCTACTCCTCTAACTACCCTACTAACTTTATTAACCTATACAATTTCACACAAACTATTAACTATCCCATGTGTACTGACAAACATTCCAAAAAAACAATCATTACTTAACTGGATATTAACCAACAAACCTAACATGGGGTACCAGTCTGGATGTCTACCAGTCACTTTGAGTGATCACACCCCCACATTTCTAGTCAGAAAAAGAATTCAAACCCAAACCTGTATTCCTTTCAAGTACATTCACAATAAAAAAAAAAAACTTCTCCCCTAACATTTTTAATCTACTTCTTCAACACTGTGACTGGTCCCCACTAAAAAATCTACAACTAGACCTTACAGTTGAATATTTCAACACTAAATTCCTAGACATCTTAAATAATCTTGCCCCTTCCAGGAAAATATGTCTCAAATCAAAACAGTTACCATGGCTAATGATGCCAAACTTCTAATCAAACAAAGAGATAGAGCCTGGTCACTATATCACACTACCAAAGATAAAAATGACCTCTCCCTATATCAACAACTATGAAACCAAGCTAAGAAACATGTCATCAATGATAAAAAAAAAACTTACTTTGTAAACTGCCAGGAAAAATATCAGCACAAGCCCCAAAAGTTTTGGCAAATCATCAACTACCTCCTTAACCCCAGGAAAGCTTTCAACTCCTCCTTCCATATCTAATTCCTCTGAGCCCTTAGCTTCACAGTTCAACTCTCACTTTATCAACTCAATCGCTTCCCTCCTAGACAACGAACAAAACCTCTTACATAAAAAACTACTAAGTAAACTAAAACCCTGCTGTCTTGCTGCCTACCATCTAAACAATGAATTTCTAAAAGTAGCCGTTCCTTCCACTACCTACCCCATTTCCATTTTAATCAATTGCTCTGTCTCAGAACAGTATGTGCCTCTCCTTTGGAAGACGTTTCACAACATACCTGTCCATAAGGGAGGTCCTTCTAAAGATATTTCTAACTACCGACCAATTGCCATCCTGTCTCCCATAGCAAAATCCTCGAAAAATACACCAACAACTTATGTTCCATCTTACTACTAACAATCTACTGCCCAGTTCTCAGCATGGTTTCAGACCTAAACATAGTACTAACACAGCTCTAATAACCTTCACTGATATTATTCATCACCTCAAAAATGAAGGCCAGCTTGTCTTCAAAATTTTCCTGGATATGTCAAAAGCCTTTGACACTATATCCCACCAATTGCTACTCAACAAACTTGCAACTTATTATCTAAGTTCATTATCCCTTACATGGTTACACAGTTATCTGTCTAACTGAAAATAGGCTACAAAATGGGAGAACAAACTCTCCCCCCTCTACTACCAGTAACCACTGGAGTTTCCCAAGGTTCCATATTTGGTCCCATCCTTTTTGTCTTATTTACCAACAACCTATATTCTGCCATCCAGCTTGCCACCGTTATCCAATATACTGATGACTCCTCTCTTACTTTTTCCATGCAAGATTTGAAACAAAAAATGCAAAAAGCTTTCCATGACATTGAAAATCACATCTACAACCATCAACTCATTTTAAATCCAAACAAAACAAAATTAATGATTTTCACAAATCATCCAAGAACAGCTTTCTACCTCTCTATATTCTCTCCTCTAATGGCACCAATACTGAACCTACAAATGAGACCAAGCTCCATAGATAATAAACTAAAATTTCACAAACACATCTCACTGTCAATCAAGAAAGTTCACACAAAAGTTGGAGCTTTATATAGGGTAAACCATACCTCACAAACTAAGCCAGACTAGCCACAGCTAGATCTCATTTACTTTCTACACTACTCTGCTGCTCACAAATCTTCACCAATCTACGTAAGACTGACATTAATCACCTAGAGTCCTGCTATAATAAAATTCCTAAGTTTGCCACCAATCAACCCCATAAAACTCATCACTGTTCTGTTCTTCAACTACTTAACTGGTTGGAATTACCAAACCTATTAAAACTAAACCAACTTACTTTTCACTGCAAAATACTACATTACCCCAGCAACTGCCCTGCACTCTCATCCCTGGTTCAACCAAATTTTAACTGTAGATCTCTTAGATCTTCTGGCAGACTAATGCTTAAAGTTACCCAGTCTCATAACTATCATGGTGACTCCCTCTACTCCCATAAAATTGCTAAGGTCTGGAATGCTCTTCCTCAGTACATCCAAAACACCCCCAACTTATCCTCATTTAAAAAAAAGCCTAAGAGTTTATATCAATAGCAAATGGCTCTGCCCCGGTTATGGTACTGGCTATTTCTCTCTTTCCTATTATTTCACATCTTTCTTTCCCTTATACCATTTTATCTGTTTTAAGCAACTAATGCTTTAAACCCTTGCTGTTTTCATTTTTCCTGATGGACACAGCTCTTTCTCTGCTGGAGTTTGTACATTTCTATTTTGTTATTAATATGTGTCATAATGACTATTTCTCCCATACGTAAATATGTTTTTTTTATCATCTGTTTTAGTTAATTTTTTTTGTAAATGTTAACTGATTGCACTGTTCTGGAGAGTTTCTCCTCAGGTCTCTGCCAAAAATGGGCTTCTTATCCAGTCGGACTCTACCCAGTTAACAAAAGTAAATAAATAAATAAAATTGTGTAGGTCCTGCCTTCCCCTTCTGTAAGGAGAATTCAGGCCTCTGAAACAAAGTAGCCTTTGGTCTGAGGAGGTGCATACAAACATCCAGAGAGAGAGAGACAGAGAACATGTAAGACAGGTGGCATAGTGACCTGCATAATGGTCTTGAAAAAGATCTTAGCCAAGACCCTTTCGGAGGGTAGGGGTTGCAAATGCATCTCTATGTGCCAGGAGTTGCCAGACTCAAGGAGTGCAGTAATCCAGAAGGACGTGTTTGGTTTCCCAATGCTCTCTGGAGTTCAGAAGAACTGACTGACACTATGGCAGCATAGAATCAGACATTCTCCACTTTTCTGGCTGTGAACTCCAGGAGAAATCAATGTCTTCCTCTGATTGCTTTCTATATGAACTAGGCAAAATGCAAACATGTGTCCATGCTGTGCTGTGGGCTGTGCCCTCTATATGAACTAGGCAAAATGCAAACCGGTGTCTATGATGTGCTGTGGGCTGAGGCAGGAAAATTGCGAATTGCAGGAGAATTTCTGAATCAGAATGACTGTCAGAATCACAAAAAAGCTAATTTAGATTATGATAGTAAAATAAAAATATCCTATGGGGTACTTATCTGGCGTCTGGAAGCAGGCTGACTAAATGTTGCAGAACATAAAGATATATAATACTGTACAGCAAGAAAGATCTGAAGATGGCATCAGCTGACAAACCTCTTTGCCACCAGTGACCTTATATCCTGGTGGGAGGGCCTTGGCGGAAGCTCGGAAGGAAGGCAAAACTCTGGAGGTTGGGCCAGCCAGTGAACAGGAATCCTAAATATGTGGAATGTAACAGTGAATAATAGTACAATAAGTATCCAACATTACTCACTAAGGCCAAATAACTTAGGGTATTGCCAACAATAACTAAATGGGTCTCCTACTGGGCTATAATTTAAGTGTTTATTCTACATAGCAAGGCTTCCTTTCTCAGGAAAACATTGTGCTGCTCCTAAGGAAAGATAATGCTCTCACTGACTTCTTTTTACTTCACTAGCATTAAATCATCCACTTATTTTAGCCAGTCACTTCCTGCCTGGCCTAACATGCCTAAAACAAATACATAACATTTCAAAAAAAGGGGGTGGCTCTCATCTGAAAAACAGCACCCTTTTCCTTGAAAATGATTGCCAATTACTTCTCAAATCAGCTAAATATGTCTAATTAATGGTGCATTACCCACTCAGTGAAAACCTGCCATTATCACCCCCTTCCAAAGTTACTTCATCGAAGACTACATGTCCATCTCAATACTCTCAACTCTGGAAAATGTTCTAGAGAATGTAGTCTTTCCAGAACACCTAGGCAACTATGGAATTTTCTACTGTGCCCAAACTGGTGTCCTCAGGAATTATAACAAACTAATTCCTCTCTACTCCTCTGCAAACTGTCTTGACCAATACTGACTAAGGCTTCCTTATCAAACCTTTTATAGTTAATCTTAAGAGTAATACAGCACTGTAAAACACAAGTACCTACTTTCTCAGCTAGGAGAAAAATGTTCTTTCCTCAATACACTACTACTTAGAGATTACATTTCATGAAACTAAGTATGTAAATTACCTCTTCCTTACAGCTAAGCACATATTTGTTTGACTCATTAAGTGCTCTATAAGTAGATGATCTCATCCTGTGGAAGCGGTTCTCAGACTATTCTCTCCTGATAAATACTTCAGATTCAAAATGTTTTATGATGAGGCACTGCTCAAACTTTCTGAATCAGGGAATACAGGATCATGTGATCTACAAGGCAGATCAGTTAAAGGACCATTAAACGCCTTCCCAGCACTAGTCATACATAAGGCACCTTTTGCTTCCAGATAGTTCTGGGTAGAATTTGTGCTAACCAAAGGTTTGCACTGAAGGGGGCAGGGGTTATCACTGTAATAAGAATAGGTAGTTTATTCCAGTGATGGGATATGCGCTGGGAGACCTACCTGTTACACCAGCCTGTCCTGTTGATTTGTTGAAGATTTAAATATTTAGTATGGGTTTTTGTGGCACTGTTAGTTTTATGAATGCAAGGTCCTTCAAAGCCCTAAATGCTAAATGTAACTTGCCACAGAGGGGTCTGTAAAACAATGACCATGGAGGAGAATACAAACCTGTTTTAGCAGCTAAAAGCCTTCATGTCTGTGATCTTTTAGTTTGGAACCTCTGGGATCTTTACAGTTCTGTGATGTGTTTAGACACTTCTTCGGTTATCACTCCAATTATGTTACTCAGGTTTAGCTCTTTAAATACATAGAGGTTCGGCTAGATCTTCTCTGTCTTTTTAGCATCATACATATGGGCTTACAAGGTAAGCTCTTGAAAACTACCTTGCAGACAATATCCCAAATAACAGGCATAATAACACACTGCAATATCACGCAAACCACTACAACAAAAGTAAAATAAACAACTACTCACAGTAAGTGCTTTCTTCTGAGGAAATTCGTCTGACTACAAACATTAATAAGAATTCACTAAAATATTACACTAACTAATATACAAATTAATGAATTAATTCCTCCATTTTACGCATTAACATTTTCTACTAAGATTAGGGAGTAACAAGCATTAAATCATTTCTTCCCATGGAAATCTTTTGAGTTTGTATTCTAACTTCCAATCTGTAAAAAGCAAACTATGCAGCACAAAGTAATCTTTATAATGGCTGCCATCCTTTGATTTTAGGTTTTAAACTGGATTTTATAAGCCACAGTAAGCATAGTAAAAAAGAAGTTATGTACTCGCCATAACGTTCCATGTGAGTTGTTCCATCTTGCCTTCATTCATCACAGATGGGTTAGGAACCGATCCTTGGCTCCGACACGGCCGACTAGCAAGCTCAAAGTTCTCCAGTAGCTCGAGACCCCACCCATTATCCCATAATGCACTGCAGGAATTACCTCAGAGCTTGTTTGCTGCGTACCATATAATAGTACAATAATTATTCTGCCTAGGAATGAATACACACTGAAAAACCAGGATGAAGACAGCCTCCAGGTCAACTGTCAGCCAGGAGGGGGAAGGAGGGAGGGATGTGAGAATGAAGGCGAGACGGAACAACTCACATGGAACATTATGGTGAGTACATAACTTCTTTATGTGAAGTTGTTCAATCTCGCCGTTCATTCATCACTGATGGGTAACGTCCCTAGCACCCTGATCTTGGGTGGCTCACGGAAGTACACTCTTCAGAACCGTAGAACCAAATGAAGCCCTGTCCCTGAAGGCCTTATCCACTTTGTAATGAGTTATAAAAGTGTGAGGTTTAGACCAAGTGACTGCTGCACAGATGTTATCCAAAGGCAATTTGGCTTGAAAGCTGACGAGGTAGAAACTGCTCTGGTTGAGTGAGCCTTTACCTTCTTAGACAAGGGCATATTATGACAAGCATATGTATAGGTGATGCAATCCGACAGCCACTTAGACAGAGTTGTTTTAGCAGCTGGTTTACCTTTCCTGGTCTCAGAATAGGACACAAAGAGCTGATCTGATTTCCTAATGTCTTTGGCTCTGTCCAAATAAAATCTAAGTGGTCTATGAACATCGAGTTTATGCAACATATATTCCAATTTGTTGGTATGATTAGGGAAGAAAACGGGCAACTAAATAACTTGATTAATGTTAACCTCAGAACATACTTTGGGCAGAAAGGATGGATTATTTCTGAGAGATACTCTGTTAGTATGGAAGACCATGTAAGGGGGATTGATGGAAAGGGCTTGGAGCTCTGACACTCTACTGGCTAAAGTGATGGCTACTAAGAAGATAGTTTTCCATGACAAGAAGTTTAGTTCACAAGATGATGCAGGCTCAAAAGGAGGAAGAATGATACGAGATAACATAAAATTCAAATTCCAGGGGGAGTAAGGTGTCTTCACTGGAGGTCTCATGTGAAAAGAACCTTTTAGAAAAGCCTTAGACAATTGGTGAGCCATGATATTCAAACCATCAATTCCTAGATGGAAATTAGATATAGCAGCTAACTGTACTCATACCATAGCTGCCGCTGCTCCTTTGTTGAAGATTTCTGTCAAGAATTGTAAGACAACGGCACTTGATAAGGGTCAATGTTGTGGGAAGAAGCCCAAATGGAAAATCTCTTCCACTTACTACAATACAATTTTCTGGTGGAAGGTTTGTGGGAAGCCAACAAAATCTGACTAGTATCATGGGAAAGATTATAGAGCCTGGCTATGGGGGGAATTGGAGCAGCCAAGCGGTTAGCTTCAGTGTCTGTAATGAAGGGTTGAGATCCCCTGACGGATGCGTCAACAAGTCTGGAACCGGGTCCAGGATCCACGGATCTTCCAGAATATGATGGTAAAAAAACAGGAACCAAATCTGCTGAGGCCAATGAGGGGCTATGAAGATGATTGTCCATCCCAGCGACTTTGCTTTCTGTAAGAATTTGGCTATCAGGGGAATTGGTGGAAATGCACAGAGGAGACCCGGTGGTCAACTGTGGACAAGAGCATCCCCTGGGGTGTGACCTGGTGTGGGAATCAGGGCAAAATAGCTTCTGCATTTGTTGTTGATGTGACTGGCGAAGAGGTCGCAGGAAGGCTGGCCCCATTTGCGGAGGATCCTGTCCTCAATCTCTTGTTTGAGGGACCATTCGTGGGGCAACAAGATTGCTCTGCTCAGTCTGTCCGCTATTACACTGAATTTGCCCGGGATGTGCATTGCCAACAGAAAGCGCTGGGATGATAGTGCCCACTACCATACTCTGAGGGCTTCTCGGCAAAGGGGATAAGACTTGGTCCCGTCTTGTTTGTTCAGATACCAGACCACTGACATGTTTTCTGTCTGTATTGCAATTGTCCCTAGAGGAAGAGAGTCCTGAAAGGATTGCAATGCTAGAACTGCTACTTTCATCTCCAGGACATTGCTATGCAGGTGTGATTCTTGATCTGTCCATGTGCCTTGGGCAGTCTTTCCCTGAAAAAGCCCCCCCCCCACCCTATCAGGAAAGCGTCCGTGGTCACAGTGGTAACTGGAGGGGGAAGCATGAAAGGATGTCCTATTGTGACATGAAGAGACATCAACCACCACTGAGGATTCTTCTTGCAGGAATTTGTTATCAGGATCATGTGACTCACTGGAAGTTCTTGGTAAGACCATTTGAATCTGCTGAGATCCAAAATGGGTCTCCAGTCCCCTGTTTTCTTTGGAACTAAAAAGAACCTTGAGTAAGTTCCGAATCCTGTCTGGTCTGCTGGGACTGGCTGGATGATTCTTTTTTCTAGCAATCAGCGTACCTCTATTGCTGCTTGTCCCATGTGACTGGGTGGAATTTGTTACATTTAGCCAGGCTTTGGGGTACAAAGATAAGCGACGCCCGACTGCCTTCAGAGTAGGACAGCAAGACCCTCCCTTCAGGAGCGCTGGTAGGATTGACCAGAGAAGTGATCTCTGTCACCCTGGTGTTGTGGACCCCTTCTGCCACGAGGGCGTCATCGTCCATTGAAACCCCATCCTCTGCCTCTGGAGGGGGCTCTCCACGTGTGTCTTGAAAGGCTCCTTGGGCTTTCCGGAACCACATCTTTCCTCCCCTCTGACCTTTGGGAAAGGGTCTAGTAGGGGTGTCAAAATGGACTCCGATGGCAGACAGAGTCTTTCCTTCTTGCTCACACCTGGTCAAAGTCTCCTTTACCTTTGGCCCAAGCAAAGATGAGCTGTTAAATGGGGTATTAGTAAAAGAAGACTTGAAGGGTTCCGCGAAGGAACAGAGTCGCATCAAGGCATGCCAACGGAGAGAAATTCCCATACATGCAGCTCTACTTGAACCATCAGCTGCGTATGAAACGAGATGCATGGACGAGTTGACTATCGAATTGAGGGTAGAGAGCTGAGTGGCAATCTTATTGGATACACTCGAAGCTACAGCACCCTGAAGAGCATCTCCCAACTCCTTAAGGAGATCTCTCTGCAGTCTGGTAAAATGGGTCAAGTAGTTCAGTGATCTGAGTAAGAAAGTCGCTGTACAGAACATGCGTTTCCCATATCTATCCATGATCCTAGATTCTCTGTTAGGAGGATGGATAGATGAGGAAGTCTCAGACATTTCTTTTTTGGTGACTGCCACCACCACCATGGCATCAACAGGGACTCCCTTGGTCAAAAAGGACTTATACACAGGGGCTCAAATAAACTTATTAGGCCTCCTAGGAACAGGTTCCATAGATTCTGGAGACTCCCACGCCCTATGAGAGACCAGATCCATAAGCTCATCATACGACAGAGATACCCAAGAGGTGGAAGGTTGAGACCCAAATGCCTTCAGGAGAACCGACTCATCCTCAGTAGGGCCCTTGGACTACCAATTATCCCTCTGCCTAAGGATTTCAAGAATCTCTGCAAAGGAGATGTCCTCAGAGGGGATCTGGGGGACCCTTCTGATTCATCTAAGTCGGTGTCTGATGTGATAGACTCCTGGGGGGATTCCAAGTGCCTCCTCTTGCATAATCTCTTCCTGGGAACCTCTTCAGGGGGAACTTCTGGAGAGGTCTCAGAAGAGCAAGGAGCACCCAGTGCGGCTACCTGCGGCTCCTGGGTCTCTACGCTTGGGATGGCCAGAGGAAACAGAAACAGACACAGGCACTTTGGGGGAAGAAGAGGCCAGACCTTGAGATGAGGGAAGTCTTGGGAGACAGCACTTGCCTCATGGCATCTAATGCACCTCGGCCCAATGAGAAGAGTCGGCGGCTCTGATGGACGCAATCTCCTCCCGCATCGATGCCGTGGACCCCAAGCCCGAGGTAGAAGCCGAGCTCACCTGAGCCGAGGCCACGAGAGGAAGAGGCAGCACCGACAAGTCGGTGTGGCTATCCTCCGGACCCGACCAGAGAGTGTTGGCTCCTAGAGTCCCCGGTCGGGCGCTGAGAACGCCCGAGCAGAGGGAGCCGACGACACTGGAGCAGGTGTCGGCTCCAAGGGATCCACAATTGTCAGGTCGGCCTCCTCCGGCTCCAAAGGTCCGATATGGCTCAAGAGACAACATTAATGTAGCTGCAAGTTGAACTGAAAGACTAAAATAGCCTAAAAGCAACGCTAGCATACAGCACCACCATACGGGCACAGTTGACATCCCACCTGAAAATCCGATACATGTCAAAAAAACCTCTGGAAAAGAACTGCAGGATGTGGGAAAGATCCCCAATTGGAACAGATGCCTCTTGACAAGGGCCTTGACCTTAAGGGGAAATGAGATTGGGAGAAGATCGCCCGGGACAGCAGTCCAACTAGAAGGGGGGGAAAATATATCGGGAAATGGCAGGTTGTAGGCCTGGCATGTTAGCCCAACTTAAAACCCGACCAACCTTATCCTGTACCTGGCTCTTTTCCTTTCCTCTTTTCCCCATATACTCTTCTCCCTCCTGTCCCCATCATCTGTCCAAACCCTTTAAACTTATCTTCCACTCTAACTTAACCTGCTTTCTATCCACTATTCCAACCCTGTCAACTTCATCTAACCCTTGCCAATCAACTTTCACCTCCTGTAAGCTGTCTCCAACCTTAATGCTGTCTCCACCCATATCTGCGTTCCTTCTTCTTTTGACCTCCCTTTCAATTTCTGTCCTATCTTTCCAACTCACTCCACCTCTTCCCTCACTCCTCACCTTTCCCTTCTCATCCTCTTCATCCCATATTAACTTTATCCACCTTTGCCTCTCCCCTGCATCCTCCCTCATCCTCCCATTCCCACCTTCCCTTCTTCACACAGATAATTGTCTTTCCTGCAGACATTATCCCCCTCTCAGGTCTATCCCCTTTTCCCTCTCCTCACCTTTTAATGCTCTACACGATCAAGTCAACCCCCTCATCCTCAGCATCCTGTCATCCCAGCAATAATGCATCACCTTGACATAGAATCCACCACCTTAGTATCCCACTCCACCTCAACCATCCATACTCCCACGCACCTACATATCACCTCTTGTACATATCCACCACTTCCTCTCTACCACACTGACTTCCCAAAACTTCACAACTTCTCTAGCCCCGTGAACATCCTTCACTAAAATCACTCCTTTAAACCTTTAGAACTCCATGACTCTTAGAACTTCCTTTATACTTCTGCATAAACATCGCTTTCCCCAATCACACTTCCTTCTTAACCTAACTTCCATTACTTCAATTAATCCTCTGTGACTATCATAGCCTACCTTACTATCCACAATACCATCTATCAAATCAAATCACATCCTCAAATTTGGGGTTAATCAAATTTTACTCAAAGCCAACTCCAGCCAGATCCTCTACCACCCCTTTTTTGCTCCTACTAATTTTCCCCCATTTTGATTTCAATTCCCATCTGATTAAATCTGTTTTTCTCTAATAACTCAACGCCAATTCCTTTCTTAAATCCAACTGACCCCAATGCCTTACTCTCAAAATTCACTACCAATCCACTTACTCCATACCACCTGACACCCCGTATCCAAATGTACTGCCTCACCCCAAATAGCCAACGAAACCACCAGAACCTTAGATTACAAAGTCGTCATCTTTAAATTTCCAGTAATTCGTGCCAACATCCTTTAAATGCCAAACTAAACTAATCGCATAGCTTAAAAACTTTATGATACTTCAAAATTTAAAAATCCTAACCCCAATGGTTCTCTGTATACCCCGAGTTTTCATGATTTGATCATGTTTTTTTTACAAATGCATTCTTTAGAAAATGCACAATTTTTGATACGATTTTAAGGAGTTCCGGGAAGCACTCGTAGGTTTCCGGCAAACACAGCCATGTGGATAGAACCCAAAATAATGGGGTATAATTCCCTCCTAAGGTGGTAAGAATCACTTGGCAGCCTATATGAACCTATGAATACTAATAACTATAACTTTGTATAGTTTTAAATTCTGTTAAGCTTAAATCCCTTTTTTTAATTTATTTTCCTCTTGAAACTTTTTACTAACTTAAATCCTTTAAAATGTTTATAAATCTTTAAATTATATTTTTCCTGTTCTGCGACTTTCTCTGTCTCGCTGACTCACCTTTGCCAGTATTACTTAACAATTTAAAAATACTTCCCCATATGATACTTTCTCTTAACTCAATTTCCTCTTTTAAATTTAAAATGTCAATTTTGGCCATTTTTTTTCATTTGATTATGATCTTACTGTGTTATATCATAACCTACCATTTGTTGTCATCTATTTTAAGAAACATTTGGTTATCTTAAGCCTTTCGGAATTCCTTCCCCTTTCGAAGTTGAATTTTATTTACCTTTTACCTCAATTTACTTTTTATGGCTAACACTCTTCCTCTTATTTTTTCTTCAGTTTCGTCTTTTTATAATTTAATATGTCTTTTTTATAATTACAAAGTTAAGTCTATCTAAAGCCTATCGATTCCTTTTCATTTAACTTCCTCCTTAATAAAATTCCACAACAATTAAATTCCCTTAACAACCTATATGCCCTTATCTTCAACTATTCTCCTTATAATTCATTATTTCTTTGTCAACTCTGCTATAACCTTTATACCTACTCCTTATAAACCTTGTCACTACTCAAAAATTTTACACTCATTTAATCATACTTTTCCACCATTCAACCATCACAATCAATGTCCTACTCATATTTAATTTTTATCCTACTTATCTTACTTATTTACATCCCATCCCTTCTCATTCATCCCAACATCACAATTCAACTTATTTTAAAATTTGATACTTACCCTCCATTACTATATTATGACCAATATCTCTCTACTACCTTACAAACTATTTACTTCTTCCTTACATTATCATATTTTCAGCCTAACAGTCCCTTTTTTTCAAATAATAGCCTCTTTTAATTCATTTTCAACCATATACATTATTTTCTATGAACCCCTTTTTTCTTTTCTAAATCTCTTACATCTTCCACTATAACCCTTCTAATCCCTTTAAACCCCTCTTATTCTCCATTTCTTTTTTCCTTTTCTTTCGTTTTCTTATTCCTTACATACAATTTCTAACTTTTTCTAGACCCTTCAAATTTTCCCCTTTTAACAAATTCATTTTTCTTTTATAACACACCATATTTGTTACTTTACATATACCTCTCCCACTTACTAGACCTCATACCCAAAAACTGCCCCAACTCCCAAATTCTTTTTTTCAGTAACTTCCTTTATTTCCTCCCACTCCACAAACCTCCTCCTCACCACACACACACACACACAACCCCACACCACAAACAATTCTTCCCGAACCATTTAATCAAAAAATTTCCCCAAATCTATCTCTTAAAACTCCTCAAACCCTTTCCCTTAATAACCATTAAAAATTTTAACTGGCCAGACCCATTATATTTAATATTTGAATACCCAATTCTCTAACATAATTTACAAAGCATTCAACTTCCAAAATGTCACTTAACTTTTACAACCCATGATAGCAAGAAAATTAGACCCTTTTATAGTACGCAAAAAAAAGAAATCAATGTCCCTAGAAAGAAGAAGAAGCACCGATATCAGAAAATAGGAAAAGGCCTAATTGCAAAAGGACAAGCATTTCCATAGTTCTAGTAAGTAACCATTATGGCAAGAAAAATCTTCAAAAAAAATCTCAAAGGAAGTTTATCTGTAGAGAAGTAACTCCATACATCAGAAAAATATAAGATCCTCTCAAAAAAGTTAGTGATGCCCTGGAAGGAATAACCTCAGCTATGAAATGGGAACCAAAAGTACTTGGGTGATCAGGCAGGGAAAGGTACTGTCAGAATGCAGAGCATGTGAAACCTCTAAATAAGCGACTGTAAACTCAAGAACTATAAGCTAAGTTCAACAAAACAATTTACTACTGATGAATGACCTAACCATTTTTTAACTTAAAGAATAAGCACTTTTCTCACATAATTTAAAGTAGTTTCTCCTAATTTAATTATTGATAAACTAAAAGGCATTTTTCATTCACTACCTGGCAATTTCTTTTCCTTCAATTAACAATAAAGTATTTGCCTAAATCAACTTTAGAGTGGTCAACTGGAAATTAAATCAATGGGCATTTTTGATGTCTCATGAGATAAACTCTAAACTAGTACAATAATTCAAACAGTTCAACAACTGGAAATGAGATCGTTTAAACATCTCAGAATCGGGGAAGTAAAGCAGAGATCGTGGACAACCAGATCTACAACGCAAACATTAAAAATACAATCAATCCTAACCTTACTACTAACACCATACATACTTCTATTACAACCTCAAGCTCATCGCTAATACATCTCAATGCACTACAATACTATTCAGACAACTTACAATAACTGGAAAGCTATATTAAGACTCTAGATAAACCCAATCAAACTTAACAACACCCAAGGCTAAAAATGACTAATATAATTAAAAAACCTTTATATATAAATAAAGACTCCCCAAGACTAACTGTACTCCATACATCCTAATGTAATCTCAAACCAATAAATATTATACCATACCTTAATCTCATGCTACTACCTGCCCAGAAACAACTTTCACCATACTTACCAAAATTTTCTTTCCTTGGGGAAAACATTATCCTAACTTAATCCTACTACTATATTAACCTATACAAACCAAACTATTAACTATCATTTACTGACAAACATTCCACATTTATAAAAATTCCAAAAACAACATGGTTACTGGATGTTACCACAATAACAACCCCCTATTTCTAAGTCATATTCAACACCCACATTCCTTTTAAAAAAATCAAACAAAAACCTTTTTATTTAATACATTCACATTAAAAAATTCCCCCTAAAATTTATCACTCAAACGTTACTGGTTACAAATTCAACACTAAACTAGACTTTATAACATCACTTCCAGAAAACTAAAAAAACTTCCCATTCAGAAATTCTATCAAACAAAAGATACATGCATGTGCAATTCATAAACAAAGAAAAAGCCTGGACATATCACATACAAAACAAAATCCCTAAACATCAACAACATAAAAAGCTTACTTGTCATCCATGAAAAAATCTCTTTCACCCAATTTATATCACAACTCCCCTAAGGAAACATCAACTCCTCCTTAACCAAATAAACTTAACCCTTGCTATCATTCCCTACCCTACTTACATTCAACTCTCATCACAACCAAAACCCTTCCTTAACACTAAGCAAACAATTCTTCTCTCCTAACTAAAAAGTTTTAACCTACCTCCATACCCGATTTCTAAAGTATTCTTCCAACTACCCCATTCCATTTTCAAGCTTTCTCAAACATACCCTCCATTAAGGGTCTTAAATACTTCTAACAGCCATTTCACATGTTTCAACTACAAAATCAAACTGCTCCAATACATTCCATATTATACACCAAACTATGCCCTTCTTACATTCATTCTCATTGTCAACACTTTCAACTAACTTCACAATTCTCCAATCAAACTTAATGTATTGTTCATACCTCAAATGTTCCAGTTATCTTCAAAATTTCAATACAAAGCTTACACTTCACCATCTAAATATATCCCTAACTTTTACCCGTTCTTTCTTAAATGGCACAAATATTGCAACTTCCCCTACAAAGAAACTGATTCCCCTTTCCATCCGATTTCCCAATTATATTTCCCCTCCTTATTTCCATCCCCACAACCTATCTTTAATCCAGACTCCCTTATTTATTCAGATTCCCCAAACAACTTTCATTGAAAAAATCAAAGCACCAAACTATTTAAATCCAACAAACACAACTCATTTTAACAAACATCAAAAAATTTCTCACTATATCCAAAAAATTCACCAATCTGACTTCCAATGGACCAATACTGAACTAAATAAAACACAAGCACATCTATAATCTAAAATTCACCACAAATCTGCACTTATAAGAAACCATAATACTTAACCGCTAAACTAACTCCTAACTTTGCCACACTACCCGCTAGACTCATACTTTCTCATACTACTTAACAATTAATCACCAATCCTAAACTAAAAAATCACTAGTCCTGCAAAAATAATTCCCCATCAACCATAAACTCTCACTGGTTGAATTCAAACCTTAACTTTGAATTACTTCACTAAAATAACTCCCACTTCCTGCATCTCATTACCCGCAACCCTACTTAAACCTTTCAACATAACTAGCTTTTACCCATTCAAACTAATGTTAATCCCAGTCTCCCATAAATTGGTACTCATCTCTCCATTCCTAATCAATCTCTTCCTCATTATAAAGCACAATTACTCATTAAAGCCCCGGTTTATTTATGGCAATGCTCTTTCCTTATGGTCTTTTTTCCTTTCCTATTTTTACTTTTTCCTAATCTTTTAACTTCTTTTCAATTTTCTTTAAACCAGCTTTTTCTTTTTGTACATTCTATTTCTGTTCTAGTTTGTCTATCTATTTCTAATAGTTATATGTTTTTCCCGTTAAATTTTTTTAAATTATATTAATTTTTGAAAGGGTTCTCCGTCTGTCGGAAATGGCTCTAGGCCTTGGAGAGGTCTACAAAGTATCCAGATAAAAAAGTAGTACATTAAACTTGTGAGGACCTCAGCCCTTCGAAAGAAATTCAGCCTTGCGAGGAGGCTTCAGGAGGTGCAAAAATTTCAGAAGGAGCAAGTAACCTGAAGAGGTTGAAGTCCTGCAATGCTCTTGGAGTTTAGCAAACTTCGAGGTAGGAGTTGCATCACTTAGTGCAGAATCCAGATCAAGGGTGCTTCCCAATGGGGTGTTTGAACAACTACTATGGAGCATAGAATGAACTTGCTCATGAATAGACATCCCAAAATCTGCTGTGCTGGGCTAAAGAACTTGCAATTGCACTTATGAACTGCAAATGCTGTGTCCAATGCTTGGATATGCCTAGTGAACTAGAATATGCTGGGGGCTATTGCGTGGGAGAGTTTAAAATGATGCAGAAATCAAAAGATAATAAGTACAAGAAAACTAAATAGCTATGGTACAATCGTCCAAGGGTACTACTGGTTGGAAGCAAAGGGGAATTACGAACAAAGAAATCTGAAGTGGACAGCAGAAAACCTAAGATGCACAGGCTAAATCTGCAAGGACCTTAACTCCTGGAAGGAAACTCGGAGGTTGGAGAGCAAATCTAATTGGGGCCAGTGAAAAATCTAATAGTGAAGTACCATAATTTTATACAATCAAAACCAAAGTATTCCAAATAATTGGGTCTCCAGCTATAATTGGTTATTCTGCATAATTCCTTTTGAACATGCAAGCTCTCTAGGAAAAATGTGCTCTCTTAAAAACCTTCATGATTCTTACTTTTACATAAATTCCTGCTATTAATGCCTCATACCCTCTAACATCTAAAAAAGGGGTCACTTCAAAAGTCTTCTTGAAAACATGCCATTTCTAAATCAGCTTGAAATATTCTAATAAGTATCTTCTATAAAATGCATTACACCTTAAATTCTTATCAAACCTTCCATTAATTATCAACTACTGTCATTCTAAACTGTATTCCGAAACTGACTAGGAATTTTCTTCCAAACCCTTTGCAATCAGGAATTTTACTGTACAAACTAGTTCCTCATTCTCTGCAAAAATTCTCTTCCTCTGACAACTTCTTGACAAACTTTAAGCTTATTTAAATTATACTACTTTAAAAAAACTACTTTTAACTAAGTAATGTCTTTCCTATGAAATCTTTTACATTCATAAACTTAGATTAAATTCTTCTAAGTAGCAATTATTTCTGACACTAAGCTATTATTGATCATTATGCTCTAAAGAGATCACTATCCTTCGTTCCAACTATCTCTAAAATATTATTCAATGTTAATTTTGAACAGGGTACAATCTGAAGGATAAGGATCATGTAATACAATAGATCTTCCAGGACATATGCCTGGAGCCTTCTTACAAAGCCTGTCTTGTTTCAAATTTTTCTAAGCAGGGTTTGCACTGAAGAGGGGTTTTATTAATGAAGGTACTAGCTATTACTGCCACCTCCTGTTAAATGCTTTTATTTGTAAGTTTTTTCAGTAGTTATGTGTGTCTTTTAGTAAGCCTTAAACTTAATGCAATGTCTTCAAGACCTGGGTAAAACAATGACCATGGTTTAGATAAAACCTTAGCAGTTTGGCTTATTTGGCTCTGTTTTTCATCTTGGGTTTTACAATTCTTAGTTTAACACTTCTTGGTTATCCTAGTATTTAATCATAAGTTTGTTTAAAACATAAGTCTAGATCATCTTGCTTACAGTAACTTTGACAATTAGACTTAACTAATCAGACATATCAAATAACAGCAATATACATCATACACAAAATATAAAACAAGTAAAAAAACTTTCAAGAATTCTTCTAAAATTTGACTCATAAAATATAGATTACTAAATATTAACTAAATTATCCAATATTATTAAATTTTCCTTTTCGATTACATACAACTAAATTCGAGTCAGCAAATCTTTATTCCTGAACTTCAATTGTATCTAACATCAATGAAAAAAACTTATCGCCAGTAATTTTATAATGGTTTAAACCTTTATTTTAAGAATAGCATTTAAAGCAAGTAAGATGAAAAGGATGTATCCACTTCCATGTATTATCGTTGGTCATCTTCCGAGGGATACAATCCGTCCCACGGCGCACAGCCAAGTCCCGTGCTAGACCTCAATCCTAAGCATGAGGCTACCCAATTGTTCTATCCATTAATAGTAAAAATACTGACAATGATACACGAAACCAGGCAATTCTCCAGGGGCTGAGAGGAGGGAAGTGGAGGGAGGAAAACAGGAATTTGGACACATAACATTTAGGTGATATAATCTTAAGTTGTTCATCCGCGTTATCCACCTGATCTAGGTGGCACCTGATCTGTTAAAAGACATTAGCCTGTCCAATTAAGCCCTTTAAGGTTATCAACTTGTAATGAGTTTAGAAGTGAGGAAGTACCAAGGATTTGGTTAACTAACATTTGGCTGAAAGGTGAGGTAGAATACTCTGTTGAGAAGCCTTTATGACTAGAAAGGGCTATTGACAATCTATGAGCTAGCAATAGCACTAGAATATTTCCTGCCAGAATTAGTTCACAGGCTGATGAGCCCAAAAGGTTGTCTGATTTTAATAAATTAATTCAAAAATCTAGGTTATGAAATCATTTTGGATATTAAAAATTTGGAAGCTTAGAAATTGATAAAAACTCAAACATAATTTAAAAGGAATATTTGCAGAAGTATTTAGTCTGGAGATCCTGTAGATTGAAGAATGTAGGATTGAAGCTGGATTTACCCACTGGAAAAATGTGGCACTAAAGAAGTTTTCCTTACAAGAATAGTCAAAGTGATGAAGGTAAGGAGAACAAAATCGAATTAGGGAAAGTTTTCCATGGAGGGTTGACAGAAGGTTAGTAAAGACCTTAGAAAGCCTTAGCATTTGACCATAATTAACCTCAGTCCAGATTGAATAGCTAACTGTACTCATACCGTAGCTGCCGCTGCTCCTTTGTTGAAGATTTCTGTCAAGAATTGTAAGACAACGGCACTTGATAAGGGTCAATGTTGTGGGAAGAAGCCCAAATGGAAAATCTCTTCCACTTACTACAATACAATTTTCTGGTGGAAGGTTTGTGGGAAGCCAACAAAATCTGACTAGTATCATGGGAAAGATTATAGAGCCTGGCTATGGGGGGAATTGGAGCAGCCAAGCGGTTAGCTTCAGTGTCTGTAATGAAGGGTTGAGATCCCCTGACGGATGCGTCAACAAGTCTGGAACCGGGTCCAGGATCCACGGATCTTCCAGAATATGATGGTAAAAAAACAGGAACCAAATCTGCTGAGGCCAATGAGGGGCTATGAAGATGATTGTCCATCCCAGCGACTTTGCTTTCTGTAAGAATTTGGCTATCAGGGGAATTGGTGGAAATGCACAGAGGAGACCCGGTGGTCAACTGTGGACAAGAGCATCCCCTGGGGAGTGACCTGGTGTGGGAATCAGGGCAAAATAGCTTCTGCATTTGTTGTTGATGCGACTGGCGAAGAGGTCGCAGGAAGGCTGGCCCCATTTGCGGAGGATCCTGTCCTCAATCTCTTGTTTGAGGGACCATTCGTGGGGCAACAAGATTGCTCTGCTCAGTCTGTCCGCTATTACACTGAATTTGCCCGGGATGTGCATTGCCAACAGAAAGCGCTGGGATGATAGTGCCCACTACCATACTCTGAGGGCTTCTCGGCAAAGGGGATAAGACTTGGTCCCGTCTTGTTTGTTCAGATACCAGACCACTGACATGTTTTCTGTCTGTATTGCAATTGTCCCTAGAGGAAGAGAGTCCTGAAAGGATTGCAATGCTAGAACTGCTACTTTCATCTCCAGGACATTGCTATGCAGGTGTGATTCTTGATCTGTCCATGTGCCTTGGGCAGTCTTTCCCTGAAAAGGCCCCCCCCCCACCCTATCAGGAAAGCGTCCGTGGTCACAGTGGTAACTGGAGGGGGAAGCATGAAAGGATGTCCTATTGTGACATGAAGAGACATCAACCACCACTGAGGATTCTTCTTGCAGGAATTTGTTATCAGGATCATGTGACTCACTGGAAGTTCTTGGTAAGACCATTTGAATCTGCTGAGATCCAAAATGGGTCTCCAGTCCCCTGTTTTCTTTGGAACTAAAAAGAACCTTGAGTAAGTTCCGAATCCTGTCTGGTCTGCTGGGACTGGCTGGATGATTCTTTTTTCTAGCAATCAGCGTACCTCTATTGCTGCTTGTCCCATGTGACTGGGTGGAATTTGTTACATTTAGCCAGGCTTTGGGGTACAAAGATAAGCGACGCCCGACTGCCTTCAGAGTAGGACAGCAAGACCCTCCCTTCAGAAGCGCTGGTAGGATTGACCAGAGAAGTGATCTCTGTCACCCTGGTGTTGTGGACCCCTTCTGCCACGAGGGCGTCATCGTCCATTGAAACCCCATCCTCTGCCTCTGGAGGGGGCTCTCCACGTGTGTCTTGAAAGGCTCCTTGGGCTTTCCGGAACCACATCTTTCCTCCCCTCTGACCTTTGGGAAAGGGTCTAGTAGGGGTGTCAAAATGGACTCCGATGGCAGACAGAGTCTTTCCTTCTTGCTCACACCTGGTCAAAGTCTCCTTTACCTTTGGCCCAAACAAAGATGAGCTGTTAAATGGGGTATTAGTAAAAGAAGACTTGAAGGGTTCCGCGAAGGAACAGAGTCGCATCAAGGCATGCCAACGGAGAGAAATTCCCATACATGCAGCTCTACTTGAACCATCAGCTGCGTATGAAACGAGATGCATGGACGAGTTGACTATCGAATTGAGGGTAGAGAGCTGAGTGGCAATCTTATTGGATACACTCGAAGCTACAGCACCCTGAAGAGCATCTCCCAACTCCTTAAGGAGATCTCTGCAGTCTGGTAAAATGGGTCAAGTAGTTCAGTGATCTGAGTGAGAAAGTCGCTGTACAGAACATGCGTTTCCCATATCTATCCATGATCCTAGATTCTCTGTTAGGAGGATGGATAGATGAGGAAGTCTCAGACATTTCTTTTTTGGTGACTGCCACCACCACCATGGCATCAACAGGGACTCCCTTGGTCAAAAAGGACTTATACACAGGGGCTCAAATAAACTTATTAGGCCTCCTAGGAACAGGTTCCATAGATTCTGGAGACTCCCACGCCCTATGAGAGACCAGATCCATAAGCTCATCATACGACAGAGATACCCAAGAGGTGGAAGGTTGAGACCCAAATGCCTTCAGGAGAACCGACTCATCCTCAGTAGGGCCCTTGGACTACCAATTATCCCTCTGCCTAAGGATTTCAAGAATCTCTGCAAAGGAGATGTCCTCAGAGGGGGATCTGGGGGACCCTTCTGATTCATCTAAGTCGGTGTCTGATGTGATAGACTCCTGGGGGGATTCCAAGTGCCTCCTCTTGCATAATCTCTTCCTGGGAACCTCTTCAGGGGGAACTTCTGGAGAGGTCTCAGAAGAGCAAGGAGCACCCAGTGGGGCTACCTGAGGCTCTGGGTCTCTACGCTTGGGATGGCCAGAGGAAACAGAAACAGACACAGGCACTTTAGGGGAAGAAGAGGCCAGACCTTGAGATGAGGAAGTCTTGGGAGACAGCACTTGCCTCATGGCATCGAATGCACCTCGGCTCCAATGAGAAGGAGTCGACGGCTCTGATGGAGCCGCAATCTCCTCCCGCATCGATGCCGTGGACCCCAAGCCCGAGGTAGAAGCCGAGCTCACCTGAGCCGAGGCCCCGAGAGGAAGAGTCAGCACCGACAAGTCGGTGTGGCTATCCTCCCCGGACCCGACCAGAGAGTGTTGGCTCCTAGAGTCCCCGGTCGGCGCTGAGAACGTCCGAGCAGATGGAGCCAACGACACTGGAGCAGGTGTCGGCTCCAAGGGATCCACAATTGTCAGGTCGGCCTCCTCCGGCTCCAAAGGTCCGATATGGCTCGAAGGAGGAGCAGACAATTCAAAGGTAGTGGTCTTTGGCTCCAATGGTTGTGTCTGAGCTGACAGCAATTTAACTAGGCCTGGTGCCTTTAAGAGTTTCTGAACCAGCTGGTCCATATCCAGATCAGATAGGCTGACACAGGACCTGGAAGAGTGGACAGATGGAGCCAATTGGAGCAATATGGAAGGAGGTTTTTTCAGCAACCAGTTCCAAAGCCGTGTCCTGGTTCAGAAAAGAGCAGACTGTCGGCTCCAAGGGCAGTGGAGCCAAAGTCACCACAGTCTCTGACCTCTTTCTTTTTTTTGGATCTAGAGTCAGTGGAAGAATTAGAAGATTTAGATGATTTACTGGCTCCATCCTGATCAGACAATGGCTCAGAAAAGGGGTATTTAATGACACCCCTAACAATCAATTTCCTCTTCCTTTCAGCTAACACTCTTGTGGAAAAGGAATGACATATGTTGTAAGATTCTTGCAGATGTACCTCACCCAAGCAGTAAACACACTGCACATGGGCATCTGTGACTGACATTTTCTGTCTGCAGTCTGGGCATTTTTTAAACCCAGACTTTGGATGCTTGTTCTTATCTTCAGACATTACACAACTCAAGCACACTGTTTAACTATGAGCTGTTTTAAACTAAGTAACTCACACAAACACACACACAGCTCAAAAGGGGCAATAACAACTCAATAATTGCAAAGAGTAATAAGAGATCCAAAACAACAGTCCCAAAAGGGATCACTGACTAATCACTAATCCTAAGGCCAAAAGGCTGAAGCCAAGATAAATAATACTGAGGAAAGGGGTAAAAACACAGAAAAAACTACTATCTACTATCTAGTATATCTGCTACTAAGAAAAGAACAAGGGTATATAAAAAAGAAAAAATATAACTTGCTGAAAGTTGAAAAACTCCCAATAAAGTCTTGAGCCAAGCTGGAAACCAAGAGATCCGTGCCACGGCAAACTAGATCTGAGGTAATTCCAGCAGTGCATTATGGGATAAAGGGTTGGGGTCTCGAGCTACTGGAGAACTTTGAGCTTGCTAGTTGGCTGTGTTGGAGCCAAGGATTGGCTCCGAACCCATCAGTGTTGAATGAACGGCTAGATTGAACAACTTCACATTATTAACTTTATAATGCTGTATAAACAGCTTACAATATCTTTTAACTATTCAACAACTCATGCACTGCCTGTAGCATTTTCTTCATACAGCTTTCATATGACGCTAATCAGTTCTGTCACTTGATTGTTGAGATATTTAGAGAACTCTGAAAATTATTACAATACAAATAAATAGAATACAAATAATATTTAATATTGTTTTAGCTGGAGTAGACAGGGTGTCAAACATCAATACAGTGTTTGCCATCCTCTAAGCTTTAACATGAAATTTTGTAATATCTTGTATGTAGCATGGGTTTGGAATTATTCATGCAAATATGAACAAACAATATTTTATGCCAAAAAGTATTTGAAGAATGTGACTACAGAAATGCCAGAAGTGTCACTAGGCTGTAATGAGTTAATGAGAACACTATTATTTTCAGTCTAATACATCAACATTTTCATCTTTGAATTTAGGTGTTAAAAATCCTGAAGAGAAATTATAGCTTTCTGTCATACAGCAAATCATTTCGATGAGGTAACTCAGAGTATGCAGTTGTCCAGTGGAAAAAACACTTACTGTGAGCAGTTGCTTGTTTTATTAAACTGGTTCCAGAAGTATTACAGCACGTTTTCCTGTTTTAAGGATACAATTTGTTATTGTTACCATAGCAAGGAGCTCTGAGAGTGCATTTTACTGTGTTTTACTTTACTGAAGAGCCAGAGGACCTAAAAACACAAATGGAAAACAGGAAAGGGTACAGCCAAGCACACTACATGTACTCAGAGAACATTTCCTGAGCAATCCTCACAACCATTATGGTTCAAAGATCAGAATACCTAGGAATGCCTTAAGTACACAAGATGCCAAGAGATGTTCTCTCAAGTTTCCAATTTTATCATTGCAGGTTGCTGCAGCTGCAAACTGTGCATACACTTCAAGTCTAAAATGAATAACATTTATGGGGGTTTCTACTTTATTAATGTTACATGAGCAGCACACTACTATAGGAGCTTTGAGTCCAAAATGAAATTAAGGTTAAATCCCCTCAAAACAGACGCTTCTTCCAAAGTTTGAATATGTTTTTCGTTATTCACAGAAAAGTACTGCACATCCATGGAACTGTCTATGACGATGGATGGAGAAGTAATCCACAAAAGCAATCAAGACATGGAACAGGTAGAAAAGGGAGATGAGGAATCAACTGGTGGAGTGAAGGTTATATCCTACATAAACAAAGCCCTTTACTACTATTTGCTAGAGGACTGGCCAAAAATTAATACCCTCTTCTGATTATTTTGTTCTCTATATATTAAGGCTTATATTACCAAAACAGTGCTGCATTTTTTCACAACATTTTCATGGGAAATTACTGGCATAAGTTTTTATAAAATGCCATTTAACTGGGATCCTATTTACTCACAAATGTGCTGTATTTTGAATTTTTATGAAAACATAATTGAATGTCAGTTTTATGCTCCAACATAAAGCGGATATGACACTAACTTCAAATAGTACATAATTTTATGAAGTATTCAGAAAAATGCCTGGATGGTCAGCTTTACAATGCACACTGCATGACTTTGCAGCAATTAGGGAAATCAGAATCTCAAACATGTGTCAAAACAAGCAAATTACTATTTTGTTATAAGATTTTAAGTAACAGAAAAAATAACTTTTCCAGACAAGAAAAAACATTTTCACATTTTATAACACACTGATGTTGTTGTTGTCCTTCTTCTTTCGGCTTTTCCCGGTTAGGTGTCGCCACAGCGGAACTCTGGTCCGCTAATGATTGGTAGTAGATTTTTACGGTGCCAAGGTGCCAGCTCAATGCCCAGCCTTCAACGAAGGCACGCCCATTCTGCGCATGTCTTTTGAACGCCACTCAACCGCGGGGAGGACATGCAGACTCCACACAGAAGGTGCTCCAGCCGGGAATCGAATGGGAGAACCTCTTGCTGTGAGGCAACAACGCTACTGATGCACCACCGCGGCTTGACAGTTTGCCATCCTGGAAAAATCTGAAATGTATGTATGTTGTGAATCAAATGGTAGAAAAAAATTGAACAAACAGTATTAAAAGATTGCTGAAACCAACGGGAGAACCTCTTGCTGTGAGGCAACAACGCTACCGCTGCACCACCATGGCTTGACAGTTTGCCATCCTGGAAAAATCTGAAATGTATGTATGTTGTGAATCAAATGGTAGAAAAAAAAGAACAAACAGTGGCAAAAGATTGCTAATGGCATTTAGTAATAAAGGACATTGTCTATGAAACCATTCAAAATAGTTTATGAAAATTTCTCAAATGGCATGACTCTCAACTACAGAACGCACATAGTGATTTCAGGTATAAAGACCTGCATGGTAACACAATTCACTAGATACAAGTGTAAATTTTGAAGGAGGACAGCAACCACAATTCTAATCACAAAAAAAGTACAGATGAGTTAGGAACGTACAACTGCAGATATTAAGAGTGTATTCAATGCTGCAGTACTGATTCCTGACTGCAGAGACCAGAAGGTTTGAAAATATCAAGAGGTCTTAACCTTTTTCGCTTCTAGGCTCAGGGGACACAATGTCAGAAATATAAAGTGAAGATTTCTGGCACAATCTTTGGATCTTTCTTGCTCTGGCATGTACTAGTTTGTTCCCAGCAGTAAAAGTACCACCTACCCAGGGGTGATCAGTCCCATGTGGGAATTCACAACCGCAGGAACCATAAAAATTGTCTCTCCAAGCTGCAGCAGAATCCTGTAAAGGATGGTGTCTTGTCAGGTAGTAGAAAGGGAAGGGGCAAACAGGCTGGACCCACGTCAACCCAGAGGTATCTCAGAGAAAGAAGGGCAGGCGGGAGAGAACTGGCACCATAATAAAGAATAAACTCCAACACCCACAATTAGGGTGAGTTCCTGGCACAACTGTACTACATTCACTGCAATTCACTGTTCCAGACTGGATTCTTGGGATGACTTCCAGAGATTACAGACCAGAGAGCAGCTGGCTTGTTGGGGAAGCTGGGGACACAAGGCCTTGCATTAAGGCCAATGGTGCAGTCTGCCATCGCCCTGGAAATACTAGCCAAGTTATGCTTGCCAAAGTTGTGCAGTGAAGACCAGGCAGCTGCTTTCAAGATAACTGTGTTAGTAACCCCTTTTAGGAAGACTGTGATGGTTGCTGTGGCTTTGGCAGAATGGACTCTTACTAGACCTGAGAGAGGCTTAAACTGCAAGAGCAGCAGAAGGCAAAGCAATTAGCTATCCATTTTGAAAGGTTTGTTGACTGGTCTTTCACACTGTACTTGGTAAAGGCAATGCAGAATTTGTCAGATTTCCTGTGTTGTTTGTTATGTACAGGTAAAATCTCACTTCACACCTAGGAAATGCAAAATTATTTCTCAATTATTCCAAGGTGGACGAAAAGGAGAAAGGACAGGGATGAGGACATCCTGATAAAAGGACTGTTCTGTAACCATTTTAATAAAAAGAAAGAAAAAAAAGATGGGATACTTCAAACTGTGACTGAGTCTTTATGAAATACCAAAACGGACTTCCTGCTCAAAAGAGTTTGCAACTCTGAAATTCACCTAGCCCAGATCACTATCAGCAGAACAGTTTTCCAAGACAAAAATATAGGGGTGGAAGCAGCTAGTTCAAATGGAGGAAGTGGAAGTTTTTCAAGCACAAACTTTAGATCCCATGGTGGAGAAATCTCCATTTTGGGTGGTATTAAATGCAGAATCCCCTTAAAGAAAAGTTTAACTGGCAACTGTGAACAGAGAGGGGTTTGAGAGGCAGGCATTCAGGAATGACCAGAGAATGTACCTTTAGAGTGGTATAAAAATGTCCTGCTTTTTTAAAACTCTGATGGGTAGGTGAGATCCAGAGACACTAAAGCAGAGTTTTTATCCTGTCCCCTGTTATGGTATCAATGCCACAACGTTTCCCACTTAGCTACACAAGATTTCCTCCTGCTGGATTTTTTTGCCTCAAAAGATCCGTAGCATGTCCTCAGAGTAAATGTGCCTGGAAAGGCTGAGTGGTAAATCAGCCATGCTATCAACCTTAATGTCCGCTGTTTGAGGTGAATCACAGACTCTTTGTTCAGAGTCACGTGATCCACAGACTGAGACAACAAGACTAGTTCTTCCATAACCAGGCTCAACAGGAGATAGACCCAATGTTATTATTAGTAACAGTTTTAGCCTGTCCTTCTTTATCATCTGTAATACCCTGGAGATAAGAGTATAGGAGGGAAAGCATTCAGAAACAGATGATCTTAGGGTATAGAGAAGGTATCTACTGCCTAATATTGGTAGCCTGGTAAATTACCTGCTCAGGCATCTATTTTCTTATGAAACCAAAAGGTCTACTTCTAGCACACCACACTTGTGGACTATGTCCAAGTTTATTGTCCATTTGATAAATTTCACTTGTGTGCTGCTCAAAAGTTCTGCCTAAGCATACTGGTTTGAGGGTCAGGTATGAATTCTGGGCTATCTCCCAGGTCTGCATTGCTAGTCTGCACAGCCAGTAAGCGGGTGTCCCCACCTTAGTTGTTGATGCACCACATCAACATGGTACTGTCTGTCTAGATTTGTAACATTTCCTGCTGCCAGACAGGATTGAAGGCTTTAATGACCAGTTATCAATGCCATCATTTCTTTTGTACTGATACTTCTTTCAGAATGTCGTACCTCAAGTTCAATGCACATTCAGATCTTCCACAAAAACCCCACAGGCCAGGTCTGAGGAGTCCACTATGAGGGAATGAGTACCTGGCTTCATCATAAAGAGTACCCCCCAGCTTTCAGAAAACTTGTTCTAGTCTCCACAACAGTTCTTTCTTGATGGAGGGATAACAGTAACATGGGGCAAATCAAAGATTGTGCATTCTGGTGCCATACTTCCGAGGAGCCACTGCAAATGGGAACCATCAACACACAAGAAGCCATGAATACCTTGACTCACAGGAACTCTGGCAGACATCTGGTTCTGGTTAGCAAGCTTTCCTAATTATTATGACCAAAAGGTTCTTGTCCTCTGGGAGAAATGCCTTCTGCTGACTCTTTAGATAGCAATGCCCTTAAGAAACACAAATCACCTTTTGGGGATAAGTGGGACTTTGGAAGATTGACAGACAGTCTCATAAAATGCATCTGAATGAGGCAGTCAATTTAGATAAAGGTGGAATCTTTGCCCTGCAAAAAGCAATTTTGGGAGCCAAGGACGAAGGTCAGTATAATCATTGATATATATATATATATATATATATATATATATATACATATATATATATATATACATATATACATATATATATATATATATATATATATATATATATATATATATATATATATATATGGGTCTACTTCTAATGCCCGAAACGCCGATTCGCCGACAGGAAATAACCGACGCCAGAAACCCGACAACACACAAACCCGACAACGAAACACGAACACCATAACACCGACACACTACACGTCAACAACACAGTACACTACAACACATATCCACTAGCCCTAACCCAAACCCTAACCCTAAGGTCCGACACTACCGCACACTCCCTACCTGCACCCTAACCCTAACTCACTTACACACCCCAAACCCCAAGCTCCGACACTACCGCACACACTCCCTACCTGCACCCTAACCCTAACTCACTTACACACCCCAAACCCCAAGCTCCGCCACTACCGCACACTCCCTACCTGCACCCTAACCCTAACTCACTTACACACCCCAAACCCCAAGCTCCGACACTACCGCACACACTCCCTACCTGCACCCTAACCCTAACTCACTTACACACCCCAAACCCCAAGCTCCGACACTACCGCACACCCCCCTACCTGCACCCTAACCCTAACTCACTTACACACCCCAAACCCCAAGCTCGACACTACCGCACACTCACCTATCACACACCCTAACCCTACATCCCTGAGTATTGCACACTTACCTGTCCGCTCCCTACTCCTAAATCCCTCACTATCGCATACTTACCAGGTCGCGCTTACACATTCCCCTTGTCGGTCTTCCGTCTGTCGGGATTCGAGCGTGTCGGTCAACTGCGTTGTCGGGTTTCTGGCGTCGGTTATTTCCCTGTCGGCGAATCGGCGTTTCGGGCATTAGAAGGAGACCCATATATATATATATATATATATATATATATATATATATATATATATATATATATATATATGTATATATACAGCCAAAACGCAAGGAGGTGAACTAGTAATGTGTAACCCCTGCTTCAAATCTGAGGAACTAACTTGCCCACCTCAGCTTTAGTTAGGCATCCATTAGATCCAAGGTTACCATGATGGCCCATGAAAGCATTAAGGGCAGAAGGCTCTGCAAAGACAGCACTTTGAACTCTATTTAACTTGTTCTACCTGGAGAAGTACAAAATTGGGTCTCCAACTTATTTTGTCTCTGGGAAAGAAATGTTTAGTAAAACCCAATCCCATTTTCTCTTTCTGGAAACTTATCTATTGCTCCCTGGAACAGCAGGCTTACGTTGGTAGGCAGAGTACTGCTGGTCTTTGGGAGCAAGAGTAATGCCTGCAAATCTTGATTTCTTCTGGAAATGTAAGATGTAAACATTTTATCTGTATTACCTACTTGTCCTACGTGATGGCTTTCCCTTTTTTTTTCAAAGAAAGCCAGCCTGCCTCATACCCTTGAGGAAAGTGGAAATGGGGGTGGGGAGTGGGGGGGGGGGCAACAAGTGAAGAGGGGTACCTTCTTTGCTGCAGCATAGACTAGATTCAGGCATCCTGAATCTAGCTTTGTTTGTATAACTTGAGCACTAATCCAGGCCATCTTTTTTGGAGAAGATTCCCCTGCACCCTAGTGGCAGGAGTGTGCAATTAGAACTTGTCTGAATGAAGACTGAACGGAACAGGGCTCAGTTGTGAGCTTTTTCACTGGTTAATTGGGTAATTTGTTTAAATCAGTTTGCTCATTTTCTATTGTTATATAAAAAAAATTGCACTTTATTCATCTGCTTTTACTGTATTTGCGTTTCTTCCTACTTTATTACTTTATTTTGCTTTTGCTGCTTGTTCTTAAAAGTACTTAATTGCATTTATTCTGCTACATTTATTACTGCTTGTTAGTAGCCTGATTCAATTATAACTGCTATTCTAAGCCTTTAATTGAAGCACCTGGGCTTCAGACCAGTTGTTTTACATTAAGAAGGTTTGTGGTCTGCACTGTTGTGGCAGGACAGGTAGCTTACATCCTTCTAAGTTGGGAGTTGCTGATTGAAGGCTTAGTGGCTGTTATTCTAAAAGTGTATTAGTTCTGGTTTAAGCACTTGGGCTTCGGGCCAGTTATTTTACATTAAGAAGGTATGGTCTGCACTCTTGTGATAGGAGAGGGTAGATTCTGCCCTTCTGAGCTGGGAGTTTCTGGTTAACAGCTTATTGTGCCTGCTTATTAGAACTGTTTCTTTCTGAAATTGGTAAGCCTTGTTTGCTGTAGCATAGACTAAATTCAGACCTGCTGAATCTAGCTTTGGTTGTATAACTTGAGCACTAATCCAGACCATCATTTTTGGAGAAGGTTCCCCTGCACCCTAGTGGCAGGAGTGTGCAGTTAGAACTTGTCTGATCGAAGACTGCTGGAATGGGGCTCAGTTTTTAGCTATTTATTGGTTAATTTGTTTAAATCAGTTTGCTCATTTGCTACTGTTATACAAAAAAAAAAAAAAACTTTATGCATCGCTGCTTAACTAGGGTTAAACTATTCCCGGCACCATAAAGTCTGCTCTTCAAATTTTCCTTAGAACTAGCCAGTTTTTTTAGTGTTGGCACTCAAATCTGTTTCTTTGAGCTCAACACTTGTTCAGAACTCATTGTAAGCACTAAATAAGCAACAAATTACTACAGCACTCAACTTTCCTCACTTGTTTAGAGGAAAACAGTTTTTAGTACTTAAAAATAAACATCTTTCCAGGCATGTCTAAGGGTCAGCTCATGGTGTTTTCTACTGTCTACCTGATGAATCTGGGCATCTTGGGGCAATGCAGCAATTGCCTCATGTACACAGAAAACCCTCTCCTCCTATCACCCAACACTACAACCTGTGAGAGATGCCCTTATATAGCCAAACTGGAAGCAAAGCTCTCTTCACCCAAGACTGGAATAGACAGTCAAGAGGAGAAGGTAAATGCTTGCACCACACCACACTCATCACATAGTCCCTCAAAACCTACACCACCTAAATACACACATAGAAACACAAAACACACACCTAAATTCAAGAAGGCTCTCAATAAAAATCTGCTCAAGCAACAGAGGCCTCGAAAGCAGAATCACAAACAACCTCCACCCCCAAAAAAACCCAAATGACGCATAGCCCACAAACTCAGTGTGCCACTCAACCACAGCCCATACGGCATAACAACGTACCCAACACTCTAGTCATAGGTGACTCTATAGTCAGGCACACTGATGTTCCACTCACCAGGCTAAACAAGGAGAAAGTTACTGTCAGCTGCCTGTCGGGTGCCAGGATCCACCACATAACGCACGTACTTAGGTCACTCCACAACAAGTACAAATATGACTCTGTCATTGTCCATGTTGGTGTGAATGACCTGAGATGTACCTCCCTGGACTACATGAAAAGAGACATGGAGGAGCTCTCCGATCTTGTAGCCCAGGCAGGTATGACCCTAGCCCCGAGTAGCATCCTGCCATCACCCAGAATGATACCACAGTACAAGGACAAAATGATTGACTTCAACAATTGGCTAAGCTTCTGGTGTCATTCTAAGGGGATCCAGTATCTGTCTGCCTGGGATGACATGATCGACAGACCACGATGCTTTGCCACAGATGGCCTGCACCTGTCGCCCTTGGGATTCCGAATACTGGCAAAAGCTCCTGCCACCCCTATACCGCCTTTTTTAGGCAAGGTTCAAATGACAAATTCACCACTGTAACAGGTACAAGCAAGCAAAGTCTGAGGGTAATGCTACTCAATGTTAGAAGTCTAAACCTCAAAATGCATTCACTCGAGGCACTCCTTAAAATGGAGAACATCGACATCTGTGCAGTGCCAGAGACCTGGTTCAAGGCTCCAGAGAGCACCCCTGCATTACCAGGCTATAATTTATACTGCACCTTTCAGCCACCTAACCTGGACCGAAACACTAAAGGCGGAGGCGTGTCCATATTCATTAAGGATATCCACACCTCCAGGCTAGTTGCTCAGCATAATGCATCTGAGAGTATCCAAGTGCAACTAACTCTGGGCAAGACAGCAATCCAAATTGTAACTTGCTACAGATCCCCCACCATGCCCCAGGATTCCCACTCCTCATTTCTTGATACACTGGAAAATATTAGGGTACAACCCAACACCCTAATAATGGGCGATTTCAACTATCCCACCATTAACTGGGAAAACTGTTCATGTACCAACTCTTTTGCTCAACATTTTCTGGAATTCATAAATTCCAACGCCTTGGATCAACTTATCCACACCCCCACCAGGGGCAGCAATATCCTAGACCTGGACATTACCAACTTGGGCGACTGGTGTTCCAAACCAGAGGTCAATTCTTCGTTGGTCAGATCCGACCACAAGCTAATCACCCTAGACATCCACATCCCATCCCCCATTAGGGAAACCACCGTAAAAAATGTCTCCAAATATAACTTCACACTTCTTAAGACAGAAGTGGCAAACTTCACGAAACCCATGCAGACGGACAATAGCGGTACGACTGCTGAATCCTACACAAATGCACTTTATAAGCACTTACACGAATGCATGGATCGTGCTATCCCTAACAGAACCAAGATGCTATCCTCCAAAAAAAGGAAGCCAATCTGGTGGTCTCCTGCCATAAACAAAGTCTACAACAGAAGAAAGAAACTGTTGCAAAAAAGAGCAAAATCCCATGATTGGAGGTACTCCCTGGTCAGCCTCAGTAAGAAGCTGAGATCCCTCATAAAATCCTCCAAAGCTAGTTACAAAAACAAAATCACCACTAATTCTAAAGACAACCACAAAGCATTCTATAGCTATGTCAAGAATCTCATTGGCAACATTGAGTTACAGCACAATGGCACTAAATATACAGAAACAACTGACACTGCCAACATCCTGGCAGATAGGTTCAGTGCTAACTTTACCCCCCCTCTCACCCCCTAAAGGGCCCATCTCTATACTGGAAGAAAGCAAAGTTCCTGTTAATCACAGCTGCACAGGTAAAAACCACACTCTCCAAAGCCAAGAACACAGCATCCATGGGACCTGACAACATCCCAGGCTGCGTTCTACTTGAACTACAGAATGAAAGTACAGTTGTGTACGCTTACCATAAATGTAGATGTTTGAGTGTATTCACTGTTGCAGTCATCACACTTGGGTATACTGCAGGGGTAGCCCTCAGTCTGCCCGAATACCAGAGGCTTAGTATTTCTGCTTTGGTTGCTGTCGTTCCAGGACTGACATCAGGTTGTCAGTGGTATAAAAACAGGCAGCCGACGCAATTATATCTGTTATTCTTGCCCCAAATGTCAGGAGCCCCCAAATAGGGAGCTAAGTTATGGTGGAAAAACACCACCAGTAAAAAGTAAATACCAATAGCCCTGTAAGGAGTGAGAAAGAGAGAGGGAGAGAAAGACAACGGGGTTGGAGGGTGGGAAACCAGGACTGCAACAGTGGATACACTCGAACATCTACATTTATGGTAAGTGTACACAACTGTACTATGCTCTTCGTGTTTCACTCTTGCAGTCATCACATTTGGGTTGATTCCCAAAGCTGAAGAATGGGTGGAGGCAGTCAAGAAGAGTTGGGGCTGGCTAGTATGCCCTGCAGGACTGCAGTTGCAAAGCCCAACCTGGATTTGGAAAAGATAGGCAAGTGGTAATGCTTGGAGAAGGTATGAACAGATCTCCAAGTTGCAGATTCCAGAATGTCCCTGGTAGGGACTCCTCTGAGAAAGGCTGTAGAGGTTGAAGTTGCCCTAGTGGAATGTGTTCTGACCCCCTGAGAGGGTGGTTTTCCATGGTGCTTGTAACAGAAATGGATATAGTGTGCTATCCATTTGGAGATGGTTTGTTTAGATATGGCCTTGCCCTCTGCCCCTGGTGCAAAACTGACTAGTAAATGGGCAGATTTCCTAAAGGGCTTAGTCCTATCAAGGCAGAATCTGAGCTGTCTGTGCATATCTAAAGAGTGCAGTATCCTTTCCTCCTTATTTTAAAGATAAGGGAAAAAGGTGGGCAAATGGATAGCTTGAGAGCCACACTGGCCACTACTTTAGGCATGAAAGTTGGGTTAGTCCTGAGGGAGACCATGTCAGCATGAAAAATGATGAAGGGTTCCACAGCCATAAGTGCTTGTAGCTCAGACACTCTTCTAGTTGAAGTGATGGCCAGACGCAAGGCTGTTTTCTGAGATAGGAATTTTAACTCTGCTGATGCTGAAGGCTCAAAGGGGGGTAGCGTGAGCTTTTCCAGCACAAAGTTAAGGTCCCAAGCAGGGGTAGGGGCTCTTCTTGGTGGCCTTAAGTTGTTACCCCCTCTCAGGAACTGTTTGATGAGAGAATGTGAGAAGAGAGGTGACTCAGTGCTCTAATGAGCAGAGATGGCAGCAGCATGGATCTTAATGGAAGAGAAGGATAGGCCCCTGTGGAGTGGTCTGCTAGGTAATTCAGGATGAGTGGTAAGGAGGATTGTGCTGGATCCGCTCCTTTAGTCTAGATCCAGGAACAATACCTTTTCCACTTGTCAGCACAGGATTTTCTAGTACTGGATCGTCTGGCTTCACATATGACATCCAGTACCTGCTTGCTTAGGCTGGCCACTGGAGGAGAAGTCAAGGAATAAGCCAGGCTGCAAGGTTCAGGGTCTGCAATTGCTGCTGCAAGAACTGTCCCTCCTGCTGAGTCAGGAGAGTTGGGATCTGTGGGAGGTGCCATGGAGGCAATGGTGACAGACTACGCATTAGTGGATACAACTGTTGGCATGGCCAGTCTAGGGCAATTAGGATTGCCCTTGGTCTTTCCTCCCTTATCTTGAGTAATACTCTTGTAAGAAGAGGGAGAAATGCATAGATTGAGATGTTTGCCCACTGGAAGGATAAGGCATCCACTTCTCAGACCTTGTTGTGAGGTTCCCTGGTGCAGAATTTGCTGAGCTGGTGGTTGTAGGAAGAGACAAGTAGGTCCACCTTCGGGGTACCCCATTTCTGGGTCACACGGCTGAAGGTGCTGTGGTTTAATTGCCACTCATGTGGGTCTAGGAGATTTCTGCTTAAGTTGTCTGCCAGAGAGTTTTGGTTGCCTGGCAGGAATTGAGCTTGCAGGTGAATATGCATGGCTGCGGCCATGTTCCAAAGGGTCATGGCTAGCCTGCAGAGTGGGTAAGACTGGGTTCCCCCCTGCTTGTTGATGTATCACATCACTGTGGTGTTCTCGGTTTTGATTAGTAGAGGCCTCGGAGACAGTACGGATCTGAAAGCTGCCGGAGTGTGCTGAACAGCTAGCATCTCTTTTTGGTTGATGTGCAGATAAATTTGATTTGGGATCCAGTGGCCCTGAATGCACTTGCCGTCCAGATGTGCACCCCAGGCATAGGCTGATGCATCTGTGGTTAGGGTCTGGGCATCTTGGGGTTGTGTAAAGGAAAGCCCCTTGTTGTGGTTGCATGCTGATGCCCACCAAAGGAACTCTTTCCATAGACAAGTTATCATATGTTAGATAGTTTCCAAGTCCTGAGAATGTTGGCACCAAAGACTTTTTAAGTACCACTGAAGTTTCCTTATATGCAATTAATAGAATGCAGGAGGCCATAGAGCTTGCATGATTTTCCGTGCGGATAACTGGGCTCTGGTGGCCATTTGAGAGAAGTAGCTAGTCAGATAGGCTTGTCTTTCTGGAGTAAGGAAAGCCATCTGGGATGCTGTGTCCAAGCTTGTTCCCAGGAATACAATTTTTTGACTGGGGACTAGTTTGGATTTCTTTTCGGTGATAGTGTACCCCAGGGAGGTTAAAAGGTCCTTTACAAATGCCAGGTGCTGCAACAGCTTTTCCTGACTGTCTGCCTGAATCAAGGAATCGTCCAAGTAGGGGTAAATTTGAATATTTCTCTGTCTGCAATAGGCAATGGCTGGGGCCAGGTATTTTGTGAAAACTCTGGGAGCAGTGGATAAGCCAAAGGGAAGTACAGAGAACTGATAATGCATAGATCCTGCCCTGAAACGTAGATATTTCCTACAGGTGTCTCTAATTGGGATGTGCAGATAGGCCTCCTTTAGGTCTAGGGTGGCTAACCAGGCATCTTTGGACAGCATAGGGAGAAACTGCTGTAAAGTGAAATGAATTTTGGTACCACCAGGAAGGTGTTTAGAATGGATAGATCTAAGATTGGGCACCAGGTGCCCCCTTTTCTGGGTACCAGGAAAAGTCTGGAATAAAAACCTTGGCCTATCTGTTCTGCAGGAACAGGCTGAAATGCCCTTACTGAGAGCAGGGACTGAACTTGGTTTTGTGCCTCTGCCCACTGTTCTGGAGGAAGGTCTGGGAACCCTTTTGGGGTTGGCAGCGTGTGGAAATAAAATTTATACCCCTGGGATACTATGTTGAGGAACCATCGATCGTTGGTGATGGAGGTCCAGTTTTTTTGCATGTTGGGCAAGTTTTCCTCCTAGGGGAATGAGCAATTGGGCAGAGGTGAGGGAAGGAGTTGAGAAGTCATTGTGAATTCTTTCCATAAGGGGGTGGCTTAGCACTCCCTGTTTTAGAAGTGGAGGTACTCCATTGCTTAGATCTCTGCATACCCTGAAACTGTAGTCTGGGGGTCTGTTTGCCCTAGGTCTAGTTTGAGGTGGCCTTGAGGGGGCTGGAAAGGACCAATGTTTTCAGGGGCAATGCATACTGAATCCTGGGTGTTGCACTTGCAAAAAATCTTTGACTGTCTGCAGAGACTTAGCTTTTTCTTCCATCTTTTTTAAAACCTCTTCTGCTTTGGTGCCAGATTGTCCTTGTTCAGAGGTGTGTCCAATAATTTTGATTTGACATGGTCTGGCAAGGTCTGCTTTTTAAGCCAGGCATGCCTTCTAAGTACAGAACCTGTGACTGCTGCCCTGCAAGATGCTTCTAGGGTGTCAAACCCACACTGCAGGCTATGCTTGATGACTTGGCTTGCTGAATGCATAAGCTCCTCTAATTCTTTATTTTCTACACAGTCAAGGAAGGTAGATATTTTTTGCTTAATAAGTTCCATAGTATGTTGCTGGTATTTCAGCATGTGGAACTGACAACTTAATGCTCTGATGGCAAGAGTTGCGGAGGTGTATACTTTTTTACCCCATCTGTCTAAAGCTCGGGAATCCCTGTCCGAGGGGTTGGGATTTTTAGCTGTAGTTGCTTTTATTCCTTTAGGTGCTTGGGAGATGACCTCTGGGTCTGCAGTACAACTTTTGAAAATAAATTTGTGTGAGTCAGGGACTCCGTAGTACCTGTCAAGTTTCCTGGGAGCAGGGGGTAAAGTATCAGGAGTTACACTGGATTCCATAAAGCCATCATGCACAACATCCAGAACAGGAGGGATAGATAACGGTCTGTGCTGTGGTAAATCTAAAAATTCCCCGAGTCTCTTTTTGGACTGAGGATAATCCTGGCATTCCCAATGGAAATGCTCTCTCAAAGTATGTAGGGTTTCACCAAAAGAAAAATCCTCTGGAGGGGAGGCAGAAGGAATGGATTCCTCTGCATCTGAATCCTCATAGGCAGATAAGGGCATGTCTTCATAATCAGAAACCTCAGAGTCATCAGACTCTTGGTCAAATAATGCTGCTGGGGACAAGTCTCTCTTTCTTTTAGCAGGGAAAGGCTGGCTTCCCCTAATCAGCATGATAAGGTCTTTCACCATTTTAAGCATCTGTGATTGTGGGAAGGAAGCAGGCGCTTGAGTTAGGGGCATCGGTTTTTTAGACGTAGCACGTACTCTTGGCTTTAAAAACTCAGTAGTTTTAGAAAGAACTGAAAACACAAAAGACGTCGTTGGTTTGTGTCGAATATCGGTAGTGCGAAGAACTTCCTCAGAAGCTGGTGCCTGCACAGCGGCTCCGGACCCATCCAAGGTAGAGACATCCGCAGGTTCTGTAGTCAAAGAAGAGTCTCGCGGCATACTAGACTCCAAATGGATCTCGGTAGCAGCCTGCAAATCCATCGAAGCGGGCATTAGGGGCTGCGAAAGCGCCTCACTGTGTGCCAGGAACTGGCGACTACCTTAACGGAAGTGTCATTGGCAGTTTTGGACCTGTGCGATCTGTCTCTATCTTTATCCTTACGTTTTTCAGAAGATCGGTAGTCGGATGGCTTACCGAAGTCATTTCGGAATATGGAGATTGAGAACGAAAGTATTTAGCTAGAATAAGGGCCTGATGACGAACAGTTTGGGCGTTGAACAAAGCACAAAACTGGCAGTGAGGTACTTTGTGGTCTGGGCCTAAACAGGTGACGTAGTATGAATGGAAATCTCGGTGTGGTATTTGCTTTCCACAGGCGAGACAATTGTTAACTATTTTTGACATTGGTTAGAGCAAGAAAAAAGGATCCCCAGTGGGGTACTTCGCTTTAGAAGACTTCAACTTCAATTTCGGAAATGAAAACTCAGGTAGCGGCCGACCGGCAGTCATGCGAACTGCTTCAAGCTGCTCAGCAAGAAAGACTGATGTAATGGCGTTGGCTGCCTTATTTTATACCACTGACGACCTGACGTCAGTCCTGGAGTGACAGCAACCGACGCAGAAATACTAAGCCTCTGGTATTCAGGCCGACTGAGGGCTACCCCTGACAGGATAACCCAAGTGTGACGACTGCAACAGTGAAGCATGAAGAACATCTGGCACCCCACCTAAGCACCATGTTCAATCATAGCCTCACCTCAGGCCTTGTGCCCACTGAATTGCGCACAGTGACGGTTATCCCACTCAACAAAGGGGGAGCCACCACGGATCCTTGGAACTACTGCCCCATTAGCCGAATGAGCCTGGTCTGCAAGACCATGGAACGTATCATCATGGAACTTATAAACAAAGACATTGGTAATCTCCAAACTCTGGACCCCACCCAGTTCGGATTTGTAAAAGGCAGATCATGTCTCCTAAACCTGATAGACTTCTTTGAAGCAATCACCAAACCCGTAGACGAGGGTAAGGTGGTTCACACAGCCTATCTAGATCTCGCCAAGGCTTTTGACACCATCCCCCACTCTGGAATTATAGATAAACTCACTAAACTAGGTATAAATCCCTATGTCACAAGATGGATTGCCAACTGGCTCACTGACAGAACCCACACTGTGAAAGTAGCAGACTTCAAATCCGACTTCAGACCAGTGACAAGTGGAGTACCACAGGGTTCAGTCCTGGATCCTCTCCTGTTTGGTATCTACTTTTCTGAAGTACAGGCTAATACAGAAGGTCTTTGGCTAACGAAGTTCTCAGATGACTGCAAACTAGAAGCCATAATCAAAACTCCTAACGATGTGGACATCCTACAAAAGGGCCTCACTGACACAGATGCCTGGTGTCAAAGCCATGGCCTCAAGCTCAATGCCAAAAAGTGCACTGCCACCCCCCTTTAGTAAAAACTCTGTACCCATGAGCTACCACATAGGTGGTAGTCTACTTAACACTGAAAGTGTGATGAGAGATCTTGGGATACAGGTGGTCAGTAGTCTCTCCTTTGATAATCACATCGTCACAGTAGTCGGGAAATCCTTCTATGTGGCACACCTCATCACAAAAGGTTTCTCATCTAGGAAAAAAAGAGGTCATTGTTCCCCTCTACTCATCACTCATTAGACCCATTATAGAGTACAAAGCCCCTTTTGGGATGTACCTCACAAGACATCTACAACAACTGGAAAGGCCGCAGAAATACCTCACAAAGAGGATTACTGGCCTCAAACAGATGTCCTACGCAGACCATCTAAAAAAACTCCAGCTTTACTCAGTCGCATATCGCCTACTCAGAGGCAATCTCTGCCTAACATACAAAGCTATGTCAAACCCAGAGCGGTTCGACATACTCCACTTAAAGAAATCCCAATCCCTCCGAGCTACATGCTCTAGGGACCTAAACCTTGTCACCACAATAAACAGAACATGCTGGAGGGATAGAAACCTGTCCCAGAGACTTCTCATACTCTGGAACAAACTACCTATCTATATCAAACAAAGTTTCTCATAGCAGTCTTTAAGAAAAATCTTGATGATTGGATGGGAAATATGAAATTCACCCCGGGGCCCACCTCTGCGGCTCTGCTTGACTGGGGCACAGGAAAATAATTTTCTTGGGTGACGAAAGCCAGGGTACCTTTTTGGCTAGGCTTATATAGGCCCTAGGGCCAACAGCCTAGTACCTATGAACCTATGGAATGGGGGGGGGGGTTGACAGGTTAGAGAGATGAGCTTTGCGAATTCATAGCTGGTCTCCCTGACTTTCGAGCTCCTTGGGCCCTTCAGGCTCCCTTCTGTGATCAGCTTGCCATTTACTTCTGTAATTGCCCCTGTTCCCTTTTGAAGTTTTTCTCTTGCTTAGGGCAGAAGGGCCAGTCTGTATTAGGGCAGTTTCTGTCATACCTTGGAGATGGAGAATGAAAAGATCTTTAACTGATTGCATCTTTTTCCCCATTCCTCTACCTTCTTAATCATCTTCCCATTTAGTGGTTCAAAGAGAATCTCCTTATCCAATGTGGCATCGAGGAGCTCTCCTTTCACATGTTGTGCTACATGCTGATGTAACTTAACCACAGACCCTGTAACAGCTTCCCTAGAGGAGTGCAGCTGCTAGAATGTACCCACATTTAAGTATCCGCTCTGATTTTTTTAATTCATTTGTTCTGTATGAGTAAAAGCTCAGTTGCCTGTGTATGCCTAAGACAAGCAGAATTCTTTCTCCTTTGTCCTGTGGTGAGCTAGATGGCTTGATTCAAAGAGCCCTCTGTCAATACTTTGAGCATAAAAGAGGGGTTGGTAGGAAGGGGAAACTATCCTTATATAAGATTGAAAACATTATTTTTATATCATTGCCTGTAATTCTTAAACTCTCCTAGAAGATGTCATAACCATCAAAATCAGTCTCTTCCAGGATAAGAACCTGAGAATGAATGAAACAGCTGGTTTAAAAAGTGTCATGGCTAAGTTCTCAAACATATTAAATAAGGCTTCATGGTGGGATGATTTTTTTTTTAATCTGATGTACTTCAAGATAGGACAAAGATGTAAGAAATCATTCATTTATGCAGTTGCTTTTGTAATGTACTTTATTGTGGGCAAGAACAGTTTTTGTTTATTAGAAGATGGTGCTTCACTTTTTGCATGCAGAGTGTGAACATTGCTCACTTCTAATATATGTTGGTACAGAATTGCATAATCCTGTTATGTATATGGCGCACAGAAATGGAGAATGCTATTCCTCTGTTAGATTGTCAGGTACAGAGCTAGCTGGTTTTGTTTTTAGCACTAACTTTTTAATGAGGTGAACAGGTGCAGTTTGTATGGTAAAGTGGCCATATTTAGACTCAGTATGGTACTGGAATGTTACAGGATTGTTATGATTAAACTAGTTACGTACAGAATCTATAAAATGAGCAGACAGCATGACTTGGTTGAGATGTTTTGCCTGAAAATATTATTTTGTATAGTTACATAGCCACTTTAGGGTCTATATTAGAACATCGAAGTTTCAGAACTTCGAATGTTCTAATATCGATCCCTAGTAACTGAAAACTGATAACATCAAAAATTCAGA
Source organism: Protopterus annectens (assembly GCF_019279795.1). Classification (NCBI taxonomy): domain Eukaryota; kingdom Metazoa; phylum Chordata; order Ceratodontiformes; family Protopteridae; genus Protopterus; species Protopterus annectens. The sequence continues at coordinate 1,340,009,237 of NC_056741.1, forward strand.
ACAGCAAATTTTTTCCTAGGGAAAAAAATTGCTGTTCCAAAACACATACACACAACACAAACACACCAAACAAACAGCAATCCACACACATACACCTAAAATTTTACATCTAATCCTACACTAAGCTGTACATACACCACTATCTACCCACTTACCTTAACCCAAACCCTAACCCTAAGGTCCGTCACTATCGCACACATACCTCACCCATGCCCTAACCCTAACTCACCTACCCCGCCCTAACCCTCACGTCCACACATTCGCACACTTACCTGACCTGCGCTCTAAACCTAACTCACCTGACCCACCCTAACCCTCACGTCCACACAATCGCACACTTACCTGAACCCGACCTGTAACTTTCCACCACAGTGTTGAAAATAGCGAAGTGACAGGAACGGACAACCGAACTCTTTCCCTAGGAAAGAATTTGGTTTTCTGAAACTTTGCTTTTTTCAGCTTTTGCTTATTAGGGGTCGATATTAGAACTCTGAACTTCGATGTTCTAATATAGACCCCCACTTTAGGTTATTTCTGGCATTGCACTGCAGCGGGGAAATACAATTTGTGTCTTTCTGTGCCCTTTACCCTTTTTTTACTATATTTTTAACTGTAGTGCTGAAAGACCAGTTGATGATGTACTGATTTTTTTTTTAAACACTGTTCCTTTAGATCATCTTTTGTTTAGTCTGATAGCTATGATGCTATTCTGCATTTAACCCTTTCTTTTATATGGACTGATGGAAGGGAATTTAGTACATAAAAGAAGGTGCTACTGAAATAGTTGAAGGCTTTGTCTAGAGGGATGGTTTTAATACAGTCAGAGAGTTTTGGTTTCTTTTCTTTGAGCATACATAACTGTAAGACATTATTTTTTTCTTTAAGTTTGGTGTTTTTCCACATTAATTAAGTGGTTACTTACTCTGTCAGAGAGAAGACACCTGACTCAGCAGCACTGTTGGTTTTGGATATAACAATCCAACCCAGAGCAGTTACTTTGCCTTTCCTGCAGGAATGACTGATGAGTTGGGTGAGTTCATGTGTTCAGATACATACGTATTGGGTTGTTGTGGTCATTGGAATCTAAATTAAAATCTCCTAGCATGATGATATCAGTTGTTAATGTGATAGCTATGCAACACAGAAGGCCCTCAAATGTATTTATGTTATATGTAGTTTGTTTATTTTTATTATTTGTTTACCATGTGAGTCAGCTGGTTTGTTGACCATTTTCAGTCATAGTCTGGGCTCATAAAGCAATGAAATACATCAATTTACAGCCAACACAATACATGGCATATACATATAACTATAAATGCAACAGGTTCAGAGCAACATATAATATGTTTGGTTCTGCACAGATACAACTATTGTTATACAAATGCACAGTGATCTTTACAAGATAAAACAGCAAAATACTAGGTGCAGAGTTTGAAAATAAGCAAGTCAAACATTATTAACCACTGATACAGTATCAGCTGCAAGTAGATTCAGAAATGAGATGTTCTTTAAAAGTGTCCTCGAAGTTTTTTAGTGTCTTTTATTTTTACCAGGTAGCTTTAGACTGTAGGCACCAGTCTGGAGAAACTCTTTCTGCTACTGTAGTTTTGAACCATGGACTAGAAAGGGAGAAATGGCTGTCTTGTTAGCCAAGGAGGTGGTATGAGTTATCTAACTAGGCAATTTTTGTTTCAATGGTGGCCAACAGCCTTGTTTCAGAACCTTGAAAATTAAAATGTTTACTAGCAAGGTAGCCCTGTTTAAGAGGAATGTAAACTACAATTATGTGCAGCTCGAGAATCAGATGAAATGTAGGGCTGAAGATAGAAATTCACATCTGCCAAAAGAGGTATTTTTTCTTGTTACCTTTAATTCCTTTGACTACAAAAGTGCAACACTTTCTGCTTGTTTATTTGCACACAGTTGCTTCTTCCTGGAGATTAACCTGGGGCCTCCAGACCTCCCTTTTGTCCTTTTGATTGCATTTTTTTTATTTTGCTGCTCTTCTTACCTTTAGGCTACTTCCCTCTCTCTTGCCTGCAGTAGTAGGCTAATTATTTAGTAGGGTACTTCCTGCTACATACGGGAATAAGCAGATGATGCAACTGTTTCATGGCCTACAGTATCTGATTTTTATCCTCCATTTTCTTTTATTTTTTCCAAAATGTTTTTATTCATTTTACAACACAATAACTTATCAGTATAGTAACACAATAACTTAACAGTATAGTAACAAGAAAAAAAACAAATAAACTATATACAATGTCCATAATAACTAAAACGCAATATACATAGAACACTTACTATATTTCTCTAACAGATTAGACAATTTTGTCCAAGCAATTAAATGATCGGTTGTGTTGTTAGTCCTTGCTTTTACAGTAGCAATTTCATTCTTACAAATGTATTTCACAAGATGAATAAACTCAACTTTAAAGACTGAAGTAGATTGGGATTTCCAATTTTTAGTAAAAATTTCCTTGCTGTAGAGAGGATAGACCATAGTACAAAATGTTTGTTTTTTAGGAATGACTTCAGGAACAAGAACATTGCAAAGGATAAGGGAGTCAGAAATTGTACAGTTGTCATTCCATATAGAGCTTTACAAAGATATTTAAAGTCTAACCAAAAATTAGGAAATTATTTTGCAAACAACAACCATATGTATCGAGTCAGCATTGTGGTGTCCACATCTCCAGCATTTCATATAAATTTTCTTGTACATTATTGCTAGTCTATGTGGAGTGAAAAAACATCTATGTAAAAATTTCCATGTGTATACACGCCAGAACAGGGAAGATGTGTATTCCTTCACCGACTGTAAACAAAGTTGTTTTTATCTTTTTCTGAGAATACTTGTCTATTAGCTTCACTTGAAAAATTCCAAAAAGAAACTTTTAGTTATGTACTCACCATAACCTCAGATGTTTGGGATCCATCTCGCCTACATTCTGAACTGATGGGTTCGGAGCCAATCCCTCGGCTCCGACTCGGCACGCTTATGCTATAGAGCGAGGCCTCTTATTGGCTGAGCTATCTTTATCCCAGGATGCACCACCACTAATCCCCCAGATCTTGTTTGTCCGCATTCATGCACACATGCACAACTAGATTATATAACGTTGTTAGATGTTTCAAGATGAAACAACAGGATTCGGACCTTCTGATATCCTCTGATCTCCAAGGAAGGGGGAAGGAGGGTGGGTTATTAGGAATGTAGGCAAGATGGATCCCAAACATCTGAAGTTATGGTGAGTACATAACTAAAAGATGTTATGTGATCCTATCTCGCCTACATTCTGAACTGATGGGACAGCGTCCCTAGCACCTAAATCCCGGGTGGCTCATTGGAAAACACTCCTGAGCACTGTGGAACCAAATGAAGCTCGTCCTCTAAATGCCACATCTAATTTGTAGTGGGAAATGAAGGTGTGCGGGGAAGACCATGTAGCCGCCGCACAAATGTCACTAATAGCGAGCTTAGAATGAAATGCTATCGAAGTAGACATAGCCCTTGTAGAATGAGCCTTGACAGAGGTGGTAAGCTCCTTGTTAGAATAAAAATAAGCTTGAGTAATACACTCCCTGATCCATTTGGCAATAGTGACCTTTGTGACAGCTTTGCCCAATTTGTTATCTGCAAAGGATACAAACAACTGATCTGTTTCCCTCGTTTTTTGGTCCTGTCTAAATAAAAACGTAACTGTCTGTGTACATCTAGTGTGTGGAATATGAACTCCAATTTGTTAGAGTATTTTGGGAAAAAAAAATGGAAGCTCTAACGATTGTTGTAAGCAGAAACTAGAACAAATTTTAGGGACAAAGGAAGGATTTGGCCTGAGGGATACTCTGTCTTTATGAAAAACCAAGTACGGGGGTTTTACAGACAAAGCTTGAAGCTCTGAAACTCTTCTGGCAGAAGTAATCGCCACCAGAAAGGCTGTCTTCCATGATAAGAACTTTACATCACATGTAGCTGCCGGTTCAAAGGGGTAAGAAGTCAAGGCGCGTAACACTATATCGAGATCCCATGGAGGTGCAGGATGAGAAATCTGAGGTCTTAATAGAGCAGCACCTTTCAAGAAGGTTTTACACAATCTGTTGCTCATTAAAGGTGGGTCTATGGATTCATGAAAATTAGAGATTGCTGCCAATTGTACCTTGATGGTAGAAACTGAAGAGCCTTGATTGGAAAGAGAAGTCAAAAATTTTAGTACCTTTGCTACGGGAGTAGAAATGGGGTCCAGGCCCCGGAGTTGAGCCCAAATTGCAAATCTTTTCCATTTGCTAGAATACAGTTTCTTTGTAGCTGACTTATGGGCCGAAGACAATATGTGTACAACATCTGGATCCAATGTATGACTCCTGACTATCGTCAGAAGAGGAGGAGCCAAGCCGTCAATTTTAAGGTGTGCAGGGACTGGTGGGATAGTCCCGACTGGTGAACAAGTAGGTCTGGGATCTGATCCAGGAACCATGGACCTTCCAGTGCATGTCTGCGAAGATAGGGGAACCACGAGGCCAGTAAGGAGCAATTAAGATCATTCTGCTCCCCAAGAGAGATGTCTTTTGAATCACCCTGGGAAGGAGAGGAACTGGAGGGAAGGCATAAAGCAAGCCGGTGGGCCAAGGATGGACTAATGCGTCCATGGGGCTCTTCCCCGGAGCCGGGGTTAGGGAGAAGAACTCTTTGCACTTTGCATTCAGAGGAGTCGCGAAGAGATCGCAACACGGAACTCCCCATTTTCTGAAAATCTGACTTGCCACTGTTATATTCAGTGACCATTCATGAGGAGAGAGGATGGTTCTGCTCAATCTGTCGGCTATCACATTGGACTTGCCCGGTATGTGAGTAGCCACTAGGAAGCGTTTGGTCGAGACTGCCCATTCCCAAACTCTCATGGCTTCTCTGCAAAGAGGATAGGATCTGGTCCCTCCCTGTTTGTTCAGGTACCAGACAACTGACATGTTGTCTGAGTGAACAGCAATTACGCCCTGAGGGAAATAATCGTGAAGGGCTTGAAGGGACAGAAGCACTGCCCTCATTTCTAAGACGTTGATATGAAGTAAAGTCTCTTCCGAGTGCCATTTGCCTTGGACTGACCTGCCCAGGGAATGCCCCCCCACCCCGTCTGGGAGGCGTCCGTGGTCAAAATGGCCGCCGGAGGGGGTAGAACAAAGGGTCGTCCCTGATCCAAGTTGGAGGGCACTAGCCACCAGCGAAGGTCCCGTTTGCAAGATTCCGTTATCCATATGAGGTGACTGAGAGGTAGTTCCTGGAAGGACCACTGAGCTGAAAGAAGCCACTGAAGAATTCTCATGTGTAACCTTGCCAGGGGAACTAGAAGAACCGTGGCGGACATGGATCCTAATAGCTGCAGGACCATTCTGGCTGGGGCTTTGGATCTGGGAAGTAAGGCTCGAACTTGAGCCTGTATGGTTAGTATCCTGTCTGTAGGTAGATAGACCCGCATTTGGTTTGAGTCTATCTCTACCCCTATGAATCTTATGCGTTGAGATGGCAGCAACACAGACTTTAGCCAATTGAAGGTGATTCCAAGGGAATTGCCCAGTGATATAGTGGCTTGTAGGCTCCGCAATAGTAGATGTTTGGAGGTGGCAGTTAGGAGCCAGTCGTCTAGATACGGAAACACCTGGAATCCTAGACTTCTCAGGTGAGCAGTCATGACCGCCAAACATTTGGTGAACACCCTGGGGGCTGTGGTGAGACCAAAGGGCAGCGCACGGAACTGAAAATGACTGCCTCCTAGGCTGAAGCGCAGATGTCTCCTGGACGCTTGATGTATCATGATATGGTAATAAGCGTCCTTGAGATCTATGGAGCACATCCAAACACCCTTCTCCAGCAATGGGAGAATGGTTTGTAGGGTGACCATTTGGAACTTGGACTTTCTGACTCAACGGTTTAGGATGCTGAGGTCCAAGATGGGCCTCAAGTCCCTGGTCTTTTTTGGCACCAAAAAGAATCTTGAGTAAGTCCCTAATCCGATCTGGTCTGCGGGGACCGGTTGGATGACTCCTTTTTGCAGCAGCTTTGAAACTTTTGAGGCTGCGATATCCCGTTGACTGGGTGGCGGGTCCGGGATTTTTCTGGACTGAGGGGGGGGGGGGGGTGAGAGAATGGGATGGAGTAACCTCCGGCTATAATCTGAAGCACCCATCGGTCCTGAGTGATACCTTCCCAGGCCTTTAGGTGCTTCGAGAAAAGACCCCCGACTGGCTCCGGAGCTGCACAGCCGGGCAATCCCTCAGGGACTATGGAAGGCTGAAGAGCCACGAAAGGACTCGCGGTCTCCAGTGTTGCGAGGGCCTCTGCCGCCTCTGGGACGGCGTCTTCCGGAAGAATTTCCCCCTCCTCTGCCTCTGGAAGGGGAATCCTCCTGCTGAGAGGGGTAAGGCTTCTGAGATCTACGGAACCACATTTTCCCTCCTCTTTAGCCTTGGGATAAGGCCGAAGGGAGTGGAAAATCGTGCCCACGGCAGTCAGAGTCTTACCCTCCTGTTCACAGCGGGTTAGTGTGTCCTTTACCTTGGGTCCAAACAGGGAGGACCCATCAAAGGGGGCGTCGGCAAATGAAGACTTAAAGGCCTCCGCGAAATGACACAGATGGAGCCAGGCTTTTCTCCGTAGAGCAATGCCTGTACCGCTGCTCTACGCCTTCGGCCGCATAAGAAATGAGCCTCATGGACGAGTTCAAAATGGACGACATTGTAGCCAGCTGAGAGCCAACCGTCTGGGCCAGCTCCTCAGGCAGGTTACCCAAGAGGGTATCGGATAGCTCCTTAATCAGATCCCTCTGAAATCCGGTAAAATGTGTAAGGTAGTTCAAGGACCTCAGTGTAAAGGCCGCTGAACTGAGGGTGCGCTTTCCGTACCGATCCATGCTCCTAGACTCCTTATTAGGAGGATGGACGGACGTCGAAGCCTCTGCTACATCTTGCTGGGTAGCAGATGCCACCACCAAAGCATCTACAGCCACACCTTTAGTTAGGAACTCTCTGTCAGGGGGCGCCGAGAGAAATTTGTTCGGACGAGCAGGCACCGGTTCCACAGAGTCTGGGTGTTCCCACGCCCTTCGAGAGATCAAATCCAAGAGCTCGTCGAAGGGCAGAGACACCCAGGAGGCGGAGGGCTGAGCCCCGAAGGCCTTCAGGAACACCGACTCATCAGCAGAGGGAGGTTTGGACTGCCAGCCGCCTCGTTGTTTTAGGGCTTCCAAGATGTCTGCAAAGGAGACATCATCTGAGGACGACTTAGGGGACCCTTCTGCATCATCGAGATCAGTGTCAGATGTCAGAGACTCATCAGGGGAGTCAACGTGCTTCCTCTTGCACGATCTTTTCCTGGGGGGTTCTTCCGAAGAGGCTTCAGAAGGACCTCCAGGAGGGGGAGAAACCCCAGCGGGGGTAACCTGAGGCCCGGGGGCTCCGCTGTCTAAGGACAGGGGGACTGCCAACAACCCAGTTTCCGTATGCAGGGGAGGATCTGGGGAAACTGTGGAGGTAGCCAAGGAAGATTTGGCTAATGCACTCCTCATAGCCCTGAAGGCGGGACCACCAGAATCCTGGGAGGGTCCCACCTCCGTGGCCACGACAGTGGACGGCACTCCCGCCGCCGACGCACCAAGAGGGAGACTTGGGACCGAAAGCATCAATCCCGAAGCCTCCCCCCCAGGGCCGAAGGAAGAAGTCCATGTACTGAACTCCGACCCAAGAGCCGGAGTTGGAGCAAGGGTCAGGCCCGACCCTAACACCTCCACAGGTTCCACCAGCACCGGCTCCAATGGTGCCGAAGCTGTTGGAGGAGGAATCACAGTAGGGGAGTGGACCATCGGCTCCGAAGCCAAATGGGCTGGAGCCGAAACTAGCTTTTGGAACACCGGAGACTGGAAGAGTCGAAGGAGCACCCTGTCGATGTCCGAATCAGACATCTTGGATGATCTAGAGGATACCGATCGGGCCCAAACCGATTTCTCCATCGGCTCCGAAGGGCTCGGGGACCGGCTCCGAATGGACTCAACAACTATCGGCTCCGAGGAAGGTTTCAAGGAAATTTCCCTCGGTGCCGATAAGGACTTCGGCTCCGAGGGGGAAGAGTCTGAGCCAGTAATCCTTATCGGCTCCAATATCAGTGGAGCCGATGAGGGTGACCCGCCTCTCGATGCCCCAGACCTCGGCTCCAAAACCAAAGGGGTCGAGGCTGGAGGCATCGAGGCAGACCGTTCCGACCTCGGCTCCGAAGTCCGTGGAGCCGATGGAGAAGTCTGCTTAGATTTTTTAGCGATCGGTTCCGACTGACTGGTCGGAGCCGACGCTTTCTTCTTTTTAGAAGGAGACGGAGAGGAAGATAAAGCCTCCTCGAAGGAAGGCTTGATTAATCCCTTGAGGATTAATTTGTTCTTCCTCTCCTGGAGGACTCTAGAAGAGAACACGTGGCACACACTACACAACTCTTGTAGGTGCTTAGCACCTAAGCAATAGACGCACGAGGAGTGGTCGTCCGTTATGGACATTTTAAAACCACACCTCGTGCATTTCTTAAACCCGGAGGGTTTGTGTTCTTTAGACATAACTGCTTTACCACAGAACCTAACTAAGTGAAAAAACACTAAACTTAGTCAAAAGGTAAAGTTAAATTATAAAATATATACATATTGTTTTTTTTATCACACTAAATAGTTAAACAGACAAAAAGAAAAGAAAAGAAAGTCAAGACCCTCTAACTTAAACGGGTGCTTGACCCAAGAAAGATATACCAACAGCAAAGCAACAGGGGAAGGCCCCTCTAACTAAAACGGGAAACCTTTCCTGACTAAAAAAATCACGAATTTTCCAACAGAAATTCACCAATCACACTAATATGACAACAATAGCTGTTAAAACAGCTTTTGGGTTCAAAGTAAGGAAATTTATGACAGGAAAAGCCTAAATAAATAGTACTTAGCCCAGCCAATGTTGAGACCACGTCTAAGCTTGTTAGCGGCAAACGAGATCTGGGGTATTAGTGGTGGTGCATCCTGGGATAAAGATAGCTCAGCCAATAAGAGGCCTTGCTCTATAGCATAAGCGTGCCGAGTCGGAGCCGAGGGATCAGCTCCGAACCCATCAGTTCAGAATGTAGGCGAGATAGGATCACATAACATCATCTGTTTTGCTAAAATCATTTCTCTGATTTTTATAAATAACAAATATGGTAAGTATTCTTGGGTGAGCTATTAATAACTGTTGAGATAAAATCCAAGATTTTTAAGTTGCTTTTATTGTATGACTCTAATGACGGTATGAGCTTAGTATACATAAAATCATTATAAGTTTGAATGTTCAGAAAACTGCAATTTTGCAAACTATATCTGCTGATCAAATAGTCTGCAGAACTTATTTTATTAACTGAGAGAAATGGATTCCAATATAATAGGTCACCCTTCTTAAATTCTAACATTTTCTGGGTACAATACAATAGGAACCATAATTATTAATAAATTCTTACCTAATTGATTAGAAAACATAAGCTTTTTAAACAGCAGCAATATTCGGTTTATAAGAGGTGTGAGAACAAGTTTTGACCTTTTGCTTTGAATGTATATTTTTAAAATCCATATTAAGATGTTTGCATGTATTTCAGAATATGGCTTAAGCAACGTCCTATTACTATTAAGAAGTAAGGTTTCATGTACTGATTTCCAATATGATGTACAAGAAGTATTATTCCAAAGCAACACTATGTTAATAAATGTGGAATTTAAATAAAAATCAATATTTGGAAACCCTATACCTCCTTCATCTCGGCTTGTGGTGTGCCAGAGAAGAGAAATTCTTATTTTTTTGGGACACCAAAGGAAGTTCACGTTATTAATGTTCTGTTTAATTTTGAGAGATGGGGGAATTATCAGAGCTTGGTCAACGAATAAGATTTTAGGTAACAGTATCATTTTGATTAAAGTTACTCTGTCTTCAAATGTGAAGAAGAGTCTGTTCCAACTGTCTATTAGACTAGTAATTTAGTTTATAATTGTTGGTAATCAGATCTGAGTGATTTTTTTATAACTAGATTCAATAATGATAACTAGATATTTAATATACGTGCCCTCCCAGTCTATGTCTCTTTTTGATCTAAGTTTCGTAGTAACATTTTTATTTACTAGAAGTGCCTGAGTTTTGCTGTGATTGAATTTTAGACCAGACATATTTGCAAAGAAGTCTAGATTTTTTAATAGGTGATCTACTGAATTTTCAATATCATTAGAAGTTATTAGAAGGTCATCAGCAAACAGTTGTATCTTGGGGAATAATTTGTCTGACACTTTATATCCTTTAACACTGTCATTATTTCTAACAAAATTTGCAAGAGGCTCAACAGCCAGGGCAAAGAGTAATGGGGAGAAGGGGCACCCCTGTTTAGTACCGCTTAATATTTTGAAAGGGCTAGATAGATAAGATTCGATCTTTACTTTGGCTATGGACTTTTCATATATATTTTTTTAATTAATCCTATAAAGTTTGGGGAGAAACTGTATTTTGTAGAGTTTTAAACACATATGGCCACATATGGCCAACATAGGGAGTCAAAAGCTTTAAATATATCAAGGCTCAAAATAGAAAGCTCATTTTTTTCTTATTTGCTAAGTCTATTGAGGACAGTAATCTGATTACATTGTCTTGTACCTTTCTGGTTTTGATAAACCCAGTTTAGTCTTCACGAATTAATACTGAAAAAATATTATTTAATCTGTATGCTAAGATAGATATGAATGTCTTGTAGTCGATGTTAAGCAAAGAGATTAGCATGTGCAAAGGTTTGGCTCTTTATTTGCTTTTAAGAACTACAGCAAACATCCCTCCCTTCCTGTATACTGAGCAACTGCCAGGTACTTCCCAATTCTGAATCAAGTAGTCCTGCAATGGAGGATGAACAGCTTTAGTGAACAGGCACATTTCAGTAGTCTACAGCATACTTCATCACAATGTGACACAGACCACAGCATAATCCATCTGCTGCGCAATTAAACAATACACAAACATGTAAATGAATTATATTCAAATAAAAAGTAAAAAAAAGGAAAATGGAGAAGGATAAGATTTATTACAAAAATGTATAATGCTTAGCATAGAGTGCAATAACAAACAGCTGTCTACACTCAAGAGAAAATGAGCGACAATTAGTAATCATAAAAGCTACAGAAAAGTACGTTTATCTGTGTTCTACACTGACTAGATTAGGGACTGAAAGAGAAATGCTCACTGAACTGAAAGTGCTCCTCAGCAAGATGGAAGCTTCACTTATATAAGGAAAGTACAGTTGTATACACCTACCATAAATGTAGATGTTCGAGTGTCTTCACTGTTGCAGTCATGGCTGTAGGGTTCTCCCCTGCCGGCAGGCAGTCCTCGGTCGGCCAGAATCCCAAAGTCTGGGTCCGGCGTCGGCTGTTCAACCATGCTCCCTGACATCAGAGCGCTAGGAGTACAAAGCTGACAGCCGACGCCATCTTCTCCAGTTTTTCTTGCCCCAGATGTCAGGAGTCCCAAAATGATAAAGGTCCCATACCCTTTGCAAATACACCTCAGAAGAATGTTGAAAAAAGGAACCATACAAAAGTAAAAATAAGAGGGGACAGGAGGGAGGGAAACCCAGACTGCAACAGTGAAGACACTCGAACATCTACATTTATGGTAGGTGTACACAACTGTACTATGTTCATTGTGTTTCACTGTTGCAGTCATGACTGTAGGGTAGAATGCCAAAGCTGAAAGAAAGGGAGGTGGTCATAAAGAAGAAGGGGCGGCTAAAAGGCCCTGCAAGACTGCAGAGGCAAAGCCTGCCCTAGATTTAGAGTAGAGAGGTAGATTGTAGTGCTTAGAAAAAGTATGCACTGAACTCCAAGTTGCAGCTTCCAAAATGTCTTTGGTAGGAACTCCCCTGAGGAAGGCCGCAGAAGTGGCAGCAGCTCTGGTGGAATGAGTCCGTATACTCCCTGGGATTTGCTTTCTATGGTGTGAATAACAAAATCTGATTCCATGAGCAATCCATTTAGAAATGGTCTGTTTTGAAATGGCTTTACCTTGGGAACTTGAAGCATAAGAAACAAACAATTGTTCTGATTTTCTGATGTCCTTGGTTCTGTCCAGGTAAAAACGTAATTGTCTGTGTACATCCAAGGAATGTAAGATCCTTTCCCCTTTATTTTGAGGAGTGGGGAAAAAAGTTGGCAAGTGGATAGTTTGATTTAAAGCCACTTTGGAAACCATCTTAGGCATGAAGGTAGGATTAGTCCTCAAAGATACTCTGTCTTGATGAAAAATAATATATGGTTCCACAGCCATAAGAGCTTGTAACTCTGAAACTCTCCTGGCAGAGGTTAGGTCTAACAGGATAGCTGTCTTCCAAGATAAAAACTTGATGTCAGAAGAGGCAGCAGGCTCAAAAGGAGACAAGGTTAGTTTTTCCAAAACATAGTTGAGATCCCAAGCAGGAATGGGAGGAGATCTAGGAGGTCTTAAATTCTTAGCTCCTCTGAGAAACTGTCTCATGAGCTGGTGGGAAAAGATTGGAGGGTCTGTATTATAATGAGCAGAAATAGCAAAGGCATGTATCTTAATGGAAGAGAAAGAGAGACCCTTATGTACGAGATCTGTCAAGTAAAGTAAACCTGAAGAAATGTTCGGAAGAAGAGGATCAGAATCCTGAGCCTGCATCCAGGAACAAAATCTTTTCCATTTTCCTGCATAAGATTTTCTAGTGCTAGGATGTCTGGCTTCTAAAATGACATCCATAACCTGCTTGGGTAGGAAAGAAGAAATCAAAGGCCCTGAATTAACCAGGCCGCCAAGCTGAGAGTTCTGACATGAGAGTGTAGAACCTGACCCTGATGTTGGGACAGAAGGCTCGGAGACTGAGGTAAAATCCAAGGGGCTCCAGACATAGGTGTTTTAGAGTTGGGTACCAAAACTGTCAAGGCCAATTTGGGGCTAGCAAGATTATCATCTTGGGCTTGTCCTGTTTTATCTTTAATAATACCCGTGGAAGAAGAGGAAGAGGCGGAAAGGCATATCCCGAGAGGTTCCTCCAACTGAATGATAGGGCATCCACTTTCCAAGCTTCTTTGTGGAAAGTCCTGGTGCAAAAATTCTGTAGTTGATGATTGAGATGGGATGCAAAGAGGTCTATGTGAGGACATCCCCAGACTGCTGTTATCATCCTGAATATTTTGGTGTCCAGCATCCACTCGTGTGGATACGAAAGGTTTCTGCTCAGACTGTCTGCCAGGAAGTTTTGCTTCCCTAGTAGAAACTGAGCCTGAAGGTCCAGATTGCAAGCTAGAGCTGTGTTCCATAGATCCATGGCTAGTCTGCAAAGGGGGTAGGAATGAGATCCCCCTTGCTTGTTTATGTACCGCATAACTGTGGTGTTGTCTGTCCGTATTAGTAGTTGTCCTGGTTGTAGAAGATTCCTGAAGGCCATTAGGGCTTTCTGAACGGCTAACATTTCCTTTAAATTGATATGCAGGTGCTTCTGATCCTTTGTCCAAAGGCCCTGCAGACAGTTGCCCTGAAAATGGGCTCCCCAAGCATAATCCGACGCGTCCGTGGTTAGAATCTGAGTGGCAGGAGGCAGACAGAAGGGTTTCCCTTTGTTTAGAGTACATGCCCTGGACCACCAAAGAAATTCATTTTGAAGGCAAGGCAGGACGGAGATCAGTATGTCTAAACTGTGGCAATGCTGAGACCATACACTTTTTAGGTACCACTGTATTTTCCTCATCTGTAGTCTTGCATATGGTATGAGAAGGATGCAGGAGGCCATGTAACCCAGAGCCTGCAGGAATCTCCTTGCAGATAGTTGAGTTAAAGTTGCCAAGGTTTTGAAAGTTGAAGCCAGCTGTAATTGTTTTTCGGATGTCAGAAATGCCATCTGGGTTGTGGTGTTTAGAAGAGCACCCAGAAAAGTTATCTGCTGTGAGGGTGTCAAATTTGACTTTTTTATGTTTACAGAAAATCCCAGGAACTTGAGGAGGTTTTGTACAAACTCTAGATACTGGAGTAAAACATCCTTGCTGTCTGCCTGAATTAGACAATCGTCCAGATAAGGGTACATTTGAATTCCCTTGAGTCTGCAGTAAGCTACTACTGGAGCCAGGCATTTGGGGAAGACCCTGGGCGCAGTAGACAATCCAAAGGGCAGTGCAGAGAATTGAAAGTGCCTCGATCCGGCCTTGAACCTGAGGTATTTTCTGCGTTCCTGCCTGATGGGAATGTACAAATATGCCTCCTTTAAATCCAAAGTTACCATCCACGCATCTTTGGATAGCATTGGAAGTAGCTGCTGTAGAGTAAGCATCTTGAATTTTGGAATTTCTAGAAAGGTGTTCAAGACTGACAGATCCAGAATGGGTCTCCATGAGTTTTGCTTCCTGGGGACTAGAAAGAGCCTTGAGTAAAAACCTTGTCCCATCTCTGAAAGTGGAACCAGTTCTATGGCTTTCATAGCCAAAAGTGCTTCCACCTGGTTTAAGGCCTCTGTCCATTGATGTTTTGGAAGGTCTGGACATCCGCTTGGCCTTGGCAGGGTATGAAAATGGAATTTGTAACCTCTTAAAACCACATCCAGAACCCACTTGTCTTGGGTTATATGAGTCCAATTTTGATAAAAAAGAGAGTTTTCCTCCGAGAGGGGCTTCCAGGCAAGAAGTTCCTGCAGCCCAACAGAGGGAGTCATTGAGTTTGTTTCCTATGAGTTTGTGACCTATCCTCTCCTCCCCTAGGGGTGGAAGCAGTCCACTGTCTTGGTCTATAAGTAGCTTGTGTTTGAGGCCTTCCTCTGGAACATCTATATCTACCCCTCTGAGGCCTGTCTGAAGTGGGAAAGGACCAATTTTTAGAAGGCCAATTCCTGCTAAATCTTGGTGGCTGTACTTGTAAGAAATCTTTAACTGTTTGCATGGATTTCGCCTTATCCTCCATCTTTTTAATCACCTCTTCAGCTTTTGATCCAAACAAAACATTATGCTGAACAGGAGCATCCAATAATTTAGCTTTTACTTGTTCTGGCAAATGTTGTTCCTTTAGCCATGCATGCCTTCTAATGACTGTGCCGGAGGCAGCAGCCCTACAAGAAGCCTCCAAGGCATCAAATCCACAGTGTAAACCATGCTTCCCAACTTGTTCAGTGGCATGCAATAAGTCATGTAATTCCTTATCATCTGCACAGGCAGAAATGGAAGCAAGCTTTTGTTTTAAAACAGACAAGAGAAATTGCTGGTATTTCAGCATATGAAACTGACAGTTTAAAGCCCTAATGGACAAAGTAGCAGAAGTGTACACTTTTTTGCCCCATCTTTCTAAAGATCTAGAATCCTTTTCAGTGGGAATGGGGTTTTTGGCAGAAGCGGCCTTAACTCCCTTAGGACCCTGAGAAATGGTTTCAGGGTCAGCAGAGGGGTTCTTGTATAAAAACTGGTGGGAATCAGGAACCCTGTAATATCTATCAGGCTTAACAGGAGCAGGAGGAAAAGAGTCAGGGGTTAAGTTAGCCTCCGAAAAATCATCATCCACAATATCCAAAACAGGAGGAATAGCCAGGGGTCTATGTTGGGGGGGGAAGAAGAAAATCCCTTAGTCTTTTCTTAGATTCCGAATACTCCTGTCCTTCCCAGTGGAAATGTTCCCTCATTGCATGCAAAGTTTCCCCAAAAGAGAAATCCTCAGGGGGAGAAGCTGAAGGAATGGATTCCTCAGCATCAGAATCCTCATAAGGAGGGAAAGAATATTCCTGGTCAGAAGAGGAAACTGAAGAAACAGAAGCCTGATCAGAGGAATCATAATAAACATCCTGCCTTGACCTTTTATCTGGAGGGGGATGTGAACCCCTAATCATAGTAAGTAAATCCTCCGCCATCTTGAGTAACTGTTTCTGTGACTTGGGAGCCGGTACAGAAGAGGCCTGTGTTGCAGTCTTTGATTTAGAAGGAGTCTTTGCCTTTGTCTTTGGCTTTGCCTTTATAAGAAGCTGAGTAGGCCTGAAAACCCCTTCGGAAGCCGGTACCTGAACAGCGGCTCCGGACCCATCCGAAGGAGCATTGTCCGAAGGTCCTGCAATTGAAATATTTAAAGGCCTGGTTGGCTCCTCATGAGAGTCCGTTTCGGCCATCGGTTCTGAAATGGCCGACGACAGGGGCTGCAAAAGCGCCTCACTGACGACGGCCGAACCTGAAGCTGGCTCCGCCAGCGCTATCATCAGATTTGGACCTCGGAGGCCTGTCTTTATCCTTGCGGCGTTTGTGAACTCCGGTAGCCGGAACCGTATCCAATGACATTTTGTAGTTAAAGCGCCTACCGAAGTAATGAAAAGCAAAATCGTACCTTCGTTTAATTGTACGTTGATTGAATCTAGCACAAAACCGACAACTAGCTACGTCGTGGTCAGGGCCTAAGCAAGGAATACAGTAAGAATGAAAATCCTTATGAGGTATTTGCTTCCCACATGAAATGCAATTATTAACTTTTTCTGATATCGGAGTGGAGCAAGAAAAAAGTTTCCCCAACGGGGTACTTAGCTTTGAGTGGAGAAGAAAGTCTTCGGACTGAAGTTTATCAGAAAAAATCATCAGGAGTCAGCCAACCGGCACTTGCGAACTGCTATCACCGCACGGCAAGAAAGACTGGAGAAGATGGCGTCGGCTGTCAGATTTGTACTCCTGGCACTCTGACGTCAGGGAGCATGGTTGAACAGCCGAAGCCAGACCCAGACTTTGGGATTCTGGCCGACCGAGGACTGCCTGCCGGCAGGGGAGAACCCTACAGTCATGACTGCAACAGTGAAACACGATGAACATCTAAGTATCGGGTGGAAGGCCAGACTGCCTGCAATACCAGCTTCAATAAAGAGGTACAGCTGTACTGCAGGCTTTGGGAGACAAGGGGTGGGAGAGGCTGGGAAAACTCACATGCACAGCTTCGGACAGTCTAGGCCATTCTCCAAACTCCTGTGGAAGTAGCTCATGGTGTTCTATGTTCAAAAATATATTTAGTTCCCTGGCAGGATGATGGCCCTGCAAGGCAGTCCCTCATACTAGTATTTGTGCTTGGTAACAGAGCTGTTTAGCTGGTTGTGAAGGATTATACAACCATCTGAACATACAAAGCTGATATAAGTACACTTTTTTTGCACTTGCTGTGTTTCACTGATAGTTAAGAAAACTGTACTGTATTTATTTATGTGTTTCATTGAATATTGATTGAATAATGGTGGGCTCTTTCTCTGCAGGTTGTTGTTCTCACCCTCACACCCAAGTATTCTTAAACTTGGTGGCTTTGGAACTGCCCGCACCTGCTGTAAATTTGTCTTTAGACACTCCTCTCAGCCCCATCGCATTTGCTCACTCAACTGAGTACAGGAAGATCATTTGTGAAGGAATAATCACCCCCATGCTCCTCTGATTTCAGACACTCCTGCCAGTCCCTTCTCATCAGCTCTGTCTACTGTGTACAGAGAGAGAATTTGGGAAGCCCAACCCCCTTAGTTTCTTAATTTTGAATTATCTTCTGTTTCCTCCCTCTCCACTTAAAACAAAAAAAAATGTTTTACACTTTATTCAGCTGCTTTTACTGTAACTGTGATCTACCTACTTTATTACCTTATTTTGCTTTGTTGTATGCTCTTAAGTGTTCAAGTGCTCTTATTCTGCTGCACTTATTACTGCTTGCTAGTAGCCTGATTAAATTTATCTGCTATTCTAAGCATCTTAGTTTTGGTTTTAGCACTTGTGCTTCAGGCCAGTTATTTTACTTTTTAGGTTTTTGTGGTCTACACTCTTGTAGACAAATCCTTATCAAAACCCTCTCTCCATAAGTCCTCCAAGTATTCAGAATACTATGTCTGGACAATTCCCATCAGTTTCTCCTGCCATATTGATCAACATGGACATAATGAGAAAGTGTAACAACTGCCTCATGTTCGCTGACAGCCCTCTTATCCTAGCACATAATTCTTCTACTTGCGAGAAATGTATCTACATCAGTAACCTGGAATCCATGTTCTCTTGCTCCACTGTCAGTACTCCTGACAAAAAGGAGATTGCCAACACAAACACCACACCACCACGTCACATAGGCAAGCACAACATACACCCAACTACACCGAGGTCCTCAATAAAAACTTACCTAAACAACAGAGACCTCCAAAACACACTCACAAACATTCCACACACAACACCAAACATATCACACACAGCAGAAAACACACCAGTGTCTCAGAAACACACACCATAAGGCATAACAATACACCAACACAGCCCATAAGGCATAACAATAAACCAAACATACTAGTCACTGGCTACTCGGTTGTGAGACACACTGATGTCCCCCTCACTAGGCTCGACAAGGAGAAGGTCACGGTCAGTTGTCTGTCAGGCAACAGAATCCACCACATCATGCATGAACTTAAGTCTCTCCACAACATGTACAAGTATGACTCTGTCATTGTCCACGTTGTTGTAAATGACTTGAGACATACCTCCCTGGACTATATGAACAGAGACTTGACTGAGCTCTCAGAGTATGTGTCCCAGGCAGGTATGACCCTAGCCCTAAGCAGCTTCCTACCCTCACCAAGAATGATACCACAACGCCAACAAAAATAACTGGACTTCAGCAATTAGCTTAATTTCAGGTATCTTTCCAAGGGGATCCAGTATGTGTCTGCCTCGGAAGACGTAGTTGACAGGCCTCGACACTTTACCACAGATGACCTCCACCTGTCAACCCTGGGATTCCAGATCCTGGCAAAGGCTCTTGCCTCCCCCACTTAGTTCAGGGCTGTGGAGAGCACCCCTGCCTTACCAGGCTATACCTCATTCCACACATTCCAACCCCAAAATGAAGTCGGGAAGACTAAGGGGGGGTGGAGTCTCTACCTTCATTAAGGACAGGCACACCTCCAGACTGGTTTGCCAGCATGATGCACTGGAATTACTCCAGGTGCAACTGACAATTGGCAAGACACCCATCCAAGTTATAGCCAGCTATAGACACCTCTCCATGACTCAGGATACCCGCTCCTCTTACCTGGTCCTACAGTACTTGACTCCATCAAGGTACTCCCTAACACCCTGATCCTTGGTGACTTCAACTACTCCACCACAGACTGGGTGAACTATTCTTGCATTAATAATCTCACCCAATGATTCCTTGACTTCATCAGTTCTAATGCACTAGACCAACTCATCTCATCCCCCCACAAGAGGAGATAACATTCTGGACTTGGTTCTCAATAAACATGGGTGACTACTGCACCACTCCCATAGTATGTTCTTCCCTGGTGAGATCACATCATCAGTCTGTCTCATTTGAAGTTTCTATTCCACCCCCCTCCCCCGCCGTAACCAGGCTAAAAAAATTCTCAAAAGCTAACTACAGCCTCCTAAGGGAGGGTATCAGTAGCTTCACACCACCGCCTCCCCTCAGAGGTTGCACACAATTATGCTGAACAGTACGTTAATGCAGTACATAAGCAGCTGTACAACTGCATGAACTCAGCCATACCCAACAGCACTAAAAAAACCTGCTCCTCATGGAAACACAGACCTGTCTGGTGTACATCCTCTAGCAACAGGCTTTACAATAAAAGGAAAAAACTGCTGTCTAAGGGTAAAAAGGAACAAATTCCAAATTGGAAAAACACCCTGCTCAGTCTCAATCAGCAAATTAGATCACTAGTGAAAACCTGCAAAGCCAATTATGAATTGAAACTAGTCTCCAAAACAAAGGGAAACCACAAAGCCTTCTTCAGTTACATCAGGAACCTCCATGGTAAACCCCAGGTTTGTTCCGAATTAGTACTTAACAGTACCACTTACACTGATCCTGTTGACTTAGCCAACCTACTAGCAGACAGGTTCAGTGCAAACTTCACCCCACCATCTGCGATACTTGTTCCGCACCTCACAACTCCATAAATCAAGTGTTAAAGGCCCTATCCAAGGTAAAGAACACAGCTTCCATGGGACATGACAGTATCCCAGGCTGTATTCTGCACCATCTCTAGCAAGAACTAGCTTCATCATTCAGCACCCTATTCAACCACAGCCTAAGTGCAGGCTTTATTCCAGCAGAGTGGAGAACTGCTGTTGTCATCCCCTTGCACAAAGGCGGTGCCACGACTGACCCTGGAAACTATCACCCCATTAGTTTGACAAGTCTGATCTGTAAAGCTATAGAGTATTATTGTGGATCTCATATAAACAAAGACATAGACAATCTCCAAGCACTGTACCCCACCCAGTTTGGATTCATCAAGGGTAGATCTTGCCTGTTGAAACTGGCTGACTTCTTTGAGACTGTCACCAAGGCCCTGGATGAGGGAAAGTCAGTACATACAGCTTACCTTGACTTGGTCAAGGCCTTTGACAAAATCCCCCACTCAGGCATCATCGAAAAGCTAACACAAATTCGTATAAATCCCTGTTTCATCAGGTTGGTGGCTAACTGGCTCACCAACAGGACCCATAAGGTCAAAATAGGCCTCCACCTCCGACAGCAGACCTGTCACTAGTGCTGTTCCCCAGAGATCTGTCCTGGGACCCCTACTATTTGGCATCTACTTCGCAGAGGTTCAGGCAAAGATAAAAGGCCTGTGGCTGACCAAGTATGCAGATGACTGCAAGTTGGGTACTGTCACTGACTTCCCAAATTATGTTAACATACTGCAAGAGGGACTCACAGCAACAAATGACTGGTGCCAATGTCATGTCCTTAAATTAAATGCAAAAAAATGTAGTATCATACCATTCGGCAAAAACACGGCTCTTTCTGATTACCACATCAACGGCAACCCTCTAAGCATACAACCTGTGGTGATAGATCTGGATACTCAGGTTGACAACAATCTCACATTCGACCATCATGTAGCAGCAGTAGTCAGAAAAGCCTTTTATTTGGTTCTTCTCATAAGTGAAGGGATTGCATCCAGAAAAAAGGAGGTTATTACCTCTCTGTACTCCTCCCTCATTAGGCCAACAATTGAGTATAACTTCCCGTTTGGTATGTACCTCTCCAAACACCTGCACCAACTGGAAAGGCCACAGAAATATCTCACAAAGAGAATCCATGGCCTCCACCACCTGTCCTATGTGGACAGGCTCAAATCACTATCACTCTACTCTGTATCATAGATTGCTCAGAGGTGATCTGTGTCTTGCCTACAAGGCGATATCGGACCCTGCCCTACTAGAGATGCTTCATATCCATAAGTGTAACTCCTTGCGCATTACCAGCTTGAAAGGCCTAAATCTAGTATGTGACATCAACAAAACCTACTGCAGAGACAGGTTTGTCTCCCAGAGTCTGCCCTGTCTCTAGAATAGACTTCCCATACATGTCAAAGTACCTCGCCGACCCTCTTCAAGCACAACCTTGATGAGTGGATGGGAAACCACAAATTTGTCCTAGAGGTTCCATCGGTGTCCTTCACTGACAGGGGCGACAGGTGCTGACTAAGGTATCTTTTTTGGGGATAGACCCTTGGCTGGGCTTGTAAGGGCCTCAGGGCCATTAGCCTAGTTACCTCCTATGATCCTATGCCACCCTACAGGTGCACAGCTTCGAAACCATGTAACTCTACCCTGTATGTCAGTCACAGCCCTCTACTGCAATACAAGCAGTCTCAGTCAGCAACTTTCTTCCTTATGAAATAACAGTTTTCTCTGTTGTTTCAAGTCAAACACAAAGGTGGAGTTGTTGCATCAAAGAATATCAGCCAGACTCTGCTCCCTGCTGTATCCTCAGGTAAGTTAGGGCTATGCTCAAAATCGGTAATGAGATTCTTCAACACAGAATGTTATAGATTCTCAGTACCTCTTCCTGGCATAGTTAGACCACTTTTAACTCATTATTGTGGGGGTAATGAACTACATACTCCTCCCTCCCACAGCACCATTAGAAGATGCCACAACATGACAAAATCAGTATGTAATTTGACAGCTACTCAGCATACAGAGCATAAAAATATGGATTTTTTTTGTTTTTTCCCACACTTAATAAATACAGCTTTACTGGTGTAGCCAAAGACAAAAATGACATATTTTAGAATCAGAAAACCAACTTTACCCTATAAGAACAGAGTTACAGCAAAAGGAAATTATAAAAACAAAACAAAAAAAACTGCAGATGATCTTTAACATCCTCAGGAAGGCACTACAGACTCATCCAGGAATATTTCCTGATAACAGAACCTGTAACACAGCCCTAGAGATGCTGCATCCACAACGTGCTCAAAATCTGACTGCATGCCAGCCCACCTGCTGTATAGTTCAGACTTGACTCAAATATTTAAAGTTAAGGGTATCATCCTGCAGCCCACCATAAGCTTCCAGGCATTTTTTCCAATTAAGTGGGTCTGACAGTTTAGGGCTAGGATATGTAAACTTTCTTCTCAGACCACTCCAACATTCTGCTCTCCCATTATTAATAAGGATGTTAAAATTTGGAGAGAGTTTAGCTACCTTAGAAGTATCCAGAGACATCGTATCTCAAGCTGCTATTCTGCTATAGGATGATTACAGAAGAACTTTACAAGGGTCGTGTTTTCTGCAAAATCAATCCAGTCTCCTGAGAATAGGGGAAGGACTGGAAGTTCAACTCCAAAGATGCCACCTCAATGGCATCCAACAGGACTTCCTGAACTAGAGACATAGCCATAATTTTCTGAATGCTCAGTACTAGGTTTAAATATCCCTTCTGGGATATGGATTCATCTTGGAGATAACATTTGAAGTGCATCCCCAAATTAAATTGCCTCTGCATGAGAACCAACAGAGGAAATGTCACAATATGTTGTACCAAGGGGAACTGCAGCCCAGTTCTTCCTATTCCTTAGAATCAGGAGTTTTGGACCCTGACTGACATCCTTCAGTTTTTTAAAGGAAGGAACTCTTGATGCAGATGGTTGTTCTGGGTCTGGGTGTAGGCTTTGAATAAATTAGAAGATGCCCTAAGCCAACCTAAGAAAGTACAGTTGTGTACACTTACCATAAATGTAGATGTTCGAGTGTATTCACTTTTGCAGTCATCACCTGTGGGTTATCCCTGCTGTGGTAGCCCTTGGCTGGCCTGAATACCAGAGTCAGTGTTTTTCTGCTTTGGCTGCCTTGCTTTATAGCACTGACGACCTGACGTCAGTCAACAAGCGACAGCAGCCGATGCCATTACATCAGTTTTTCTTGCCCTAACCATTCAGAAGCCCAAGGAAATATGGTAAAGTGGTCCTGGTGGCTAAAAGCCACCATAAAAAGCTTATGCATCCCTAAGGAAAGAGGATACAAGGGAGAAGGAGGGAAGGAAACCAGGACTGCAACAGCGAATACACTCGAACATCTACATTTATGGTAAGAGTACACAACTGTATTATGTTCTCCGTGTTTCACTGTTGCAGTCATCACCTGTGGGAGGATTCCCAAAGCTGAGGAGAGGGGTGAAAGAATTAGTTAGAGACCTAGGCATGGGTAAGTATGCTCTGCAGAACTGCTGAGGCAAACCCTGCCCTAGCTTTAGACAAAAGAGGTAGGTGGTAATGCTTTGTAAAGGTATGGACAGAGGTCCGGGTGGCAGCTTCCAAGATGTACCTGGTGGGAACTCCTCTGACAAATGCTGTGGAAGTGGAGGCTGCCCTAGTGGAATGGGTATGAATAGACTTAGGGGGGCGATTTCCCATGTAATCTGTAGCAGAAATGGATACAGTGTGATATCCATTTGGAAATAGTTTGCTTGGAAATGGGCTTCTCCTCTGCCCCTGGGGTACTGCTGAGAAGAAGTTGGTCCATTTTCCTGAAGGGTTTAGTATGTTCCAGGTAGTATCTGAGCTGTCTGTGCACATCTAGTGAGTGCAGAATTCTTTCCCCTTGTTTTGAGGGCTAGGGAAAAAGGTGGGTAGATGAAAGGCCTGGTTGAGAGTCACATCAGATACCACCTTGGGCATAAAGGAGGGGTTAGTCCTCAGGGAGACCCTGTCTGCATGGCAATGGCCATCAGTGCCTAAAGCTCTCAAACTCTTCTGGCTGAGGTGATAGTAGGAAAGCTGTCGTCCAGGAGAGGTATTATAGTTCTGCTGAAGCAGCAGGTTCGAAGGGTGGTAAGGTTAGTTTTTCCAAAACATAATTCAGGTCGCAGGCTGGCATGGGTGGCCTTCTGGGAGGTTTGATATTAGAAGCCCCTCTGAGGAATTGTTTGGTCAAAGGATGTAAGAACAGGGGCTGGTCTGTATCAAAATGAGCTGAAATGGCTGAGGCGTGGATTTTAATAGAAATGAAGGATAGGCCACTATTAAGTAACTCCGCTAGATAGTCCAGGACAAGAGGGATGGAAGGTTGTGGGGAACTGCCCACTCTGGACTGGCTCCAGGAGCAGAATCTTTTCCATTTACCTGCATAAGATTTTCTGGTGCTGGGCCTTCTGGCCTCTGTGATAACATCAAGGACCTGTTTGCTTAACAGGGGCCCCTTGTTTGTTTTTAGAGTATTAGCCATGCTGACAGTTTGAGAGTCTGCAAGTCTGCTGTAGCATCCCCCCCACCTGAGTCAAGAGGTCTGAGATCAGGGGAAGCTGCTTGGAGGCCTGTAAGGTCAGGCTGTGCAGTAAGGGGTATTAATGCTGTCTGGGCCAATCTGGAGGAATGAGTATGGCCTTTGGTCTCTCCTCCCTTATCTTGATCAGTACCTTGGGAATAAGAAGCAGAGGAGGGAATGCGTACACAAAGATGGAGTTCCAGGGGAAGGTCAAGGCATCCACCTTCCACGCTAGGTGGTGATACTACCTGATACAGAATTTTCTTAGCTAGTGGTTGAAGTGTGAAGCAAAGAGATCCACCTCCGTAGTTCCCCAATCCTGAGTGACTTGCAAAAAGATATTTCTGTGGAGCTGCCATTCGTGGGGGTCCAGTAAGTTTCTGCTTAAGTGGTCTGCCAGGGTGCTGTCGATCCCTGGTAGGTATTGGGCTATTAGGTGTAATCCCATGGAGGAGGCTGTCAGCCAGAGGTTCATGGTTAGCCTGCACAGAGGGTAAGATTAGGTCCCTCCCTGTTTGTTGATGTATCACATTACTATGGTGTTGTCTGTTTTGATAAGGACAAAGTACAGTTGCGTACACTTACCATAAATGTAGATGTTCGAGTGTATTCACTGTTGCAGTCGTCACATCTGGGTTATCCAATCCAGAGACTTAGTATTTCTGTGTCAGTTGCTGTTGCTTGAGGACTGACATCAGGTCATCAGTAGTATAAAGTAAGGCAGCCGATGCCATTAAATCAGTTTTTCTTGCCCTAACCTGTCAGGAGCCCCCAAGTAGGAGACCAGGTTCTGATGGAAGAAACCCCATCAATGGAAAATAAATACCAATACGTCCCTTGAAAGGAAAGGAGAACAACAAGTTAGAATGGTAATAAAGGAGAAAGAAAAGAAAGGGGGATGGAGGGAGGAAAAGCGGGACTGCAACAGTGAATACACTCAAACATCTACATTTATGGGAAGTGTACACAACTGTACTATGCTCTTTGTGTTTCACTGTTGCCGTCATCACATTTGGGTTAATTCCCAAAGCTGAGGAAAAGGGTGGAGGCAGTCAAGGAAACTAGTTGCTGGCTAGAATGCCCTGCAAGACTGCAGAGGCAAACCCTGCCCTGGATTTGGAGAAGAGAGGCAGGTGGTAATGCTTGATAAAAGTGTGAACAGATGTCCAGGTGGCAGCCTCCAGGATGTCACTGGTGGGGACTCCTCTGAGGACAGCTGCAGAGATTGAGGGTGCTCTGGTGGAGTGTGTCCTGATCCCCTTGGGGGGAGGCTTTCCATGCTGTTTGTAAAAGCAATGGATGCAGTGTGCTATCCATTTGGAAATGGTTTGTTTGGAGATGGCTTTGCCTTCTGCCCCTGTAGCAAAGCTAACCAGCAATTGATCAGACTTTCTGAAGGATTTAGTCCTGTCTAGATAGACTCTGAGCTGTCTGTGCACATCTAGAGATTGAAGAATCCTTTCCCCCTTGTTCTGGGGATTAGGAAAAAAGGTGGGCAAATGAATGGATTGGTTGAGACCCACACTGGACACCACCTTGGGCATGAAGGATGGGTTAGTTCTGAGGGATACCCTGTCTGCATGGAATATGATGAAGGGTTCCACAGCCATGAGTGCTTGCAGCTCAGAGACTCTTCTGGCTGAAGTGATGGCCGGAAGGAATGCTGTCTTCCAGAGAGAAATTTTAGCTCTGCAGAAACAGGTGGTTCGAAAGGGGGAGAGTTAGCTTTTCCAATAAAAAGTAAAGGTCCCAAGCTGGAGTTGGTGCCCTTCTGGGTGGCCTCAGGTTACTAGCCCCTCTTAGGAACTGTTTGATCAAAGGGTGTGAGAAAAGGGGCTGCTCAGTGGGAAAATGAGCAGAAATAGCAGGGGCATGAATTTTTATACAGGAGAAAGAGAACCCACTGTGTAGTAGGTCGGCTAAGTAATCCAGGATGACAGGGAGGGCTGTGCCATATTGGCACCCCTAGCCTGTATCCAGGTGCAGAACCTTTTCCATTATCAGCATACGACTTTCTGGTGCTAGGACGTCTGGCCTCACGGATAACATCCAACAGCTGTTTACTGAGGTTGGCAGATTGGTTCGGGGTTAGGTAATAAGCCAAGCTGCCAAAATGAGTGTCTGCAATTGGGGATGGAATTCTCCTTCCCTCTGGGTCAGGAGGTTTGGTATCTGGGGAAGATACCACGGAAGTAGATGGGACAGGCTGTGCAGCAAGGGGTATCAGTGTTGCTGGGGCCAGTCTGGAGCTATAACAATGGTCCTTGGTTTTTCCTCACTTATTTTGAGCAGTACCCTGGGTATGAGAGGTAGGGATGGAAAGGCATAGATCGATAGATTGACCCAGGGGAAGGACATCCACTTTCCAAGCCATGTAGTGATACTCCCTGGTGCAGAATTTGCTGAGCTGATGGTTGGTGTGGGAGGCAAAGGGGTCGACCTTCGGGGTTCCCCATTTCTGAGTTATTAGGGTGAAGGTACTTCTGTTGAGTTGCCACTCGTGTGGGTCCAGAAGATTTCTGCTTAACTGGTCTGCCAGAGAGCTGAGAGAGCCTGGTAGGAATTGTGCTAACAGGTGTAGTTGCATGGCAGAGGCTGTGTGCCAAATGATCATCGCCAGCCTGCAGAGAGGGTAGGAGTGAGTCCCTCCCTGCTTGTTGATGTACCACATCACAGTGGTGTTGTCTGTTTTGATCAGGAGAGCCCCTGGAGAGGGAAGGGACTTGAAAGCTATCAAGGCGTGCTGCACAGCCATCATCTCTTTTTGACTGATGTGCAGAGGGATTTGCTGTGGGCACCCCAAGTGTAGTCTGATGCGTCTGTGGTGAGTGTCTGTGAGGTGGGGGTGGGGAGAAAGGCATTCTCTTGTTGTGGGAGCATGCTGTTGCCCACCAAAGAAAATATTTTCTGAGGCAAGGAATTATAGGTAGAAGAGTTTCCAGGTCTTGAGAGTGTTGACACCAAAGGCTCTTTAGGTACCACTGAAGTTTCCTCATATGCAGTCTGGCATATGCAATGAGTAGTATGCAAGATGCCATGAACCTCAGAGCTTGCAGGATCTTCCTTGCAGATAGCTGGGGCCTAGTGGCTAGTTGAGAGAAGTAAGCTGTCAGGAAAATGTGTTTCTCTGGAGTAAGGTATGCCATCCGGGATGCTGTGTCCAGACTTGCCTCTGGAGTAAGGTATGCCATCTGGGATGCTGTGTCCAGACTTGCTCCCAGGAAGATTATCGTTTAGGTGGGCACCTCTTTGGATTTCTCTTCATTGATCATATAACCTAGAGAGTTTAGTAGGGTCTTTACAAAGGCCAGGTGCTAAAGCAGCTTTTCCTGGCTGTCTGCCTGAATAAGGCAGTCATCTAGGTATGGGTAAATCTGAATATTTCTTTGTCTGCAAAATGCAATGACCAGAGCCAGACATTTTGTGAAAACTCTGGGAGCAGTAGATAAGTTAAAGGGAAGCACAGAGAACTGAAAGTGTTGAGATTCTGCACTGAAGTGAAGATATTTCCAGCATGATTCCCTGATGAATGTGGAGGTAGGCCTCTTTTAGATCCAGGGTGGCTAGCCAAGCATTCTTGGAGAGCATGGGTAGCAGCTGTTGGAACGTTAGCATTTTGAATTTTGGGATCACCAGGAAGGTGTTTAGAATGGACAGAGTGAGGATGGGGCACCAAGTGCCCTCTTTTCTGGGCACCAGAAAAAAGTCTGGAGTAGAAACCTTGGCCTATCTGTTCTGTAGGAACGTGCTCTACTTCCCTCATAGAGAGCAGGGAAAGGATTTGCTTTTGAGCCTCTGCCCTCTGATTTGGTGGTAGATCTGGGAACCCTTTTGGGGTTGGAAGGGTGTGGAAGGAAAATTTGCATCCCTGAGACACAATGTTCACAACTCAGTGGTCCTTGGTAATGGTGGCCCAGGTGCTTTAGTGAAAGGAGAGTTTTCCTCCTAGGGGTAAGTGACGGAGGGCAGAGGGAGGGGGTGGAGGAGGTGAGTCATTGCGAGTTCCTACCATAAGGCGGTGGCTTAGAACTCCCTGGTTTTGAAGTTGATGTAGTCCACTGCTTACATCTCTGCATTCCCTGGGGTTGCTGTCTGGGGGGGGGGTCTGCTTCCACAGGGCCTAGGCTGGGTCAGTTTACTGGAAGCAGGAAAGGACCAGTGTTTGGAGGGACAATGCTTGCTGAACATAGGTGGCTAGACCTGCAAGAAATCCTTAACTGTTTGCATAGATTTCTTCCATCTTTTTTAAGACCTCTTCTGCCTTAGTGCCAAATAAGTTATCTTTGTGCAAGGGGGCATCCAACAATTTAGATTTGACATGGTATGGCAGGGGCTGTTCCTTAAACCATGCATGCCTTCTAATGACAGATCCAGTGACTGCTGCCCTGCAAAAAGCTTCTAGGGTGTCAAAACCACAGTGCAAGATGTGTTTAGTTACTTGACTTGCAGAATGCATTAACTCTTGTAAATCTTTAGATTCTGCCCAAGCAGGAAAGGAAGACATTTTTTGTTTAAGGAGTTCCAAGGTATGTTGCTGAAATGTCAGCATACGGAACTGATATTTAGTTCCCTGATAGGAAGAATAACTGAGGTGTATACTTTTTTACCCCATCTGTCCAATGCTCGGAAATCCCTGTCTGAGGGGGTGGGATTCTTAGCAGAGGTTGCTTTAATCCCTTTTGGCCCCTGTGAAATGACCTCAGGGTCAGCTGTAGGATTTTTAAAAGGATATTTGTGTGAGTCAGGGACTCTATAGTACCTGTCTGGTTTTCTGGGAGCAGGAGGAAGGGCGTCAGGAGTCAAACTGGATTCAAGGAAAACATCCTCCACAACATCCAGGACTGGGGGAATAGCCAAGGGTCTGTGTTGTGGAAGATCTAGGAATTTCCCAGATTCTTTTTAGACTGAGTAGTCCTGACTCTCCCATTGGAAATGCTCCCTTAAAATATGCAGGGTTTCCCCAAAGGAAAAATCCTCTGGGGAAGAGGCTGAAGGAATGGAATCCTCTGCATCAGAATCCTCATAAGTGGAGAGGGGTTGCACGTCTTCATATTCAGATGCATTAGATTCATCTGACTCCTGTTCAGACCAAACTACAGGGGACAGATCTCTTTTCCTTTTGGAAGGGGTAGCTTGGCTTCCCCTGATCAGCATAATAAGGTCTTCTGTCATTTTAAGCATGTGAGACTGAGGAATGGTAGCAGGCGCCTGAGAGTGGGTCGTCGGTTTCTTGGGTGTGGTTTGTACCCTGGGCCTAAGAAACTCGGTAGTTTTAGAAAGAACAGTAGTCATGAAAGAAGACGTCGGTTTGTGTCTAGATTCGGTAGTGCGAAGGACTTCCTCAGAAGTCCATGCCTGTTCAGCAGCTCTGGACCCATCCAAGGTAGAGATGACCGCAGGATCCTTAGTCAAAAAAGAGTTTTGCGGCATACCAGACTCCAAATGGGTTTCGGTAGCAGCCTGTGAATCAACAGAAGCGGGCATCAGGGGGTGGGAAAGAGCCTCAATGAGTACCGGAGAACTGACGACTAGCTTAATGGAAGCATCGTTAGTAGGTTTGGACCTGTGTGGTCCGTCTCTGTCTTTATCTTTACATTTTTTCAGAAGATCTGCTGTCGGATGGCTTACCAAAGCCATATCGGAATTCGAGGACTGTTAAGTGAGAATATCTGGCTACAATAAGGGCCTGACGATGAATAGTTCTGGCATTGAACAAAGCACAGAAGTGACAACGAGGGACGTCATGGTCTGGGCCTAAACAAGTGCTGCAGTAAGAGTGGAAGTCTCACTGTGGTATTTGCTTTCCACAGGTGAGACAATTATTAACTTTTTCTGACATCGGTTAGTGCAAGAAAAAAGGATCCCCAACGGGGTACTTAGCTTTAGAAGACTTCAACTTCAATTCGGTAGATGAAAATTCAGGTAGCGTCCGACCGGCACTCGTGTGAACTGCTTCTGCTTCTGGCTCCACGGCAAGAAAAACTGAAGTAATGGCGTCAGCTGCCATACTTTAAAACTACTGATGACCTGATGTCAGTTCTCAAGCGACAGCAATCGATGCAGAAATACTAAGTCTCTGGTATTCGGGACAGCCAAGGGCTATCCTGGCAGGGATAACCCATATGTGATGACTGCAACAGTGAAACACGAAGAACATCCCCTGGCCTGAGATGGGGTTTGAAGGATGTCAGAGCCTTTTGTACTGCCATCATTTCCTTCTGGTTGATGTGTAAGGGAAGGTGCTGGGCATCCCAAAAACCTTGGGTGCACCTGCCTGCTAGGTGAGCGCCCCAAGCAATGTCTGAGGTGTCAGTGATAACGGTCTGCCCAGTAGGGAAGAGAATGAAGGGAAGACCCTTGTTCTTGGCACAGGCCCCTACCCACCAGAGAAACCCAGCCAATATACAGGGATTCACAGGGAGAGAGGTCTCTAGAGGCTGAGAGCGCTGACACCAAAAGTTCTTTAGATACCACTGAAGTTTTCTCATGTGAAGCCTGGTCAGAGGAATTAGAAGGATGCAAGATGCTATGTACCTCAAGGCTTGCAGGAACTTCCTCACTGTGAGGTGACTTCTGGAAGCCAGCTGGGTAAAGTAGAGCGGTAGGAAGCTCTGCTTTTCTGGGGATAGGAAGGCCATTTGGGATGCTATGTCCAACATAGCTCCCAAGAAATTGATCCTCCTAGAGGGTGTTTGCTTTGATTTATTCTCATTGCTGGTGAACCCCAATTAAGTTAGGAGGGTTTTGACAAAGAGGAGGTCCTGGAGCAGCTTTTCTTTGCACTCTGCCTGAACGAGGAAGTCATCTAGATAAGGGTAAACATGAATATTTCTCTGTTTGCAAAATGCTATAGCCATTGCTAAGTATTTGTTGAATACCCTGGGAGCAGTAGATAAGCCAAAGGGTAGTGCAGAGAACTGAAAGTGTTGTGAGCCTGCTCTGAAGCACAGGAATTTCCTGCAGGATTCCCTTATGGGGATGTGGAGGTAGGCATCTTTTAGGTCCAGGGTCACTAACCAAGTATTTTTTGTCAGTATAGGCAGCAGCTGCTGCAAAGCTAGCATTTTGAATTTGGGGACCATCAAGGAGGTGTTCAGAATGGATGGATCCAGAATGGGACGCCAAGTGCCCTCTTTTCTGGGAAAAAGGAATAGTCTGGAATAAAAGCCTTTGCCTGTTTGATCTGCGGGAACAGGTTCTACTGCCCCCTGAGATATGAGAGTTTGGATTTGTTTCAATGCCTCTGCCCACTGATTTGGAGGCAAGTCTGGGTACCCTCTTGGAATTGGGAATTTGTTGAAAGAGAATTTGTATCCCTGGAAAATGATCTTTAAGATCCATTGGTCCTTTGTTACAAAGAGCCAACTTTCTTGCAGAGGGTCAGCCTTCCTCCTAGCTTTTGGCGAGTGAAAGGAGGGCAGAGGGGGGAAAGAGAGTCATTGAATTTTTGCCATAGAAGGATGGCTTAGAACTCCCTGCCTTTGGGGTGGAGGTGGTCCACTGTTTGGTTCTCTGCTGTCCCTGGGATAGGGGCCTGGGTGGTCTGTCCCTGCGGGGCGTACTTTGCCCCTGTCTGCTAAGTGCGGGACAGGGCCAGTGCTTAGACGGGAAACTTTATGCTGAACCTAGGAGGTTGAACCTGAAAGAAATCTTTTACTGTTTGCATAGATTTTGTTTTGTCTTCCATCTTTTTAAGCACCTCTTCTGCTTTTACTCCAAACAAGCGGTCCTTATCCAAGGGTGCATCAATTAATTTAGACTTGACATGATCAGGGAGAGGTTATTCCTTCAACCATGCATGTCTCCTAATAACAGATCCTGACATTGCTGCCCTGCTTGAGGCTTCTGGGGCATCATATCCACAGTGTAATGAGTGTTTGGCCACTTGGCAAGTTGAGTGCGGAAAATCTGCTAACTCTTTCGAATTGGTACAGTCAGGAAAGGTAGAAATTTTTTGCTTTAATAGTTTCAAAGTGTGTTGTTGATATTTTAACATATGGAACTGACAGGGGTCTGATAGCTAAGGTTGCAGAGGTGTACACTTTTTACCCCATCTGTCCAGAGCTCTGGAATCTTTGTCAGAAGGAATAGAATTCTTAGCAGAACTAGCCTTAGATCCTTTAGGTCCCCATGTAATGACTTCCGGGTCTGCAGCAGGATTTCTGCACAAGTATTTGTGAGAATCCGGTACTCTGTAATACCTGTCATGTTTACTGGGAGCAGGTGGGAGGGTGTCAGGGGCTAAGCTGGATTCATGGAAAATATCATCCACCACTTCTAAAATAGGTGGAATGGCCATGGGTCTGTTGTGGGGCAGGTCTAGAAACTCTCTTAGTTTTTTCTTAGACTGGGGGTGGGTCTTGAGATTCCCATTGGAAATGTTTCCTGAGGGTGTGAAGGGTTTCCCCAAAGGAAAGGTCTTCTGGTGGGGAGGGAGAAGGAATGGATTCCTCTGCATCTGAATCCTCATAAGCAGTCAGAGGGTTGTTGTTCCTCTTCAAAATCTGAATAATCAGATTCCTCAGAATCCTGCTCTGTCATTAGTTCAGGAGAAGGGTGTATTTTCCTTTTAGAAGTTGTGGCCTGACTACCCCTGATAAGGGAAATAATATACTCCACCATCTTAAGCATTTGGGCTTAGGGTGGTGGAGCAGGAGTAAGATGGTGGCTAGAGGTAGATTTTCTAGGAGTGGCCTGGCTTCTAGGCCTAAGAGTATCCATTGGACTGACAGAAACAGTAGTCTGATGAGAAGACATTGATTTTTGTCTAGAACCGGTAGTGAGAAAGGCCTCTTCGGAAGCCGGTGCCTGCATTGCGGCTCCGGACCCAACTGAGGCAGAGACAACCAAAGGCTCAGAAGACAAAAAAGATTTCTGCTGCATACCGGACTCCGAAAGGGGCTTGGTAGAGGCCTGAGTAGATATCGTATCAGGCATCAGGGTCTGCAAAAGTGCATCACTGAATTCCAGAGAACTGATGACCTGCTTAGCGGTAGCGTTGTTGGAAGGCTTAGCCTTGTGTGGTCTGTCTCTATCTTTATCTCTACGTTTTTTCGGAATGTCTAAGAATAGTTGGCTGATGGATGCCATTTCGGAATGTGAAGACAGTAGGTGAAAATACCTGTCTACAATAAGAGCTCTATGATGAATGGTTCTCGCGTTAAAGAGGGCACAGAACCGGCAACAGGGGACGTCATGGTCTGGGCCTAAACAAATGACGCAGTATGAATGGAAGCCACAGTGTGGGATCTGCTTTCCACAGGTAAGACAATTGTTAACTTTTTCGGACATCAGTTAGTGCAAGAAAAAAGGATCCCCAACGGGGTACTTGGCTTCAGACGTTTTCAGCTGTAATTTGAGCTCTGATAGAGACTGACCGGCACACTTGCAAACTGCTTCTACTACGGGCTCCACGGCAAGAAAGACTGATGTAATGGCGTTGGCTGCCTTGCTTTATGGCACTGACAACCTGATGTCAGTCAACAAGTGACAGCAGCCAACGCAGAAAAACAGTGACTCTGGTATTCGAGCCGGCCAAGGGCTACAACAGCAGGGATAACCCACAGGTGATGACTGCAACAGTGAAACACGAAGAACATCTGCCATCTGAATCAGACAGCAGAGTGATGTCTTCAGTCCAGAAGGATGTGCAAAGCAGTAGATGGCATAGAGCCTCAAAAGAAAAATTGTCAGAGGCCTTGGTAAAAGTAGGTATGAGGAGCAGGGACTGACTGAATGAACTACACTGCTTAGGAGTCTCCTTATTCTTCTCTTTGTCTAACAGTTTTTCTTTCCTTAAGTGGACCTATGTTTTACTTTGAGGGTCAAAAAGGTAAGCATGTCAGTTTGGCTGGCAAAGACCATACACTTCTGAATCCCTTACAAAACTGGACAATTAGGAATGCCACATTCTGGACTCAAATATGCTCACAATGTATGGTATTTGTCACTAACAAGCACATTTAATACTTTTCTCGAGGCAAACAAACTGCACATCACAGTGTTTCTTGATGCTCCAACCAGGCACCCCATTATAAACCTTTATAATAGCAAATGTAATGTACAGTTGTGTACACTTACCATAAATGTAGATGTTAGAGTGTATTCACTATTGCAGTCATCACATTTGGGTTATCTGCCTGCAGGTATCCCTCAGCCAGCCTGAATACCAGAGTCTTCGGATTCCTGTGTCAGATGCTGTCTCCTCTTCCATGAAATCATGTCATCAGGGGTATAAAATATGCAGCTGATGCCATTACTTCAGTTTTTCTTGCCCCAGATGCCAGGTGCCCCCACAATAGGAAGCAATTAAATGGTATGGTAAACCCCCATCAAAAAGCAAATACACAAGAAAAAATAAATATACCAACCAGAAGGAGAGGTAGAGCCAAGAGAAGTCAGGGGGCTGGGGGGAGGGTAACCAGGACTGCAACAGTGAATACACTTGAACAGCTACATTTATGGTAAGTGTACACAACTGTACTATACTCTTCATGTTTCACTGTTGCAGTCATCACATTTGGGTTGATTCCCAAAGCTAAGGAAGGGAGGAGGAAGTTAAAGAGCATTAGGGCCAGCTATTAATCACTGCAAGACTGCAGTGGCAAATCCAGCTCTGGATTTAGAAAAGATAGGTAAGTGGTAATGCTTGGTGAAGGTATGCACAGAGCTCCAGGTGGCAGCTTCTAGGATGTCCCTCGTAGGGACCCTTCTGAGAAATGTTGCAGAGGTAGATGCAGCCCTGGTAGAATGTGATCTTATCCCCTGTGGGGTAGGTTTTACATGGTGCTTGTAACAGAAATTAATGCAATGGGCTATCCATTTTGAAATGGTTTGCTTTGAAATGGCCTACCCCTCTGCCCCTGCAGCAAAGCTAACTAGCAGCTGCTCAGATTTTCTGGTAGGCTTAGTCCTGTCCAAATAGAATCTTAAGTTGTCTGTGCACGTCCAGAGAGTGCAGTATTAGTTCCACTTTGTTTTCTGGATTAGGGAAAAAAGTAGGCAAATGAATGGACTGATTTAGGGCCACAGAAGACACCACACCTTGGGCATAAAAGAAGGATTAGTCCTGAGGGAAACCCTGTCCGCATGGAATATAATGAAGGGTTCCACTGCCGTGAGGGCCTGTAATTTAGACATTCTTCTTGCTGAAGTGATTGGCTAGAAGGAATGCTGTTTTCCAAGAAAGGAATTTCAACTCTGCTGTAGCAGCTGGTTCAAAGGGGGGAAGAGTGAGCTTTTCCAATACAAAATTAAGGTCCCAGGCTGGAGTGGGAGCTCTCCTGCGGGGTCTTAAATTTTTGGCCCCTCTAAAGAAATGCTTTCGCAAGGGGTGGGAGAAGAGGGGTTGCTCAGTATTATAATGTGCTGAAATGGCAGAGGTATGAATTTTAATTAACAAGAAGGATAGGCCCCTGTGGAGCATTTCTGTTAAGTACTGTAGAATATGAGGTAAGCTGGGCACCGTTGTGCCCATCCCGTGAGCCAGGCTCCAGGAGCAGTACCTTTTCCACTTTTCTGAATAGGATTTTCTAGTACTAGGCCTCCTTGCCTCCAGAATGACATCCAGTACCTGCTTACTGAGGGATGCTAAGGGAGACCTCAAGGGATAAGCCAGGCTGCAAGGTTCAGGATTTGATGCTGAGGGTGCAGAATCTGGCCCGCCTGCTGGGACAGCAGGGAAGGGGTCTGAGGCAGGTGCCATGGTTGTAGCAGTGTCATACTGCGCAAGAGGGGGTACCAGTGCTAGTGTGTCCAGTCTGGTGCAATCAGTATTGTCCTTGGCTTGTCCTGTTTGATCTTTAGTAGAACCTTCAAGAGGAGAGGCAGAGGGGGAAAGGCATAAACTGAGAGGCTTTCCCAGGTAAAGGACAGGGCATCCACTTTCCAAGCTTGGCTGTGGGGAGTTCTTGTGCAGAATTTGTGCAATTGGTAGTTCTGAGGGGAGGCAAACAGGTCTACCTCTGGAGTCCCCCATTTGTTCCTCAAGAGGTTGAATATTTTGGGTTCTAGTTTCCATTCCTGTGGGCCCATGAGATTTCTGCTTAAGATGTCTGCCAGTGAATTTAGTTTGCCTGGCAGGAATTGAGCTTGCAGGTGTACTTGGTAGCTCAAGGCTGTGTTCCACAGAGCCATGGCTAGTCTGCAGAGAGGGTACGAGTGGTTTCCCCCTGCTTATTTATGTGCCACATAACTGTGGTGCTGTCTGTCTTTACCAATAGTTGTCCTGGAAGAATACGGTCTTTGAAGGCTGTCACAGCATTCTGTACAGCTAACATTTCTTTTTGTCTGATATGCAGGTGTATCTGTCTCGGTGTCCATTTGCCCTGAATGCACTGCCCTGCCATGTGAGCCCCCCATTCATAGTCTGATGTGTCTGTTGTTAGGGTTTGGGCGGCAGGGGGTAGAGTGAAAGGGAGTCCCTTGTTTTGGTAGCCGGCCACTGCTCACAAAAGGAACTCTGTCTTGATACAGGGAATGATAGAAATCATTGTTTCCAGGTCCTGAGAATGTTGACACCATAGGCTTTTTAGATACCATTGGAGTTTCCTCATATGCAGTCTCGCATATGGCATTAGTAAAATGCAAGAGGCCATGAACCCCAGGGCTTGCAGTATTTTCCTTGCAGACAGCTGGGGTTTTGTGGCCAATAGTTTGAAGTAAGTTGCCAAATAAATTTTTTTCTCCGGAGTGAGGAATACCATCTGGTAAGTTGTGTTCAAGCTTGCTCCCAGGAATACGATCTGTTGGCAGGGTACTAGGTGAGATTTCTTTTCACTGATGGTGTACCCCAGTGAGGTTAGAAGTTTCTTTATGAATGCCGGGTGTTGTAATAGCAAGTCCTGGCTTTCTGCCTGAATCAGACAATCGTCCAAGTATGGGTAAATTTGAATATTTCTCTGCCAGCAAAATGCAATGGCTGGAGCTAGAGACTTTGTGAATACCCTGGGCGCAGTAAATAAGCCAAAGGGTAGTGCAGAGAACTGATGGAGCCTGCCCTGAAGCGTAGGTATTTCCTGCAAGATTCTCTTACTGGGATGGGCAGGTAAGCTTCCTTTAAGTCTAGGGTTGCCAGCCAGGCATCCTTGGCTAGCAAGGGAAGAAGCTGTTGCAGAGTTAGCATTTTGAATTTTGGAACTACCACAAAGGTGTTGAGAATAGAGAGGTCCAGGATAGTATGCCAGGAGTTGTCTTTTCTGGGCACCAGAAAAAGTCTTGAATAAAAACCTTGTCCCCTTTGTTCTGCTGGGACAGGCTGAATAGCCCTGTTATTGAGAAGAGAAAGAGCGTGCTGTTGGGCCTCCGCCCATTGATTTGGGGGTAAGTCTGGCCAACCATTTGGGATTGGTAGGGTGTGGAAGTGGAATCTGTATCCTTGGGAAACTATGTTCAAAACCCATTTGTCCTGGGTAATGAGTTCCAGTTTTTTGCATGCAGGGCGAGCTTTCCTCCTAAGGGAGCAGATAGTAGAGCAGGGCTTGGAAGGGTTAAGGTTAAGTCATTGTTTCATTTTTCTGTAAGGGGGTGGCTTACCACTCCCTGCTTTGGAAGTGGGAGCCCCCCCACTACTTAGGTCTGTACATAGCCTGAGACTGTAACCTAGGTGGTCTGCTGTTCCTGGGTTTGGATTGAAAAGGCCTAGTAGGGACTGGAAAGGACCAGTTTTTTGAAGGCCAATGCCTATTGAATCTGGGAGGCTGTACTTGTAGGAAATCTTTAACAGTTTGCATAGATTTAGCTTTTTCCTCCATCCTTTTGAGGACTTCTTCAGCATTGTTGCCAAAAAGGCGGTCTTGGTGTAAGGGAGCATCCAGTAATTTAGCTTTTACATGATCTGGCAAGTTTTGTTCCTTAAGCCAAGCGTGCCTTCTAAGTACAGACCCAGTGACAGCAACCCTGCAAGATGCTTCTAAAGTGTCAAAACCACATTGCAAAGTATGTTTACCAACTTGTTCTGCAGAATGCATTTTGTGTCTTTTGGCTTTTCCTGGTTAGGGGTAGCCACAGCGGAACTCCGGTCTGCTAATGATTGGTAGTTGATTTTTACGTACCGAGTTACCAGCTCTGACGCACAACCTTCAACGAAGGTCTCCACGCATTCACACACGTCTCCACGCAGAAGACGCTCTAGCTGAGAATCGAACCAGACAGCGTCTTACTGTGAGGCGACAATGCTACCGCAGCACCACCACTGCAGGTCTTAAATCCTGTCATTCTTTGTGTTCAGTACAGTCAGGAATCAACATAATTTTCTGTTTAAGTAGCCCCATAACATGCTGCTGATACTTTTAACATATGAAACTGGCAATTTAAAGCCCTAATGGCCAAAGTAGCAGAAGTGTATACCTTCTTACCCCATTTGTCTAAGGCTCTAGGATCTCTATCAGAAGAGGTAGGATTTTTGCCAGCAGTAGCCTTAATGTCTTTTGGTCCTTGGGAAATGGTCTCTGGATCCGCAGAAGGATTCTTGAAGAGGAACTTGTGAGAGCCAGGTACTCTGTAATACCTGTCAGGTTTTCTGGGAACTGGAGATAAAGTGTCTGGGGAAAGGCTAGATTCCAAGAAGGCATCATCTACAATGTCCAGAACAGGAGGGATAGCTAAAGGTCTGTGTTGAGGTGGGAGTAAGAATTCCCTAAGTCTCTTTTTGGAGTCACGAGTAATCCTGGCTTTCCCAGCAGAAATGCTCCCTAAGAGTGTGCAAGGTTTCATCGAAGGAAAAATCTTCTGGAGGGGAAATAGAGGGAATGGAATCCTCTGCATCAGAATCCTCATAAGTAGATAAGGGCAAATCCTGGTAATCAGAAGGAGCAGAAATACCAAACTCCTGATCAAAAGAATCAGAAGGAAAATCAGTTCTAGGTCTCTTAGAGGGGGAAGGCTGGCTTCCCCTAATTAACATAATAAGGTCTTCAGCCATTCTAAGCATTTGTTTTTTATGCATATGGGCCTGACCCTGTGGTTTGTTTGTCGTTTTTTTAGGAGTGGTGTGAGTTTTAGACCTGGATGAAAACGATGGAGTTAGTTTAAAATGCAAGTCTGTAGGCCTGAATACACCCTCAGAAGCCAGTGCCTGCACAGCGGCTCCGGACCCATCCAAGGTAGAGACATCCGCAGGTTCCATAGTCGATGAAGCATCTCGTGGCATACCAGACTCTGAATGGGTCTCAGTAGAGGCCTGCAAATCTGAAGTAGCAGGTATCAGAGGCTGCAAATGCGCCTCAATGAGTACTGGCGGACTGGCAACTAGCTTAATGGAAGCGTCATTGGCAGTTTTGGACCTATGCGGTATGTCTCTGTCTTTATCCTTACGTTTTTTCGGAAGATCAGTAGTCGGATGGCTTAACGAAGCCATTTCGGATTACTGAGACCGAGTACGAAAGTAATTGGCTGCAAAGATAGCCCTACAACTTATAGTTCGGGGGTTGAACAAGGCACAAAACTGACAGCGAGGGACATTGTGGTCTGGGCCTAAACAGGGGCTGCAATACGAATTAAAATCTCTATGAGGTATTTGCTTTCCACAGGTAAGACAATTGTTAACTTTTACTGACATCGGTTGGAGCAAGAAAAAAGAATCCCCAACGGGGTACTTATCTTTTTGAAGACTTCAGATCTGAAATTCGAAAACGAAAATTTCAGGAGTCGGCCGACCGGCACTTGCGAACTGCTTCTGCTTTGGGCACCGCACGGCAAGAAAGACTGATGTAATGGCGTTGGCTGCATGTTTTATACCCCTGACAACCTGACATCATGGAAGAGGAGACAGCATCTGACGCAGGAATCCAAAGACTCTGGTATTCAGGCTGGCTGAGGGCTACTTGCAGGCAGATAACCCAAATATGATGACTGCAACAGTGAAACACGAAGAACATCAAACTATGTCCCCAGCGGGACAGTTACCTGCTATTCTGATGGCCCAGGCTGTACTGGCAAATGCTAACTCTTTCTCTGGATGACAATACATATGTGCAATGCAGCAAGATAGAACTAAAGGTAGCTTGG